>NW_008824544.1:3573426-3582324 GCF_000699105.1 Pygoscelis adeliae | reverse complement strand
TTGAAGATGTCCCTGCCCACGGCAGGGGGGTTGGACTAGATGATCTTCAATGGTCCCTTCCAACCCAAACCATTTTATGATTCTAAGAATTAACTCAAGCAAATGTCTTTATACTAGATTAATGTTATTTTGTGATCACAGACAAACTTGAACTCAGGCAAGAACCCCTGTTACCAGTTTCTTTTTAAAGAGAGGAACCCTTTTGGCTTCGCAGCTAAGGCCATTACACAGCTAAGGTCTTTAGAAAAGAGACTGGTTTTAACTAACCTTAAGTTTGGCATGAACTGGAGTGAAATATGGAAACGAACTGGATATCAAAGAACAATTATAACTGAAACTGTCACTGCCAGTACAAAACCTGCTATTTTGCTAGTGAAGTGAGTGAACTCCCAAATACAGCATTAGGGCTGACAAAGGCTATGTCTGTAAACTGGTCTCCAGCACTAATGACAAGGCTTTTCTTTCATTTTCATCCCATTAATCTTTTAAATATTACACTGAGATTCAACCTTTTAGCACACTGACAATGCTGCAAAATGTAAGTAATAAAATCTAGGTAACTCACTGTCTCAGAGTGAGAAGAACCTGCCAACTCATACAAAATCAGCATTTCAGAAGTGGAACATGAATTCCCATGCTACTTGCCTGGAATGAAAAGAAATCTCCATGGGCTATATGAAACGCGCACTCATCGTTTTTAAAACATAATACAAGAAAGCATCCAGCAGTACCGCAAAAACATTGAGGTGTAGTCAGGTAAAATGAGGGAAGCCCAGAAATAATCTTCTACATTTGTTTCAACTTTTAAAAGTCTTTCTTTAAAAAAAAAAAATTAAACTCTAGAAAGTTACCTGCAATTTTAATTCCTGTTCTTGAATACCCAACTATGTCTTTTTTATAGACTGAGGAAACAGCTGTACCGAACGTTCTCACTTATTTTATGTGTGCTGATAGCAGTAATTTCTGCCAATAAATTTGAGTTGGCTATACAGCACATCTATTCTTGTGAATTTTTTAAAGGCTCTTTTCATGTCCACTGGAAAAATTCTTTTTTAGGAATCTATGAAGTTAACAAAGTGAGATCCACTATCTCAAAGTAACAAAATAGATGGATTATCCTGATAATTGTTCTGTTCCCACTATTTGATTGCAAAGTATGCAAAACATCCTCTCTTAAAAAGTACACTGAGCAATTCAAATAGAAAAGAAATCATAATGAAAATCTGAAGTGAAATTTACTGCAGCAATGCTTTATTTCTGTCATTGCAGTAACTCTCTATTTATATGCCATTAAAACCTTCCTGGAATAAAAAAGCTTCGCAGTGGCTTCTGAGTACCTTTCAGTCATTTCTCTAACAGAGCTCATACAAATTCAAGCTAAAAATTTCCAAGTAGTCTAAATAAGGTGACTAGATCATTCTCACCTATTGTCACTGAGATCTTCTGAATATTGCATCTATACTACTGATTTTGACTTGGAGCTGTAAGTCCTCTGTTTTGCATCTTGAGTTGGCCACCATCTTAGGTTCAAATGAAGGAAGAATATTCGTAAGACAGGTGGTCAAATGTATACTGCTAATCCATGCCTAAAACCTAGTTTAGATATCCCTTGGTTTACAGTCTAGAGACAGGAGATATTAATAACACTTTTTCTGTAACTACCATGAACACACCTACTGGTTTACATAACAATAATCTGTTCTACTGGTCAATTATCTAGAGTTTTGGCATCTTAAAGTATTTTAGTTAAATTCCCTAATGAGTGAAGGTAAGTATGGTACCTCGCGTTTACCACGTCCATACCGTAGCACACGTATGGACAGCTTCTGCAGAGCTGACGTCACAGCAACATGTTCAAAGCAAATGTTACATATCTACATTTAGAAGAAATAAACTGTGCCCAGAAGAGCCAACTTCTCTCCATTCAGAACAAAGGGTGTCCAAATGACAAGGCAGGTGTAGATGTTGACAATGTGACATTTGAAGTTAGATGAGATGAATTCTGCCCAGAAATCCCACATATCATCTGCTTAAGTTACCTAACCTTAACTGTTACATGGTATGGATTTCATGTTCTCCCTGCAGTTTTGTACTCCCTGAACCCACCATAGGTAAATCCACAATCTCCCCCCCCATAAAAAGGCATATGCTAGCAAGCCAATTAATACTTCCTCCTCAAGTAATTAACACTTGCACCTGACAAAAATACTTTGGAGATACCTTACCTATTGCTCAGGAAGACATTTTTTTGTGACAGTTTCCACCACAATAACTAGTTTTTAAATCTGCAGCTTAGCACTGGTCCTCACTACTTGATTGTTCGGTGTCCTTCACTAAATTCTCTGCTTGTTATTCTTGCTATTCTCCACGGGAACTTTAGCCTTTTGGCCTTACTTTGGCCCTTCGTAGTCTTGTAACCTTTAGCTGTACCAAGAGACTGTGGTTGACATTAGCCAGTGTCAACAAGATTATATTTTTTTGAATAAAGATTGATGCCTCTACTTATAATGGTCTCTGCACACAGTTAAACCAAATATATGATGATGCCCACTTGCCAGCTTTTTATCTTTTTGATGTCAAAACATTTGTAGCTAGGAAAATGAGGGACAATAAGATTTTCAGTTATAGCAGGAAAAAACTGGAATTCCTATGTCTATAGTTCTGGTCTTCTCCACATTTCCTGTATTCCCCCTTCTATCCAAGAATGACATCGATACTTAAGGTAAGTCAGATTACACAAATCTCATTTACTTACAGATTTTAACAAACAAACAGGTTTATAAAAAATACAAACGTATTAGAATAACAAAACTAATACACATAAACTTTCACTTTATGGACTTCTTTGTCTTCGCATTCTCTTTTTTTATCATAATAATAGAATGTATTATCCCTTCTCTGAAGTTTCTTAACAAATCCAGTTTCTGGCCAACACTCTACCTAAGAAGAATAAAAAGAATATACATTCACCTGAACAGGCTCACATTGAATGATGTTTGTGCATTAGATTGGAAAGAATATCAGGTATACTTCCATGGGAAAACCTCATTTGCATGTGAACACTACTTTGCTACTTATTTGCTTAGCTTTTAAGAAAAGATTAAGAGCAAAATGTCAGAAACCAGTTTTCTGGTCCAGTATAAAGAATTTTGTGATCAGAAAAGTCTAGAAATTAGGATCTAAGAATATCTGACGACTAGAGTCATTTAAAAAGTGGACTAGTCAAAGCTTTTAAAATACGTTGTTTAGGGAAAAAACATTGATGCTACTCAGTACTCTCAGAGGCTAAAGGATTCCACTTCTGTAAGACTGACACACAGTTTCTTTGGGATCCTTCTGACCATGAAAAATGTGTGCATCATGCTTTTCATTAGCTATCTCATAAAAATAAAGCGAGCTACATGTATCATAGTCTCAAATACAGCAGGATCAGTCCTGCAGGAAACCAGCACCATCCTGGTGCTCTTCAGTGTTCCACAATGTGAAGCTTTAAACAAAAGGCTCGAGCACTTGTACGTTCAACAGCTTTATGGCTTTAGTAGCTATCTGCAGCTTGAACACCTATGACTACTTCTGATTAAATTGAACCTTAATAATCAGGTAATAAGAATCTTATTTCTCTTCCAGGCAGGGTTGACAATAGGATGTCGAACTACAGCATTCTCTAACCAGAGAGTCCCAGAAGTGGTAGCTTCATCACTTACCTTATTACTTTAGACACACAGCTGAGTTATTTGCTAAACGTAAGAGCCTTAATATTCATTCCACCTATATTATAATTGCATCATTAATAACTACTGCATTATGGAAACATAATATGGAATAAACAAGACATTTCAAAATGTGTAAATTGAAGGAGAACCACTGCCAGATCCTGGCAAGTTTGAACAGAATGCATGCTCATTTTATATTGAGTAAGTGGCGTTCTTTAACTTTTATCAGGGTTTAATTGTTTATGGTTATGCCCTGCCATAAATCTTAAACAGACAGTTCCTACCACACTAATTACAGGATTTCTTTTTGCACAGTTAAAGGAATTTACACCACAGCCTTTACAGTGTTATCCGAGCCCACAACAAAAGAATAAACTGCATCTTATTATGCACATCAACGTTTTGCTGTATTTTGAGCTAACTGGATGAGGAGTGACTTTCTTAGGAACATTCTGCACCATTAAGCGGCACCTCCATTTTTATTTAATCATCTAACATGAGACAGAAGTTTAAAGTAATAACCTTTGCAGAGCTCTAAATCTTACCATATCAACTTGTTTTACTTGTTTATATTCAACCTCATCTCTGTATCCTGCTTGCTGAAATCTGTATAAGTTCTCTACATCATCTGACCATTTTTTGGCATGATGTATAGATTTTGGTTTGATGTCAGCTTTAGCCATGACTCCAGAAACTTCAGGCTTTTTCCTGAAATTAGATTTTTAAAAATTAAATAGAGAAGACGGAAGCAAGCGATTTTGTTAGGGACATATAGAAATAGGTAGAACAAAATTTTAAAATAAAGGAATTACAGACAGTACAATATTATCTGCCCCTCAAAGTCTGAGGTTAAAAAAGAAAAACGTTATAAGCAGTTGGAATCAAATTAAATGCACTACTTGATCTCAAACAAACCCAAATTATCTACACTTCTATATACACCTTGACACTTCTACACCTCGACTTAACCTACCTAACATTTATTTGTGCATATTGATACATTAAAAAATATATAAAATACAGTATTTTTTTTTAATTTCACATCTTTGCAGTTGCCATCCCTTTGGGGCAGGCAGTTTTTCAGGTTTTTCTTTCTTCCTACTGAAGGGACACTGAACTGGGAACCACAAAACGGAGAGCTGGGCTGTTACTGAAGAACAGCAAACACTCGGGATGGGAGGGGAGGGGAAAGGAGAAATGCACAGTCACGTGGCCACAGTGGAGATGACAAAGAAGAGGTCTTAAGAAATAAATTGGACAAGGAGGCAAGGCACACAACCTACCAAAATTCATCCTATTCTACCCTTGCCCCATCAAAATCTGCACTGACTGCCACTGACTTCCTCCTCACACAAAACCCATTTGTTCAATCTGCTGAGAAATAGTAAATAGGTTAATCAACTGCTACGCCTGCACAGAGCAGAACTGGGATAAGATGAAATTCAAACTGGGAAAAAAAAAAAGAATAAAATGACCAATTAAAAAAAAAATTGTGGAGTCAATAGAAACTCGCCAGGCGGGGATCTGAACTATATTTCAAAAAAATATGAATCATTTGACTTCTACCTTATATCTGAATTTCATTGCATTTGCTTTCCTGAGTGTATCTTATTCTGCTACTAAAATAGAACTTTATGCTGCCTCTGCAAGCAAAATACACAGAACACTATCATGCCTAGTAGATATGATCAGAAATGAGTCCTTTCCTAGTTTTGTAATGTCACCAAGCTTCAGCTTCATAATTAGGAACGTATCTTCAAAGAAAGAGAAAAAGCATCTAGATTTAGTAGTGAGAGGATGAACACAGTCTCACTCCCTGGGGGTAGTGTGCTGCCTCCAAATCCTGCGCACAGAGTAAAATTTCCTTACTTAGCAAGTTCCTATATCAACCGACAGCTTGAAAAGTTGAATGCTGATGTCTTACCAAATGCACAAATGCCCATAAGTCTGTTAGAAAGGCAGAAAAGGACAAAAAAAAAATATCGCACCACAGCATACAGATCTTTGGGAAAATGATATCAAGAATTATTGTTATCATAATGTGGAAATAGCAGAAGTCTGCATTTCTGTCATCTAACTGTATGAGAGCCATTAGCACACAAAGAAAGGGCCTTTCATCTCTTACTGCATACACCTTATTAAAGATCAATAAAAATATGCACAAGGGCTCTCTTCTGGCACAGTTCAGCACTCCAAACATTCTTTTACCAGGCTCTGCAGCATTTTGTAATTGAAGGCAGCCATTCGCTAAAAAAAAAAAAAAAAAAAAAGGGTGTCAGTAGTTTTGTTTTAAATCTGTTGCTTCAAGATGATGTGATATGATAGGTAAGTACTTTGAGACTGTGTATTGCATACTGCCCCTCTGGGGGTAGTAATATCACTTGTTATTCTCTGTAGATTTACAATTCGATACCTCCCTTAAAACAAATGATTTATTTAAAAAAAAAAAAAAAAAAAAAGGTGGTTTTCCCACCCAGTTGTGAGGTGGCACATACAAATTAACATGCTGAGCATATATCCTTATTATAAACCTTTAGTGTAGTCTTTGAGATATCTAGCTCAACATAATTTTTTCCTCCTTTGCTGCAAAGGACCCTTTTGTAGCCATTACAGGATTTTTCATACACTGTATGCTCACCTATGTTTGACAAGAACTGTTGTCAATCTGAGACTTTAGACAGTCAATATTATTATCAATAACATTAGATCTTAATAAATGCTAAACTATAATGAATTTAAGTGTCTTATGATAACTTACATGTTACTAGTGTTAAGTACTTCTTTATAGGATGTACTGAATTCATCTAATGAATGTGCTTCTTCAAGACATCTAGATATGCGTGGCACTTCCTGAGTCACCATTAATTCAGATGGCCTGCCCACAGGCGTTCCTGCTCAAAAAATACGTACAAAGGTCATATGTTTAAAGTGCCGGCTTGGTGACTTCAAATAATAAAAGCGCCATCCTGATATTTTTAGGCTGCTATTTAAGCCCTTTAAACATTGTACTCTTTGTCTATTGTAGTGCCTCTGAGTTCCAGGCATAGAGCTGGTTTCATTGCACAAGAGCACGAGATGAGCTGTACTCCAGACAGCCTACAATTCAGGGAAAAGACAAAAGACAGCAGACAGATATAGGCAAATGAAAGAATGCAAGAGAATGGTAAGCAAATATTAAGCATAATACTAACACTTTTTATTTAAAGGGAATTGTTGAACAGTAAAGTGGACTTTGCTAAGACGACAATGTTTGCCTGCTCTTAATTTAGGGGAAATAGTGAGATTTCATATACCTCTGTTTTGGCTTTGGGAAAACAATTTTTAATGTCAATCACAGCACAGCTTCTATGGAATCCTAACCAGCCTGCGCTTGCATATGCTAGTTTCCTTAATGCTTATACAAGTTGTAAAGGTATGTGGAAGGAGAGTGTCTGCTCCTTTAAGGGCATCTGGTCAAGGACCTTTTCCAGTGCAACAAGGGATAAGAAGGGGAGGAAGCCATAAAACAAGAGTATATGGGGACACAAACCCGACCAGCAAATGATAAGGGAGGCAGTGATTAGAACCAAACTGGGTCAGTCACATTAATTAACGAGGGCATGTGGGAGTGTGAGAATGTTTATTCCAGCAAGGTTATCTGATCTGGGACCTTGTCAGTTGAGAAACTAAGGGAAAAAGGGGAAACCAGAAACAAAATATACAGAGACACAGACCTGACAAAACAAACATAGAGTCCATGACAAGAAACAAACCTCACACTCATGCTAATTGATGGGCTATTAAGAAACTACAGGCGCCACTTCCAGGAAGATCAACCTGGACTTTGCAACTGATAAGATTGTAAACCAGGGGGACCCCAGACTTGGAGGGGTGCAGGAATGGATAGAGCTGTACAAACCCTTGAGGGATGTGCAGGGGAAGGGGAGTGGGGAGGAACAAAGACAGAAATAGAAAGGAGGATAAAAGAGGCCGGTTGTGTGTAAACCAGGGCTAGTCAGTACGCTTGCCTGGCTGAGCCCTGCGCCTGATCATCAGTCTGTCCTACCTTCTTGTATCTACTTATTAAATCTTAACTCTCTCTCTGTGTAATCTCACTTTCTAACCTGCGTGTATGCGTGCTGCAAGGACTAAGTACCAGCTACTGGTGAGATCTGTGGAAGAGAAAACTGGTGCCAGCTCCTAGATGTGGGCTTCCTGCAGCTTGTGGTGTCAGCTGCTGGAGTGAGCAGGGATCCCAGCATCAGTAGTTGGAGGGGTCTTAGCTCTCTGGATCTAGGGAGGGTCCTACAGACTTTGTGCCCGGAGCGCCAGCTACTGGGAGGACTGGCATGAGTGGATTTGGTGCCAGCTACTGGAGTCAGACCAGGGGTATGGGCACCCCTGGTCTGTGGTGTCAGCTACGGGACTAGCTGGCGAATAGGGGGAGCTCGGGTCCAGGCCAGGGTATCAAGTAGGCAGGGGGGTCCATGCTAGTACACCCAAGGGGACTTATGAACACAGAGTGCATGAGAGATGAGTGTGTGAATGCACATTTCCTAGCAAGCATCAAGTTGGACTAGTGGGCAAGTAGGGGATCCATGAAGCAGGTAAGGGGGCTTGGGATCTGTGCAGGGGTGCTGGGCAGACAGAGGTGCCATGCTGTACTCGAGGAATCTGCAAATGTGTGTGTGCTTGTGAACCTAGAGAGTGGTGCATGTGTGCCTGCACTAGTGAACTTTTATTGCTACCAGCCAAAGAGGAAGAAAGGGACTTGTCTGCATTTATGTTTTATGCAAGTCCTGTATGTAGGTGCTGTTGAAGGCAACACCTCATCTCTGGCAGCCTGTGTGACCAGCCATGTCTGTAATACACGCTCAGCTTTGTTACTGGTTGAGCCTGCAAAGGGGAAAGCAGCAGCTGCATCCCTCAGCCCGGGCAGAGGGCCCCGGGGCAGCAGAGGTACTGGGCCAGAGCTGCTGGAGGAGATGGCTGCACCTCTTCGATCACTCAACACGAATCAGCATTCACAGGACCTATTTGGGGTCCTAGAAAAGTCAATAAGAGATTTCCAATGACTTCAACAGACTTTACATGAGAGCTTCTTGTATTGCAGGAGCAGGCTGTTCCCGTACACCGTAAGAAGAATGGGCGGGGAAGACGACTGGCCTGGCTGAACGGGGAGCTCTTGCTGGGACTCAGGAAAAAA
>NW_008824544.1:3572915-3573269 GCF_000699105.1 Pygoscelis adeliae | reverse complement strand
ATTAATGACAAGAAGAGAGCCAAGGAGAATCTCCATCCTTTATTGGATGCAGGGGGGAACGTTGTCACTGAGGATGAGGAAAAGGCTGAGGTACTTAATGCCTTCTTTGCCTCAGTCTTTAGCAGGCAGACCGGTTATCCTCAGGGTACTCGGCCCCCTGAGCTGGAAGACAGGGATGGCGAGCAGATGAACCCCCCATAATCCAAGAGGAAGTGGTCAACGACCTGCTATGCCACCTAGATGCTCACAAGTGTATGGGGATGGATGGGATCCACCCGAGAGTGCTGAGAGAGCTGGCGGGGGGCCTCGCCAAGCCGCTCTCCATCATCTATCAGCAGTCCTGGTTAACGGGGG
>NW_008824544.1:3565987-3570292 GCF_000699105.1 Pygoscelis adeliae | reverse complement strand
CGCCCCCCCACAGGTGGGCCAGCCACAGCTTCTCTGGGCAACCTGTCCCAGTGCCTCGCCACCCTCACCATAAAGAATTTCTTCCCTATGTCCAGTCTAAACCTACCCTCTTTCAGTTTAAAACCACTGCCCCTTGTCCTGTCACTACAGGTCCTGTAAAAAGTCTGCCACCATCTTTCTTATAAGCCCCCTTTAAGTACTGAGAGGCTGCAATAAGGTCTCCCCGAAGCCTTCTCTTCTCCAGGCTGAACAACCCCAACTCTCTCAGCCTTCCCTCATAGGAGAGATGTTCCATCCCCCTGATCATTTTCATGTCCCTCTTCTGGACCCGCTCCAACAGGTCCATGTCTTTCTTATGCTGAGGACCCCAGAGCTGGACGCAGTGCTCCAGGTGGGGTCTCACCAGAGCAGAGTAGAGGGGCAGAATCCCCTCCCTCGACCTGCTGGCCACGCTGCTTGTGATGCAGCCCAGGATACGGTTGGCCTTCTGGGCTGCGAGTGCACATTGCTGGCTCACGTCCAGCTTTTCATCCATCTGTCCATCCATCCCATGTCCTTCTCTGCAGGGCTGCTCTCAATCCACTCATCCCACAGTCTGTATTGATATTGAGGATTGCCCTGACTCAGGTGCACTTGGCCTTGTTGAACTTCATGAGGTTTATGAATTTCATGAGGATCCTCGCTGCTGTCATTCCCTGGGGGTGTGTCGGTACATGGAGACAGCACTGTGCCTGTGCTGTGAAGGAGGCCAGCTGCACTTAGTGTATGAGCAAGCAGGTAGCCAGCAGTTTGAGGGAGACAGTTATTCCCCTCTGGTCAGCACTTGTAAGACTTTGGAGCACTGAGTCCAGTCCTGGGCTCCCCTGGACAAAAAAGAGCATCGGTGTTTTGGAGCAGGACCGCCAAGCTGGTCTGGGGCTGGAGCGTGTGATGTGTGAGGACAGGCTGAGAGCTGGATGTCTTCAGCCTTAAGAGTAGGAGACAACCATGTATTACTGTTTGGAGGTAGGGGTAGAGAAGATGGAGCCAGAGTCTTCTTGGAGGTGCATAACGAAAGGGCAAGGGACATCTTTTCTTTTTCACCGTGAGAATGGTCAAACATGGGAATGGGCCCAGAGAGGTTGTGGGCCAGTTCCTAGGCACTGTTTAATTTATTAGAGTAGATGCTGCATCTCCTCAAATGTGAGCAGAGAATCTCTCTTTGCTCGTCAGGTCTCTGTGCACTGTGCAAAAGTATTCTTATAGGAAGTATTCTGTGTTCTGCTGAATGCTAACTGTCCAAATGCCTGTTCCAGGGAAAGCATGCGTGTCTGAAACAGACCTTGGTGAGTATAGAAACAAGCAAAGATACATATGACTATGTACCACACACTTTATTTATGTCTGTGCAGAAACACACAGGCATGGGCACACATAGGTAAGTCTTTGGGGCTGCTGTGTTGAAGAAAAGCCTACTCAACAAGGTGGAGTAATTACACCTTGATCCCGCTTCAGGTTGGAGCAAAAGTGCTCCTGCAGGCTTGCTGTTCTGCAGGTCTCTTCAGATGAGAGGGGTCTGAGCGCATGGTTTGATGTACTTGGTGCCAGGTGCTGATGTGTCGTTAGATTGTTCCCTGCCTCTACTTTAAAAAACACTCATCTGTGTTTTTTGTCTCCTCACAGCTTGAAAGTTAGATTATACTGCTCGCCGGTAACTAAGGAATTGCTGTTGACTAGCTGGAAATACAAGTTTTGGGAGAATCACATTGTGAGTTTTCATTTATTTTTAAATTAACACTTTCCAAGCAGTGATCCTAGGGAAGAGGCGGCTTTCCATCCTCAGAAATGTCTACATGTTGGTGTTGATACAGTGTTTCAGAGCTTAAGTACCTACATCAGTATGCCTTTCCTTGCTGCTTGCTGTGGGATTGTTTTATTGTTCCTTACTGGTTAATCTTATTTCCCTCCACAAAATTTATCCTTTTCTCTCAACTTCAGCTTTAAACGTCCTCCATCTGTGCAACTCTGTCTTGATTATTTCTATCGCTCCTTCATTTCCTTACCTTGCCCGTGTCTCTCTGCTCCTGTCCTTATTTCATTTCCCTTTTGCTTCATTTAAAGTCTTGTATTGCTTGGAGTATGTATAATCTTTTAGTTATATTATTTTCCTTTTGCTTTTTGGAAAATGGACTATCTCTAACATGAAAATGTTTTAGTGATGTGAAATCACCAAAGAACTTAATTAGTTTACTTGATTTCCACTATTTGGAGGCAAAATTCAAGTGATCAGTGGACATGTATGGGTATGACTTGTAGTTTTTTATTTCCTTCCCTTTGCAGATGCAAGCTTTGAAATTGAACATGTTTCTTTTCACATCTTACTGTGTGTACATACATCATCACATAGTGTAAGGATTTTGCTATATCCCCCAAGCAAGGACAGGAGAGTTTTCTAGTCAAGTGGAAGGTCAAGGAGGACTTCAGGCAAGCTGAAATTTGTTTCCTTGGGGGAGTTATGCTCAGAGTTTCCTTAAACAGGTTGTAAGAGTGGGTCTTAAGTTCCATATCCAAAGAAATTCATATGAGTGGGACCTAGGAGGTGAGTCTGGGTAAGAGAAAAAAGAGAAGTAGGGAACTTTTCTGTTCAAGGTCCTAGTTTAATTGTGAAGCTGAGGGAGAAGATAACTAGCTTTATATCAAGCCTCGAGAAACGGAAAGATTTAATGATTTGGAGCATGAACATGATTCAGGGCTCTGTAAAAAGGGCTCTGTAAAAAAGACTCTGAACATCCCTTAGGCATGTTTGATGTGTGAAGGAGCACAGTGTGCATAGGTGACTATTTTTCTAAGCCTGTAATCTTCTTGGACTAGCAAAAATAAAATGGGGTGGGTTTGTGGTGGCTCTTTTGTTGGTGTTGGTTGGATTTTTTTATTTTTGTTTTCAAGCTTGTGTGCGTTTGCTTCCAGTATCCCTTGAGTTTAACCTAGAAGAAGAGGTCTCTTGCGGGGAGATACCTGTAAGCTATTAGGAGTTTGTATGAGCAGAAAAAGGAAAGCAGGCAGTGCTGCAGACATCCCTGTTTGAGAAGATCTTAATCGGGGAAGAAATGCCAGAGGTACCCATGGTACAGTCTGAGATGAAGCACAATTAACACAAATCAACACAATTTAAAAAATACATAGATGTTTGCAGCTGCTGCTCCCAGGAGTGACTGCTGGTAATGGCATGAGCTGCACAGTCCTTAAATCAGATAGTAGCCGTTGGATGTCTTGTTCACAAGCTTTGTCTTACAATAAATAAGCTTTCTACTTGTAGCGTGACTGGGAAATGAATTAACAGCTGATTTGATATTCACCAGACTGAAAGAAGCAATCACGATGTCAGCTTCCAGACAAATGTTTTTATGATTTGCAGTCTGACCTTTATTTGTACGTACGGCATGAGAGGCACTTTAAATCTGCTGCTGGATTTAACATGTAAACTATCAAAGATGAGGGGAGAACTCTGCTGGAGATATTATCATTTATGCTTATGAAGCTAACCGGTGGTTGCCAGTAAAGAATTCTTCAGGCAGTTTAGATCTAAAACTTGACAATTGTTTCACTGCAGTAGGAAATTTGAGAATTACTGAGAAATATTGAGCATGCAGAATTTAGATCAGCCTCGAGTTTATTCAGCTTCAGAAATTGTAGATGATAAAACTAGTATTGACGTTTAAAAAATCAACTCTTGCTAGTGGCTTGAATTCTTAGGATAAAATACTTTTTGACACATGTATCTGTGTTTTGGAGCAAGCTCTGAGTTTGATTGGTGTTGTGGTTTCTGCTGGAGAAGCCAAATGTTACGATCTTTGTGCGAGTAGCAGGTGAATGGATCTTATGGAGCTGCCCAGAAATTTGCGATGCAGTGTCTTGTGAATCCATAGGGAAAACCCAGTGTGCTGAGGATACAGCTCAGCTGAGAAGCTGGAGGTTATACCTAAGGAGGGTAATGACAGGAGACTTTCCTTTCACTTTGGCTTTTTTGGACAGGAGAATTATATACAAATATTGTCTGCTGGTGACAGATGGAGTTCAGCTGTCTCACAGGGGGAAAAGGATCACTGCTTGTGAATTGGCGGGGCTCATTGAGAGGGCTTTAAACTGGGTTCGAAGGGGGAAGGGGATAAAACCAGGCTCACTAGAGATGAGCCTAGGGGTGGCATGCCAATGCCGGGGGCGAAATCGATAGCCCAGCTCAAGTGCATCTCCACCAATGCACGCAGCATGGGCGGCAAGCAGGAGGAGCTGGCAGCCATTGTGCAGCGGGAGAGATATGACTTAGTC
>NW_008824544.1:3545365-3563910 GCF_000699105.1 Pygoscelis adeliae | reverse complement strand
TGCCCACCCCCAGCCTACTTGCTGTGGGGAAAAAGGGAAAGCCTTGATACTGTGCAAGTACTGCTCAGCAACCGCCAAAACACTGCTATGTTATCAAGGCTGCCTGTAGTCACAAATCCTTTGCCTGGCGGAAAAGGACCTGGGGGTGTTGGTCGACAGCCGGCTGAACATGAGCCGGCAGTGTGCCCAGGCGGCCAAGAAGGCCAACGGCATCCTGGCCTGTATCAGAAATAGTGTGGCCAGCAGGAGCAGGGAAGTGATAGTGCCCCTGTACTCAGCACTGGTGCGGCCGCACCTCGAATACTGTGTTCAGTTTTGGGCCCCTCACTACAAGAAGGATGTTGAGATGTTGGAACGTGTCCAGAGAAGGGCAACGAGGCTGGTGAGGGGTCTGGAGAACAAGCCTTATGAGGAGCGGCTGAGGGAGCTGGGGTTGTTTAGCCTGGAGAAAAGGAGGCTGAGGGGAGACCTCATTGCTCTCTACAACTACCTAAAAGGAGGTTGTAGCAAGGTGGGTGTCGGTCTCTTCTCCCAAGTAACTGGCGAAAGGACGAGAGGAAATGGCCTCAAGTTGCGCCAGGGGAGGTTTAGATTGGATGTAAGGAAAAATTTCTTTACTGAAAGAGTAGTTAAACATTGGAACAGGCTGCCCAGGGAAGTGGTTGAGTCACCATCCCTGGAAGTATTTAAAAGACGGGTAGATGAGGCGCTTAGGGACATGGTTTAGTGGGCATGGTGGTGTTGGGTTGACGGTTGGACTCGATGATCTTAGAGGTCTTTTCCAACCTTAATGATTCTATGAAAGGAAAAAAAGCCAGGAGGATGGGAGAGGAGCCTGCATAGCAGTGCTAACCTTGCAGACAGCCACAGAGCATGTATGTTGCAGGACTCTGTTTTAGTAGAGGGTACAGCAAAATGGGATTAATTGCAGTCTATAGATTAATCACTCCTACACAAACACAGAAATACCTGCTGCATGTGATTTGTGGGCTCTGCTTCTGGTAATATGGAACAGTGAGGAGAAGTTGTGCTGCAGTAGAGACACCTGTCCGAGGAAGGTCCGCTGGTGTGCTCTGGGACTGGGATGTCTTAGGCTTTGTAGTCATCCAAAAATAAGGCATATGATCCAGCTAGAGAAACCTGAGCTGTTGCTGTTAGAAGTCCAACATGTTTGAAGGTTTTTAGGCACACACATCTTGATTAGGGTATCTCCATTTAATTTTTAGACAACTTTTAGAAAACTTTTTTTTCCACTGGAAATGTAAATTCATGATTTACATGAAAATGGGCTTAATTTTACAGGCTTAGCATTAGCTGTAGTCTGTGCTAAAGATGTCTATGTAATGAATACTTAGCCATAAGCGTGAAACAAAATGTTTAGTAAATCCTGTAGTGCATTTATTCATTTTGTTACAGGTTGCATTGGAAGTTGAAACTCCAACTCAGATTTCTTTAGTGGATGAAACATCTGGTGAGGTAAGTCACAAAAAAAAGATTCATATATTTGTAATGGGCAGTAATACCGTTTAAATGAGCATGGGAAGTAGATCTGACCTGTAACATCTGAAGTGGACAAGCTATTTTTAAAATGTATGTTCCCCTTCCTCTCTCCAAGATGTGTAGCCACATGAATTCTTCTTCCCCACTTTGTTCTTATTATCATAGCATTTTTCTGGTAATGTTTTTCCACTGTGTTAGTGATCTCCAAGTTACCTTTTTCTCTTGTGATTTTTTTCACCTCATATTTCCTGGCTTATTTTAACAAGTTTTAAGAGCAGGACTTAAAGGTCAGGTACAGGCCTGGAGGAGCATCTCTAGGCAAAGTGTATTCCAGGATGTTTCCATGATGCTTGTTCACCAGGAACCAAGGAAGTAGGACTGTCTTCTGGCTGAGTGGCTTTCATGAGCACCATACAATATTCAGTCATCTCTTCTGGCATGACAGGATGGTCATTGCTCTTCAGGGCTTGTTGGAATGGGAAGAGACTTTCTCTTTGTTCAAAAGCATTGCTAAATTCTGCAAGAGGCTGGGGGGAGTAATGCGTTGCTTTCGCTGTGTCAATGAAAGTACTGGTTGTACTTATTACAGTGTGAAAATAATGCTAACCATCTCTTCCAGAAAGAAGATATAGAGGTGACACTTCTGCCAGCTGGTCATTGTCCAGGATCAGTCATGTACGTCCTTTCAATACTCTAAATGTCTCTGCTGAGAGATTTGTCCTATAGAGTTCTCATTAAGTACTGGTTTTTTTCTGACTAGAAAAAGCTAGTGAATTTAAAATTCTTACTTGGAGATAATACTGTTGTGGCAGGGCCCACCAGCTTTGGTCAAGGTTGGAAAACCACTGTACTATCTGGGATCTGCCCTGGCAGAAGTTGTTACCTTGGTGGGGCAGATTACTTTTCCCCATGCCTGTGAATAACAACTTTCTCGATGTCAATTGTACTTAAAAATGACATACAGAACTGTGATTAAAAAGAAATCATCCATTGGTTAAGTATGACATTAAAAAGAAGGTGCCCAGCTTCCTGGTACAGGTGCCTAACAGATTCCTTTGGCTGCAACAGACAGCTGGACTACCCTCACAGAATCTGTGAGGCTTTTGTCTTCAACTCTGACCAGTCTGGGCACAGGTTATTCTCCAGACATACTGGGTCTGAATTGTTTGGTTTATCTGAAATTACTCTAGGACCAAATTAGGCCCAGTATTTCTATTACATCATACATGAGTCACGTAGACTGCTCTAAGCAAGGTAATAAATCAACACCTGGCATTTAATGCTTTATATTGTTGAGTTTGACCAAAGTGTTTCTGTTTGTAGGTTTTTGTTTGAAGGTGAAAATGGCACTGTGCTGTATACAGGGGATTTCAGGCTTGCAAAAGGAGAAGCAGCCAGAATGGAGCTTTTGCATTCGGGGACCAGGTGAGGCTTCAGCTATTCATGGGATTTAGAAAGAATGAAAGATCACACAGGCATGGACAATTCAGGAATAATGTACTCTTCTTCCTCATTTTTTATTCTGGATTAAATATATTTGCAGTCAGGCAATACTGCAGTTACAAACCCCTTTTGACTTGCTCTTTGTAATAAAGAGGAAGAATTGCCTCCTTTTGAAGAGAGAGGAAGTGGTGTGTGTAAGTACTGTGAGGCACTGCTCACTCTGATATCACGTTTCTCTTTCAGAGTAAAAGACATCCAGAGTGTGTATTT
Organism: Pygoscelis adeliae; assembly: GCF_000699105.1. Classification (NCBI taxonomy): domain Eukaryota; kingdom Metazoa; phylum Chordata; class Aves; order Sphenisciformes; family Spheniscidae; genus Pygoscelis; species Pygoscelis adeliae. The sequence goes on along the minus strand of NW_008824544.1, from coordinate 3,560,697 downwards.
GGACACCACTTTTTGTGATCCCAAATTTTATCATATACCAAGCCGGGTAAGTCTAAATAAGCTGTGAGAGGAAGGGTCCTTAACGCTGCTAATTAATTAACCACCCCTTTGTTAGGTAAGTCTTGCAAGGCAATGCCATTTTGCATTACCAAATCACAGCACTTTGGAAGTATCTTCAAAGACGATTCACAACCTTTTCTAAACTTCTCAGGAGGAGTGTTTAAATGGGATCTTAGAGTTAGTGCGAAGCTGGACCTCACTAACTCGCTATCATGTTGTGTGGCTGAACTGCAAAGCTGCTTACGGATATGAATATTTATTCATAAACCTCAGTGAGGAACTTGGAATCAAGGTAACATTTCTGTAATTGTTGCTGTAGAATAGATCCTCAGGAATGATTGTGGCCAGTCACCGAGCTGGAAATGGCTGCTCAGAGGACTGAAGTATGTGAAAGATGCGCGTGCTTTCATTAACTACACTTAAAAAGCTACAGTTGTGCCCAAAATGAGTTAACTAGTTGATTTCAGTCTGGAACATCTGGGCTCTCCAGGGAGAAGTTAATCCCCCGTTTTCAAGCTCAGTGTTTACCTCTCTCCCTTTTATCTTGTGAACGATAAAGATCTTCTCATTTACATGACATTAATAGTTAGCAGTTATATTCTGACTTTCTTTGATGAATATTCATCCCTATTCAGCATAGGAGGTATGTTCTGCTTGTTCTAGATGTCCAAGTTACTTTTGGCTAACACTTCTCTGCTTGGATGTTATTAGTGGGTAGTAGCTGTTTGAATGCCTACCAGCATTTGTTGTGAGCAGAACCACATCCGTGTAGTTGCTCCAGCTGCAGTCTGGCAAACACCTTGAGCTAATTGAGAATAAAATCTGCCTTTCTCTAGGTGCACGTGAACAAACTCGATATGTTCAGAAACATGCCAGAAATCCTCTGCCATGTTACTACGGATCGACACACTCAGATTCATGCCTGTCGACATCCTCGGGTGTGTATCGTTTTGCAAAGCTTCTGCTAACTTTGCTGTGAAAAACTGGTTGTAGGTGCCAATATTTTGGTCCTATTGTGTTAATGAAGACTTGGGCCAACAGTGGCTTTAATGCAAAGAAGAGTGAGAACCTTAGTTAGTGCGTTGAAGTTTTCTAAAAAAAAAAAAAGAAAAAAAATTCGCTGATGCTAGAAATAGTTTAATTGCATTTGAAACTTGAAAATTGCATTTTTAGATGAAATAAGACAAGCAGCAGATTAGATCAGTCAGGTATTATCGATTTAAATATATCAAAGGCAGGTTGTATGGCATCTCCTGCAGCCATGCACTGTGTATGGCCTTCCCTTTCCGGGACGTCCACCAAGCTGAAGGCTCAAGTGGGAGGAGTGCAGGTAGAACTGGAGGTGGCACGTTGGGGCATTGGTCTCTGTGATTGATTTACTTTGTCAGCTGCACTACGGAAGCAGGATGCAACAGCAAAGAGTGTTTCAAAGGAACTGGAAGTGAGATGAAAACTGGGTCTAGCTAAATACTATGTTGCTCAATTTCTGGGGGGAAAAAAGGTCAGGATTACACTTAATTTTATATTGCATTTAGCAGGATGATGACTGCTTTCGATGGAACAGACTGCCCTGTGGGATGACTTGCCAAAAAGGAACTCCCTTGCACATAATCAGCATCAAACCCTCCACCATGTGGTTTGGAGAAAGGATCAAGAAAACCAACGTAATAGTGAGGTGAGCATTTGGGCCACGCAGAAACCTGTTGTTTCAGGTGCGTATCTTGCCTGACGCTTGTAAAACACAATCTCAAAATGGACTTTTTAAGAGTAGGTTATGCTTGCCTGTTGACTGAGGATGAAGAGCAGTTGCCTAATTTTTGTGCCTCCTCTTTTTTTTAGGACTGGGGAGAGTACATACAGAGCTTGTTTCTCTTTCCACTCTTCATACAGCGAGGTTTGTATACTTGTAGTACAGAGTACACATTGATTAAAAAAAAAGGAGGTTTTTATTATTTTGGAGTGGATGACATGACTTGTCACAATAAAAAAATCTTTTCAGTAATAAGACATAAGGGGATAGGAAGTTCTGGATGCTGAGGACAGAGAAGTCTGTTTTAATGTAGCGGTGGAAGAACATGTCAAGGTAGGGCTGGATTACAAGCCTATTTTTTTTGTTCTCTTTTCTTTAAGTATTGGTCACTGCTACAGTTGTGTTGACTGCCTTTCCATTTTAGATTACTGTGTAACTATGCAATGCTTAAAGCTTGGAATTTTGGTTTTCAGTACATTGTTTATCTGCTGTGACTCCGTTTTGGATGCGTTTGCCACCTTTTCCCTGCCCACGCATTTAAACAGGATTTTCTCACGTCATAGCTGCCACAGTTACTCCTCTTTCTGTGTTAAAGACTAAAAGGTCATGGCAGCATCCTCTCCAGAATCATACGCTTTCATTTAATATGACTCAATCCGGTTCTTAAAATACTTCTCTCTCCCAAGAAACTGAACTGAAACTGGATCAGTGCTAACAATTAACCCGTCACAAAGCCTTGCACATACAAAACGGAGATTATTCAGAGCCCTAGGAACAGTCCTGTTTTTAAGATCCCGGTTAAGTTTTAATTTGCTGTGCCGTGCATAATTTTAAACGGAGGTACCAGCGTAGTACATACAACGTGGCAGCTTTGCTGGCAGAATACGGGGGGTAGTGTATTGTAACAGACTCATAAGATCATCTTCAACACCTCCACATGCAAAAACAGATGGGTCCTACCGGTCTGTATAGATAGGGGTGTAATCTGCAAACTTGCAAGGGTTTTCAGTGCTCAGCACTGATAAAGCCTCAGCTGGAGTGGAATGCCCCAAACTGGACACAATTCTTCAAGAAATTCACTGTCTGGAGAGCATCTAGAAGACAGAGTAAGGCTTGGAAAAAGTGACGTGTTCTGTCATATGGGCTTTTACAGTGGACTGAAGGGAGACGTTAGGAAAAGTCTTTGAGGAAGGGAATACTCTGATCTGCACAACTAGGGTCTTGGAAGCCCAGTAAGAAGAATGCAGGTCTGAAAAGATCTGCAGCAGTAAGAACAGTGAAGTGCTGGATCAGATTCCCTAGGAAGAGGTTTGTCTAGCCTTGTCTTTCAGAGACAGCGATGGTCTGCGTAGTAGTTGATAATTGCTGTGAGGTGGTTAGGTGAGGCTGAGTTCTCAGCATCCCTTCAGACCTGTTTTCTCATTATGGAGCTCTCTGCTTTGATAGCGTTTGGCTCATGGGTCATACTGGTCTTCACATGAGACAACTGGTAGTACTTACTGTGCGTGTGCTTTGATCAGTGCTGGCGTTAAGTGACATTATTAACTGTCGATGTAACTTGTTACACTGCCTCTTCTTTTCTTCAATTTAGATTAAGGATTTCCTAAGCTATATCCGTCCTGTGAATGCGTATCCCAATGTACTGCCAGTGGGTGGGACAGAAGACAAAGTTATGGAAATGTAAGTGACAAGTGGCTGCTGAATGGAGGTGATCTGATCCCTGTTCTTGTAAGGACAACTCTCCTCCGGAATGCCAGCCTCTCAAGCAGGCCACTGCCTTTTGCTTTACTTGTCTGATAATTCAGATTTTTTTTTCTACGTTCAGTCCTGCAAACTTCAGCTTTCTGAAGAACACTTGTATGTTGTGCTAAGTCTGAGAGTTTTTTATTCCACGCACTACTTATATCTACGCATAGAGGCTTTTCTGCTGTTAAACTCTGTTTGGGTGGAATCTGAATACACATTCATCTCACTTTATTCTGCGACCTATTTCTATTTGTCATTGCTGCTTCTCAGAAGTTTCTTTTAAAGAGGATTTCTCTGGCGACTTGAACTCCTAACCTCTGTACAGCATCACAGAGGCCTGTACTCTTGTGCTGTTAGAGACGCTGGCAGCTTAGAAAGCGCTCTTACGGAGCGGAAGACTAGTGGTGTCACTTGGTCTGAACAAACGGCGACTCGTTTCTTTGTTCCTTTTTCTTTTCCTCCTTAATAAGAAAGGAGATACTTTACAATTATTGAATAAAACTGCAGTCAGATTTTGAACCCTGTCATCTTGTCTTCTCTAAGCAAGGGACTAAAAGTTTCCAAATGGTGTACATGTTTTAAGGTAAATGTATAGAAATTACAGATGTCTACCTTTAAGCTACCTAAGCTCACCAATGAATTAAGAACTTTTCCCTAGCTATTGCTGCCTTTAACAATTTCACTGCGGTGCCTGTGAAAGGCATGGAGCAGTGTACTTAGATCAAGTTAAAAGATTTACTTTTGCTCCTGAAAGTATCTGCTGGGTTCTAAATATTAATTGCTTTTCTCATTCACCTCAGATTGAAGCCGTTATGCAGGTCATACAGGAGAAACATGGAACCCAGGTACAAGCCCTTAGGAACACTGAAGAGAGTCCACAAGAGAGACTTATCAGATACAGGTAAAGGTTCTGCTGGTGCTACTGTGCCTTCAATGAAAGTCTGAGACTAAGCAGAGGTGCCAAAAGCCATGGTGTTCACCATAGTCTGTCTGTGTTCAAAGCAACGGTCAGAAAGGCGAAATATAAATTAAGTGAACTTAGGTTTTAGAAGAAAGCACTAATTATGTAAAAGAGTACCTGTTTGCGATCTTAAAGCGTACTTAATGCTTAACAGCCCTTTAAGTTTCTGGAAGGGTTCCATTCCACAGTCCTAGACCATCCCTAGTAAAGCTGGTTCTGACGGAACTTTACTTGTCTCACCTCCTGTGTTGTGGAGGACAGAGTGGCATATCAGTGGAATCGCTCCTCTTCGTTACCTCACACTGCTGGCTTTTTAGCACCTAGTAGCTTTTTTTAACTTATAATGGTAAACGGATGCTGTACACAGCCTCTGGAAAGCCACTCGGGAACCAGAAGACAACTTTGGGCCTGCTGCGTTCTCTGGCTATTTCTGAAGTGACAAGCATGCAAGGGTGAGGTGGTCCTGGCAAAACACATCAGAGGTCTGAATAAATCTGTCTACCAGGGCTACGTCTGATCTGCTGTAGCTTATATGGAGGATGACAACTACCAGCTGTCCTTGTTTAGGCGCTGTGCTAGACAAGGCAAGGCAAACACTGTCCTGCTAAGTCTCCGCCTGGGTTAAAGAACTTTTTCCTCTCTTCACACTAAATGAATTTTTATTAAAACTTTGCTATCAACAGAATTTTATCAGAGATCTGAACTTCTCTTACTGTTTTTTTTTCCTGTTCTCTTCTTGACAGACGAAGATGATCTCTTTGATACAGAATTAACTTCTGCAAGGCCTAAGATTCCGAAAGAGCAGAGAGGAGAGAGCAGGCCCTCCAGCACAGAACAACCTGAAAATGCTGAAGGAAATATTAGTGACAGCACAGAAAGTTACAAAGCGACCACAACTTACACCTCCTCCAAGGTAGACTTCATAGACTGCGAGGAATCAAATGATGATGATGAAGATGATGAAGAAGAAGAATCTGAAAAAAATGCAGTTCAAGTTCTTTCCCCTGAGCCAGATGCCAGTTCCACATCAAATTTCAATGGAGTCACTAGTGACCAACAGGAGTCCAATGCCGACGTCCCTCGCTGGGATGCATTTTTTAAGTGTAACAAACTAGAAGAAAGCTCCGAAAACGAGGACAACTTCCCATCTTCAGCAGATGCTGGTGGGTCCCAGTCACTCTTCAGTGATTTGGATGGAGTAAGCGACTCGACGCACATCTCCTCCCAAAATTCTTCTCAGTCGACGCACATATCGGAGCAGGGGAGCCAGGGCTGGGATAGCCAAATGGACACAGTCCTCATCACCTCCCAAGAGAGAAACGCCTTGGACTTGAGCTGCTTCGGCAAAGGTGGGAGCAGAGCGGTTGTTTCTGTATGGCAGGAGACCGCCAAAGACAGTCAGCCTGACAACAGTAGGTGGAAGCCAGTGGGTCAAAATAGATCATGTGCCGATGACGTTGCCTGTGACTTGAAAAGCAAAGGCCGTGAGAAAGATGCAGAAGCCGGCACTGCTCACTTCCAAGATGTGCTGGTGGAAACGAGTGACAGCTCCAGGACTCCTGATCTAGAACTGAGGAGGGACTCCCAGAGCTCCTCTGACTTCGAAATTCCCTTGACTCCTGATGCTGAAGTGCCTCGGCCAGATAAACTGCACTGTTTATATAAGAAGCTAGCAGCAGGTGAAAGCATACTCAATGAGAAAAAAGTCTCCTGAAGACAGGTGTAACTGATGACATCATGAAAATAAATACCAAAATTTGTTTATTAAATCCAGAATTATTTTTCTCCGTAGTGCTGATTACTATCTGCAGCTATGCTAATTCATGGAGTTTTTTCAGAAGTATCTTGCTGTCAGAACTAGAAATTTGCAGCCTGTGTAACTTTATTGTTCCTTCCATGAAATACTGAAAAGGAAGTATTCCTAGGAGGGACTGTGAAAGCCTTCTGCCTCCCGAGGTTCCGTTCTCGGGGACTGTTAAGTACGCAAAAAATGGACCAGACAAAACTACGGGTAGAACACTACATGAAATTTAGTGTTTCTCTCTATCAATCATGAGCTCCAAGAGTTTGCCTTCGATGTATAATCCTGTGTTTTCACTGCAGTTATTTTTAAAAACAACTGCAGAACAGATTAGAGAATTACTGAGAAAGGTTTGTTGTTAGTTTTTTTTTTTTAAATCAAATTGTTCTTTTCAAGCAGTCTCTCTTTACACTGAGCAAGTGTTATCATCCAATTTAACTCCCGAATGAGGTACTATGTACAACATACATTGCCTATGGTTTAAATTTATGGTTTAAATCTTAACTCACCACAAACAACTTGTCATCAGTTCCTCCGTGTTTTGGCTTGTTCTGAATTGTTTTTCAGAACCACATAAAAATCAAATCCCGCGGCATTTGGTTCCAAAGCCACCAGCAGTAGCCTGCTCTGGAGGCTAAGTCACAGCAACAGAAGGTAACCTCTTACCCCGGACAGGTGGTTGTTACTCAAGGCTCTTACACTACCAAATTCTACCTCCTCTGCAACATTCCGTTGACTTCACCGAGTTCAGACATGTTTAGATTTCTTTTTTTAAACCGAGACAATATTCTCTATGCATGTGTGCCATCATAACTAAGCCAAAATTCTTAGCTTCTAAAATGGAAATGTAATTCAGGTTTTTGTTAAACTGCAGTGCCTACAAAAATGCCTAAACAGCAGAAGTCATCTAAAAATCCATGAGGCTTCCCATCCATGTGGTCTGAAGTCCCAACGAATTAAACAGACTTTCAGTGTGACAGCTCTCCCCTCCGAGCACATCTTCAGTCCTTCTGCCATCTTTAACGATATGTGAACGTTAAACCAGCCAGCGTTCTGCCATTGGGGACAGGACAGGATGCCCAAAAAAAGAAAAGTTGCTATCAATCAGCTATCCTCTATGTATGGTTTTAAGGGTATTCAAGTCCATGTAGTTCTCCACTGTCACCTCGCCCACTCCGTTCCTGGGGTTTGTTAACATAATCTCCAAACATGGTCTATCAACTCTTTTTTTTTTAGCAAGCTTGAGTGAGTGAAACTGCTGTTGTAACTACCTCTGTGAATAAAGTCATACAGCGCAGAATGTCTTCTGTTGGCTTGTTTCCTTAACTGAGCCGGAACTTACATGTACGGTAGTGTTTACAGCGTGCTTAAATATACAGGAACCCAGTCTGCTTTAGACAAGTGGACAGTGTAGATTTATACCAGTTCTTACCAGCCATAAACTGAATAGGAAACACACGACTTCCTCATGATCGCTCTGCTACAGTCCTTACCGTGCTAGAAAATTTGGGTACAGGACAGGAATTAAGAGGTTGCAGTCTTAAAGCAAATTCTACTGCTACAGCTGATTTTGACAGGCTAAGATTTTTTTTTTGTTAAGAATGACAACAACAAGAGAAAAACTAAATTCAATTTATTTTATCAAAAACTATAGGAAGATAGCAATACTAGAGATCACACGTTATGAAAAGAAAATGTTCCTGAGCTTACAAACTGCATATTCTAATGTATACAGTCCTAAAACATACATTAGAAATAACAAAAAGATTGACTCAACTTTGAGATTAAATAAATAAACAATAGCTTTTCTTACAGGTGATCCTGCAGCGTTAGTTTTGCTACCAAAAAAAAAAAAAAAATTAAACCCAACAAAAAAGAACAGCTGGAGGATAGATCACAGGTTACCAGTCTCGAAGAAGTGCATACACACAACTGAGCTGGTGGCCAAGATGATGCTAACAGACCACAAAGCAAAACAAAGGCAGAAGCTAGGCTGGTTTAGGCTCCTTAAGAAACTGAAAATAGCTTTTTCTCCTTTTCCAATTTGGCAATTTTCCCCCGAACTCGTAAAAACAGCAAAAGGAGTTTTAAAAGTGACACAGTGTCCCATTAAGCTAATTCACTCTCTGCAATCCAAATGCACTGTGAATGCATATAGAAAATACTGCTCAAGGCTCTAAATTGGAAACTTGGGTTTACTTCAAATAAATACAATATACTGTTACCTCCCCCAACATAAATTAATGGTCCTTTATTTATCGCAGAAGAGGTAACACACATACCCTTAAAGAACAGCAGTGTTATTCCAATGCTGGTGGTAACATACCCCGCCTTGGGAAAAAGGCAGACGCTGAACTCATGTACAACTTCTACGACTTTTATCTTTTAAAATGCATTTACTTGCAATTTTTAAATCAAACTGGGCATGGACATAGATAGACAAAAAGAGTGTCAAACCAGCCCTGTGTCGTCTTGTACAGGAGAGGCCAGAAAAACTGTTTTGGTAAGGAATCCATTTCTTGCCGCAGCCACTCTCGCCATCCTGTACCGACAGGGAAGGCTGCGGACGGCAGCGGATTAAGGAGCTGGAGGTTGCAGATTCCATCCACGTGGAATGCATCGCTGAATCGGGCTACATGCAAGAGAAAGCACTAATGACTCCAAATGATGTAAGATCATCCAGAGTTTGCTAACATTAAAGCTCCACATTCCACTTAAACTTTATACACATATTAAAAAAAAAAAAAAGAAAAAAATCATTAGAGATGTGGCATGATAAAAATTCACCTCATTCAGCATTATCCAAGGTGAGCCTGGTAATGTCAAATACGTTTAAATTTAAGCAAACTGACTCCTATTCCTTAAAGAATATAAAGTATCTATTTCAACGTGTATCTGTTTGTCTTGCAGATCACAAAACTTACAGAGCGCTTTCAATGGCCACACTCGCCACCCCAACCGTGAAACTGATTTTGGCTAGTAGCAAATAAAATTTCCGTTTTCTGCCAAAGAGCCGGCTCTTCAGTGCAAATGCAACTGTGCTTCTCAACGAACAAACAACCTGCATTATCCTTTGAAACGTTCTTTTTGGAGTGCTAGTAATTAACATGACGTTTAAGGCATTTTCTAACAAATTAAGTAAACGGTTATATGCTGGGTACTCGACTTCATTCACCTGAGCCGACAGCTGCGCACCTTATAAAGGTAACTAGCTGACCTATGATACATAGCTCACATCCATTTATGAAGCATCCATTTATGGAGCAACATTATTCTGCCCGACCCTATCAACATTTACATGATTTGTAAGCAATATGCAAGTTTTACAAGCTTTTAATCCATGACAATAAAGCACTTAAATCATCCCTGGAGTGTGAACCTTGGCTGTAACTCCACTCATAACCTACCTCAACTGCTCTTCAGTGTTTTTGAAGCCAAGGAAAACTTAGCACACATTATGAATAGATTGAGACAACTTTAAGATGATCAAGGAAAAAAAAAAAAGAGAAGACTCAAGCAGCTGAAGAACAGTACGTTTCTCAGCCTTTACATTCAAGAACATCTTACAAATGTCTACAGCAAACGGGTAAACTCACCCCTAGTCTAACTTCACTGAAGTTAACATTTTTGCAACAAGAAAAAACAGGCCTAGTACCTTAAAAGTCTGTCACTAGATAAAAAAAGTCACAGTATGTAAAAACTTAATCAAAACCAGTTGTGAATACAAATCAATTCCCAGGGTATTTTTGCACCTAACAGATAACTGAGCATATCTCCGTAATGCATCAGCTTTGTTAGACAATGGGCTGCTCTCCCTATTCTTTTGTTATCTATTTCAAAACTGTAGCCAGTAATTTGTTTCCGCCACGACTGCCAAATTTCTGCAACGAAAACAAACAGCGTATGTTACTACCGATAATTCGGTATTTACAAATTCTCTGTAGAACTGCAGATCTCCTATAGCATCCTAACTAAAAATCAGAACGTTAACACTTGGGAAAAAAAAACCCCACCCTACCTGTAAAACTTCTAAATAATGTAACATCAGCTAAAAATGTTGAGAGACCTTGACCTTATATCTGGAATCTGCTAAAACCAATTGCTTTACTTGCATGGAGTTCAACGGACATTTTACAGTTTGCATTCCTGTGAACCTTCATTTAGACACAGTCTGACGGCTGTCCTCAATCCTTCACCCCGGTGCCATAAATGTTATTGCTAATCTCTTGAAGTTTTTCTTTAGACAACAAAAAGGCAAAAGAACTGTCAGCTACGATCTAGGATTCAAATCAAATGCCTCCCGACTTTTCAAGGTATAGAAAGTATATAACATCGCTTCATCCCACTGAAATCAGTCCCTAAAAGGCCTACGGCTGTAAGCTCACACCTGAATATTCAAATGAAGGTACATTTTAAAGAGTTTTCTTAGCCTACATTTTACTGCTTCCCCAATAACAGTTCTAGAAAAATCAATTTTTAATCCCCGTTATCAGTTTTGTATTTGCCTGAAACACTACATCTCTTTCTTTGGCCAATGCCATTTCCATTACAAATGTAATGCCTTGTTTTCACTGTACTTATTTACATTAGACATTAGAATACTTGAATATATGTGTGAAAGAAGAGTCTTCTTAAAACACATTTAAAAGAGAACAAAGTACTTGTGACTTTGGATACCCGCACTCAGTTGAGATAACCTCTGCAACACACAGCTCCGCATTTACAGACAGTTCTGATCCTCTTTCTGGATGGGCTAAGGCCATCAGCAGAGTCTGAAGTCAGATCTATTGAACCTGTGACACAGATAAACACAAATAAGGAAGTTTTAAAAGACAGACTGAAACTGTGCTAGGTAGTCAAATGGCTTCAAAAAGCCTTCTAACACCCCGGTTCTTAAAAGAACTGTGTGTGAAGCTATACTCAAATTCTACCGACACCCACGTTAACAATGACTTATACAACACCTAGCGCACGTATCGGAACCCAAAGCTCAACAAACTCGAGCCTTGTACCCTCAGGTCTGTACCCATACCGGTCAGCTGAGACTGCAGCCTGCCTTGAACGCTGGTGTCACAGCCACCACAAAAAAAGAGGAGTTTTAAGGATTTAACTAAGATCAATTTTCCAGCACTTAAAGAGAGAATGAGGTACAGCTCTGGAGTATAGAGATGCTTCTCTGAAAACTAAACAGCGGGGCCAACAATACATCGCTGTTGCGGATAAATGGTTTGCACGCAAAGTTTTACATATACAACACCCCTGCCACCAAACCTCAAGAATTTTTTACTGTACTGGAAAAAAATGAAGTCATAGAATGGTTTGGGTTGGAAGGGACCTTTAGAGACCATCTCGTCCAACCCCCTGCCATGGGCAGGGACATCTTGCACTAGATCAGGTTGCTCAGAGCCCCCTCCAACCTGGCCTTGAACACTGAATGGAAGATCAATTATCAAAGAATCACTGAACAGCCCAAGTTGGATAGGACCTCAAAGGATCATCTGGTACAACCTTTTGTGGGAAAGGGAGCCTAGATGAGATTACCTAGCACCCTGTCCAATCGCATCTTGAGAACCTCCAGTGATGGGGACTCCACCACACACCTGGAGAGGTTGTTCCAGTGAATGATGGTTCTCACTGTAAAAAATTTCTTTCTTATTTATCAAAGAGCTGACAGCATCTCGCTAGGAACTTTGTTTCCTGAAGTCTCTGCATAATGATGTTTGTACCCAACCCAGCAAAACAATAGTAAACTTTGGTCCATCCTTCTTCCTTCCTTCCTAAACATCTGCACCACAGGACCTACATCCACAACTGAGGCCTACAGACACCAGAATCCAAAGACAAACCTATGGTGCCTTAGACCACTCAGCTGTTACAACTGTCTTTATCACTAGCAGATTACTTAGAATGCAGTTTACCTGAAATGCCATATAAATGCCTTTGAATAAAGGAAAGCTTTTTTTAATGGTATCCTGACCATTCTTTTGAGCATTCTTGTGGCAAATCTTCAAAATAATTTGCCTTGCCAGATGTTCCAACCACAACCCCTTGCTCTGAGCTAGGAGCTCTGAAGGAGGTAATGAACTAGAGGTGCGTGCAAAAGCTTCTGGGTGGGCTCTGTCTGCGCTACATGTCGATGAGCGACATCTGTTCTAGAATCCACAAAGCTGCGTTAGGGAGATGCAGTGCCTGACCTAAAATGCTAACATCAGTCAGACTGCAACAAAACCCAGCAGTGCCCCAAACCTCCCGCAAGCACAGTGTTAAAGTCTGCAGACCTTTCATCTGATAGTCAAAGGTTAGCTCTTCTCCAGCCTTGATGGTTCGTGTAGAAAACAGCGCTATTCGAGGAAGACGCAAGTCGAGGTTATCAATAAACACATTGAAGACTTGAAGATTTGGATCACACTGTAAGGCAAAAATTAATGTAGTTTCTGTTAAGAAAAATGCACAGTAAGTTTCACTGAAGTGTTTAAGTAAACCAAGGTCACAGGAAAGGAAGAACTGGTTCTTCTCCCAGTGACAGAAGTCTGAAATTAAGTTATCTTCCGAAATCAACAAATTACTTTCTTGAAATAGCGTTAAAGGAGAACACTCCTAGCTTAGAGTCAAGTCCTTTCAAGAAGGCAACCTTTACACGGTATGTAGACTATGCTAATATGTAACAGCCTATTAAAAAAAATATAGTACCTTCAAAAGATGACAACAAAAAAGATGACAAAGCAATTAAAGCTACATTCAGAGGTTAAGATTTACCTACAAAACCCACGAAAAGAATTAAAATTGAAAGGAAAGAAAAGAAAAACCACCTAGCGTTTCAAGCCACACACACTCACTATTCTGTATTTAGGTTTAAGCACTGCTTCCAGCCCAGAAATAATGTTTTTATACTATGAATAAATTTCTATTTTCAATTGCTAACCTGCTTGGCTTCTGAATTATCTGCTATGGGCTGGGTGGCAGGAGGAGGGTCAAGGACACGAAGCAGGAACTACAAACAACTTTATCGTTTTTTCTAGATTAACTGTCAGAAGTCAGGAGTCACTGAGGCAGTTTGTTAAACTCTGCACGCCTTTTTGCTCTTTAACAGTGAAACATATCCCACGTTAAAGAATCAGAAGTGAAGTCAGTCATTTAACTTTACACTGACGAGGGAGAATACTTCACTCCCATTTCCGAAAGTGAAGAGCAATTGGCTGCATCTAAAACTCTTCTTCATCCTTCTCCCTGGCAAGCCCGCGTGAAATACAAACGCCATCAGCTCACAAATCTGAAGACATGAATTTACTGTATTTGTAGAACACTGACTGCATACCTCACAAACATTACATCACTAAGAAATAATAATTTTTGGTTCAGGAATGATACATAATTCCTTTACAGATGCAGTTCAGCCTTCTTGCTTTAGGTATTTCATTTGAACAGGAAATAAAACACTACAAAAATTTCCTGTTTAAAATTTACTTTTGAGTTCTCTGGCAAGTTTAGATTCGGTATGAGGAGGGGAAAAGGTATCTACAGGGGAGAAATACCGAAGAAAGTATAGGAATTTTCATCTTCTCCTCTACCAGAGTTTGAAGGATGACATTCGGCATACCCCCCATCCTGGCCTGCTACGAAATAATGCATCGATTCCTATCGTCTTTGACTCTTCACTAATTTTATGAAGTACTTCTCACATGTTAGGTCTTTTAGTTACTTGGAAAAAAACACACCCAAACCAACCCTATTTTGGTCACCTAGAACGAGCAGATTCAGTGACAACCCCAGATGTGTCTTACCAGATGCCCACTTCAGGCAGCATCTCATTCCCAGATTTTTGTAGGTAGTCCTACTCCGAGTAAGGCTAAGTATTCTGTTCTACGTATTACATCATCTAACTGACTGGACTGTGCTGGCATGAAACAAACCGCTCCAGAAAAACGGTGAATATGGTAAGAAAATATTTACAGTAGGAGAAGATATTTATGGCACAATTAAGATAATTCTCCAAATTCTTAGTATACAAAACAAGGTATTACGCTGTGATTCACAAAGTGGGACACATTTCCATATCGAGCTGCATCTACTGTAAATTCATCTGAGTCATAGTCCAAATCAAACAAGTATGTATTTCCCTGGTTGTCATAGAGCTGGCCTCGTCTCTCTGCTTCCTCACTTGTAATCACCTAAAAAAAGAGAAAAAAAGAAACCTGCATCATATTATTAACTATTACTAAATTAAAACAAAAATCACAATCAAGTTAGAAAAAAAAACTTTACTTCGTAAAAAATACCACATTCGCTTTTTGGTGTTGAAATAGCATTCCATCTGTAATGAATGAAGGATACACACATACAGCTGAACTGATTAGTTACTGACTGAGACCTCTCTGGATGTACTACAGCTGATGCACAGCACTACCTTGTCTCAGGGAAAAAAACATCAGCACCTTCTATTAAGAGTTTTGATGATGACAGATACAATCAACTGTTTCTACTTGAAGTTTCTGTATTTTTCTAATATAGAAATGGGTCTAATTTTTTCATTAGACCCAGAAAGCCTTGTTTACATCACGTAAAATTAAGTTTCAGCTTTCTCCCCGCACACAGACAAAGATCAACAGGTATCAGTCTTTACAACCCAGTCATATTTACAGTCCAGTATTCATCTCCTCCCTCCCTAGAAGCACCTCTTCCCGCTATTTCTGACTGCAGTGAGAGGTCCTATTCATGACAACTCAGACAAAGCTGAATCTATGCAATTAGGCTAGCACGTACTAGCACAAGGTAGAAATCCAGAAACTCCCCAGAGGAAGAGAAGAACTACAGTCACTTCTGACAGCTTAAACAACTTCATCTGCAGCCCATTACGTTGGATGTATTCTGTTGTGCTGACTCAGCAATCACAATTTGGCAGCAAGACAGATACGAAATGTGGTGGAATTGGACAAAAAAACCCCTCTAAAATCTTTCTGACATCCGATTTGAGAACTGATTCAGCAGTAGGGAATAAGTAGACTCGGGTGAAAGGG
>NW_008824544.1:3541826-3545193 GCF_000699105.1 Pygoscelis adeliae | reverse complement strand
ACAAAATTACATAATCATCTTTCTGCATTAACCCCTCACCAGAGATATTTAGACTGATCTCTTGTACGTTTACACAAAAGGTATGAACATGAGAAGTTCGAAGATTTGGGGCAGGAAGGATGGAGGAAATACAGTAAAGACCATAAACATTTGTACGAAGGGACAGAAGGAATTATTTTGAGTCAACTTAGTAGCAAGGCAGATTTGCGGAAGAAATACAACAGACTGGATCAGAGAGGCCGCCAGGAGCTACTGATGTAAAGAGCCCTGAAGCAGAGGAGAGGCTGAACCAGATAAACACAGGGCAATACAAAATCTCGAGAGTAACTCAAGGTCTGTATTTTATAACATGAAAGTTCTGTTTGAAATAGTATGAGATTGAGTAAACAGAAAATGTCCATACTACAAGTCTTATTCTTGATGTTAATCAGAAGTAATAAATATGTTTGGAAATACTACCTTAACAGAAAAGGGACTGACGGACTGGGTGGGGAATTTGGTAATGACTGTGCCTGGGGAACAGCAAAAACTACAGTAATAAAGATGATCAGGGAAGAATAAAGAATATGACTGCCATGGAAGAAAAGAAGGACTTGCCTTTAGAAATACTATCAGGGCGCATATCTAAAATACTTGTCTAGCGACACACAGGGTAAGCATTCTCTTTACATTCAACCTTTTGCAATTGCTCTGGAATAGAGGATGTTCAGGACAATATATTTTTTCTGTCATCTAGAATGCCTATTTATTGTATTTCTCTACTCAGAAGTAGACCTATCTATTATATAGTAGAAGTCAAGAAGTGTTAAAACTGAGAGAAAGCTCATAAAGATTTTCTCCAACGTTTCCTTTATTGTAAATAATTCATCTATATGAGATAAATACATACCTCTCCAACATACTCCATGACAAAACTGTTGGTTTTAATTTTCTGGAGGGTTTTTACTCCCCAGCCACGGCCATTGTTAGTTCTGAAGATGCAAAGAGAATACGGTGTACCTTTCTGTACTATCCTATTAGGGCAGTCAGGCCCACACCTACAAAACGAATTGCATTCATAGATGGGCAAGCCGGGCTGGATTTTCAACTTCTTTCGTTTATTGTAAGCCAAAATAAATCCAGCCTCCTTTGGACAGCACTTCTCAGCGGGGCAGTCAGCGCATTCACAGCCAGTCGTTATTCCGTTTATTACGTTTATTCCCGGAGCAGGTTTATACTCATTAATGTAGTAGAAGTCTAAAGGAGGGCCTTCAAGATCCACAGTGTTTTCTACCAGAATCATTGCTTTATGATTCTTTTTCCTGTTGAGTTCTTCTTTCCATCTCTGCAGAGCTATTCTTTGCTTAGCCTTCTTTACAATGTAATCTGCAACCGCAGGTTTCAAAGCTTTAACATGGTTTCTCACTTTCAGTGCTTTGCCATCTCTCACCCGAGACAAGTATTCATTCTTGTCACTAAGAAAGTTTTGAAGAAGCAATGGGCATTTCAGATTTTTCTGAGGTTCCCAAGTATTTGAAGATTCTGGCCATCCTTTCCATTTCACAAGATAGTATTCTGTGCCCTTGAAATACAGAAACAGACACAGATTTAGCCACATTTCATTTTGCTGAAATCCAGCATCACAGAGTGCACAGACAAACACAAAAGAGCTCTGGAGTTAAGAAACGGCACACAGTGCAGAAGGTCTTGATGTCCCCATAACAGTTAGACTTGGGGAGAAAGAGAAAAAACAAGTTTTCTGTTTACAAATCAACATATAGCACAACTTTGGATACTTTACATATCATCTCTAGGGGCAAAGAAATAAACAGCTGGGATGAACTCTGATCGCTAATGTTATACCTGGAGGAGGCTAGTTTGTTAAGGCCGTTAAGTACATTAGACTAACTGTATAACTGCTAGTTGCATGACTGGTATGCACAAGCAGAATGTAGTTGTATCACATACAGAACAAAAAAAATAATTCTAAACTTACCAGAAAAATCTCTGAAAAACACTATTTGTCATATCAACCATCCTCCCAAAGGAGTAATCCATTAAAAACGCGTAATATTGTATTTATAATCAAGAAGCATACATTTTGTACTTATTTTAAAAAGGCCAAATAACTGTAACAAGGCCAAATCCTGAGACTGAATTTCACTGGCACGATCAAGCCATAGGAATCCAGTTGCAGCACGTGGCCCTAACTCGTCATCAAACAGACTACAACAGTCAAGAGAAAAATATAGACTGTTACCTGCAAATAAAGGAGAAGCATCATAATACATACCAAGCTACAACCTAAAAGCATCAGCATTTTGCTTAACTTCTAGATACGCAAAGGCGAAACATTTCATATTCTAACATCTCTGTAATTTCAGAAAAAGACCTTCCTTCAACATACGGAAAGCAGTAAGTTATACCGCTTTCTGTTTACAGTTCAAAGTTTAAAAGATATTTCATTCGACGTCAGCAAGAGCTTTGTCCTCACAGCCTGCTACTTTATATTATGAGCAAAACTACCTTTGGCTCGCTTCCAAATTTCAGCTGAAAGAGTGATCAAATTGGTCTGTGTTTCTCTTACCTCTTCTACCTTGTAGTCACACAAATATTCCACCTCATAACTCTTTAGATTCCTGTTGGTGATTCCAATGGATTTACATCTGAGATTTTCCTTCCTACATAATTCTTGGAGGGTCTCAAGTGAAGCTAGACATGGCACATACCAAGCTACAATAAGAAAATTGGTAAAGAATCCTATTTAATGTCTCAGCTAAATTGAAATCATTACGCCTTATCCCAGAGTCCCCACATTATCATCTGTGATAGCAGTCCACGAGCGTCTTGTACAACTACAGTGTCTCACAGAGTCACACTCAACCCTTCTCTAATGGGTAAAGTGAAACACATCAATGATTCCCTCCCTGCACTTTTATTCTGTACAGTACGTACATTTATAAACAACAACAAATATTTTGGAGGGCAGAGACTTCCACAGGTGAAGGCTGCACTAAGAACCGAGTAATTTTCCTACAATTACAGCATCCCATAACTGAACTACGGCGACAAGGAAACCTCCGTTCTTTAACGAGACCGCCAAATATCTGTAGTTAGTCAAGTGGAATCGAGCACTTGCGATGCAACCATGGTGACTGGACGAGGAAAGAAAGATCCACAGCGCTCTTCCAGAAGGATCGCGGGTGCCTTGTCAGCTAGGCGGATTTAAAGGGACGCGACACTCCGCAGAGCGGCACGGCAGGAGCGCCAGCTCCCTGCCAGAGCCCGGGAAACACCGCTGGGGTGGGGAAGGGGAGCGTGGGGTGAAGTTTAGAGCAGGAGCCGCGAGTTGCGATGCGGCGAGGGCCGTGCCTCCCTCCCCTCGGCG
>NW_008824544.1:3538742-3541065 GCF_000699105.1 Pygoscelis adeliae | reverse complement strand
GCCGCCCCCGGGGGAAGCCGCCCCGGCTTCTCCGTGAGCGAGGGCTCCCCTGCAGAAACAGAGCTACGGCAGCGAGAAAGACTAAAAAGAAGCGAGGCAAAACTTAAAGCGATTTCTCTTTGATCTTTCACCGCGCTGGCTCAGGCGGCAGTGCCGGGGGCAGGGCAAGCGCGAGGCACCAGGCAGACTTCCACCGGGCCCTTCACTGCGCCCTGCCAGCTACAGAGCTGAAAGTAAGAACCACAAAGGAAGGTTTCAGACACTTTTTAAAAACAAAAAGGTTACACTCTCATCACGACACACGTCTCAGAAGAGGTGTTTCCTATTAATAGAGCTTTCAAGTTAGCCCCAAGCCCCACAACCCCCACCAGTTGGGACTACTAGTCACAACAAAACATGCCTGAAGGATGTCTGGCCACTAGTTACCGCTTAAGCGTCTCTTTACTTGTATTTATAAGGGCAGTGGGACTCCACTGCCCCGACAGAACCAGACTTTGGGTTTTCCAAGGCCCCCTTTTGAAGTTTTCACACAGGAACTGGTGAACTATTTACTTACTTTCCAGAGATGAAAGGCACAGGGATAAGGGAGGCAGAGCAGTCCCAGCACTTCACCCACCCAAGGAAGCCTCACAAGTTCAAACCCCACGTCTAGGCTGAGAAGCCACACAATACAGACACTTGTTTGGAATGCAGCAAGATTTATATCTATGCTGTGCAGTATCTATTGCTTTTGTGAGGTAGGAATAACATTGAAATACATGTTCTGCAAACACAAGACAATTTGGGAGGCCTGTAGAAAAACAGGTAATGGAACACAGGTCTCTTCAAATCCAGCCAGGCATCCTTTGCTTTAGTCTCCGTCTCCGAATTTGAGGCTCTACTGTGTCACTTTGAATGTTTTACAAGGTAACATCTGGTCCTCAGGGCTGAAGTGCTGCCCCTTAGCTGCACATTAACTCCTGTAACCACACTTGCCTGCTCTGCCTCCTTCTTGTTACTGCCCTACCTAAAAATGAAAAAAGCTGCCAGCGTATATCCAAACAAATATATAATGACATACAGATTAGAACAGTGCTACACAGAATGGAGGATGCCAGGATCTGCATAAAAAATGTATTTTATTAATAACACATAAATAAGCATATATAACCCTTAACACACATTTTTCAGGTAGCACCACAAAACCACCTTCCAGTAACTCCAGAAAAAAAAAAAAGATCCTGCTCAAGAGGCCAGCGCAAATGGGCATCACCTCCACGGTTTCAGGCAACACCAAGACCACCCAAGATTTCAGTACAATTTGGTACAGTTATTAGAGAGCGGATTTTTACCAGTCTAGCTCTTGCTGGTTCAATGCTATGCTGCTGAAGCCACAGATATACTGGTTGAATGGGTACACGATCTGATTAGTCCAAGGAAAACTTTAGACTATGTAATATGCTTGTGCTGAACCACAGACACAAGGATTTGCCCTTTGCATTTTTTAAATCAGGTGCTGATAATTCAATGCTCTGCTGTCTGCATGTCTTGATTAACACTTTGCACCACGCTTTCCACTCCAAACAGACTTTGTGGCAAATTAATGTTTTACTTCAGTTTATTAGAGCCTCTAAGAATCACTGAAGACATCTCAGAGAGAGTCACCACTTTGGCAGAAAAGCCAACAAGAGACAAAAATCAACTTAGAAAAATGTTGCCTTTCAAAAGAGACTATGACGCCACTTCAACAGTGATGATTTCACACTTGCCGGTATCTTGATCTGTGCAGGTAACATGCAAGGACCCATCCCTAAATAAATGAGAAAGGTATGTTTAGGACTATCTCAACACAACACTTAGTATGTTACTGCATATTCCAGAGAGGATAACCAATAGTCTTCATGCAGACCAAAGGAAGAAAGATTAGCATCAAAATACCCAGGGAAGAACATGCTTCAACATCAATGAAATTGATTTATGAAATTAAGTTTAGTTTATTGAGTATTTAGATATGCACTTCTTGCCCTCCATTAAAGCACGTATCTTCTATACATATGGTGGAACAGATTCAGGAACATGTCTAAATATTGTAGCTAAGTTTATTTAGTACAGGTTTGTAAACAGAATGTGCAGTAATGTTCAAAATACTCATCTTGAGAACTCTGAGTAACAGCAACCAACAGATAAGCATGTCTTCTCAACGCATGAGAACTTGACTTTTTAAAAAGTAATAGTCTTTAAATACCAAGGATCTCCTTCAAGGAGGAAAACCTTAATTTTCAAAATCCAAGAATTAGAGACAATATTAAATCCTACTTCATCTAGACATACAACAGTCACACGT
>NW_008824544.1:3528521-3538670 GCF_000699105.1 Pygoscelis adeliae | reverse complement strand
AATATTTCTGAAAACCACTTTAAAATACTGCAGGTTTTCTGCACTCCACAGTTGCATATAAAAGTCCTACGATGTTTTTCTTATCAATGCTAAGGGCAAATCTCTGTATAACTAACAAGGTATTTTAGGTGAAGTCTATTAATAAAACATTAATAGACCTGATAGTCAACATAAGAAAATGAAGTATTGTGAACTCAAATAGCAAGTAGGGATTTGGTTTTTCAGCAACATCTAGACAACTTTCATATTATTTAAAAGAGCAATATGAACTTCAGGACAGTCCTCAGAAGACAAACATACTTTGACAACTTAGAATTCCACCTTCTGGTATCTTTATAAACTATTTAGACTATTTCAAATGAGCTGAAGCACTCCTATTAAGACCCAAGAAAGAGAAATGAAAGAGAAATTTCTTCAATATCATGTCATCCCCATTCCCCACCCTGCCATAAGATACTTCCTATTTTACCATAATGAACAGGTAATTCTGTAAAAAGTAGATTTATGAAGCCTGATTTCCTGTGGCATCATTTCTCGTGCTCAACCACCCTGCCTCTGAAAGGACAGGGCCACAGGTTTTCATCACAAATGCTGTATACGAGAAGTCCTTCATGGATTCCCTAGCAAGCTACAAAGGCAGAGTCTACTCGAGTTTTTCCGAAGAGTGTAAGCATTCAACAGAACTTCCTGACCCCTTCCATAGGAAATTTGAGATCCTGACTGCTCTCAAGCATGGTTAAACTGATCAACAGTTCACAAGTTGCTAAAAATCATCTATACAACTGTGTTAAGTTTTATTTCTTTAGGAATCAAACAATGAAAGCACGGAAGGTACTGCATAAAAACCACATTCCTACAGAATTTACCTCTGCTAAGACACAGCCCTGTAAGCAATGAAATGCTGAAATTTCTCAACACAAAATTCAACATTCTGTAAGAGGAGAAAAGACTGCTTGTCAGATGTGTGACACAGCAAGTTGAACAGCAGAACAATAAATATTTTGGGTACCTTTTCATAGTGAGTACAGTTAGTATATCATGTAGGCCATCCTCCTTTTTATCCAAATCCTGGAGTACAATCTATTTAAAAAAAAAAAGTTAAGTTATAAAGTCCCCTAAATCCTTGCACAGCACTAATGGAAGTGACACAATAGCTAAGGTGTGCAATTCATTCTGTTTAGCATCCCATACTAATAATTCAACACCAAAGCATGCCCTAGTGGACTTCATCCATCTGTAGTGCAAACCTAAGCATTTTTAGCCATTTGCACTACTGTTTCAGTGGCTTTGTTTCAGGGTCTATCACTAAGATAGCTGGAGTACCTACAACTCCCACAGACTACAGCAAGAGCCGAGCGTGTTCCTTGACTGAGGATCAGTTCTGTAATTATTAGGTAACATCCCTCCCCCATCCCCTTAAAGATCTTTGGGCAGGACCAAGGTGGAATAACAGTTTTCTCAAGTATTCCATCCATTTCAGCCACGCCTTCCACCTCCCTGATGCTGTAAGTGCACTGAAGCTAAGGTAAGCACATCATCACTGTTTCAAACAAGCTGTGTTCTTTCAATAGGTTGACTCCCGAGTAAAATCTTTATATCAGCTGAGGATTTAATCACATCACCTTACCACCGTGAAAAATCAAATGTGGTATTTAATACCAAGATCCCGTCCAATCTAGGAAGATCAAAAAAGTAATCAACAGTACATACACTAGCTACATCATTACCTCCAGCAGTTTCATTTCTAAAATGTCGGAGACCTGTGTACTACTGGAATGACTGGTTATGATCTCTCATCCCAGGTGAGCTTACTACAGTAGTGCCAAATGGCAAACCCAGCCAGCCATTTAGAAATTCGAAAGGGAAGCTTCAATTCCTTTAAGAAGTGCTTCAATACTTCATAACACATTTACAGAAGAATGCTTAAAGACCATTTCCAAAGAGATGCATGTCATTCTAACTTTGTAACAAGAAGTTTCAGTAGGGGTGGGATTGGTTTTGGTTTAAATTTTTTTTTTTTCCAGATGCACTTGATTTCTAAGTGGTTGATATTAAAAGTGCATACGAATGTGCATATACTCACCTGTGCAAATTTACCTTCTTCATTCATGGGACTTTTCCCCAATGACTCGTATAGTTCAAGGCATACAGATGAAGTGTTTCCAGGAGCATGCAGGGTGTGCTGCCTTCGAGCTGGTAATGGTGTCCCTGATGGAAATAGCACTGTGAATTTGTCAGCCCCTGACTCGTCTACTCCCTTTAAAAAGAAAAAAAAAGTTCATGCCTTTCTCTAAGTACTTTAGTGAGCTGGAAGTGTTACAGCAGTGCTCCATCAGAAAAGAAATCCAAGATTCATTCTCTCTGCCACATTTCCCATCACAGCAAGTAAAAAAAAAAAAAAAGACATTCCTATAAATAAATGAAAAAGTCCAGCTATTACAACACGAAGACACAATCTATCTCCCCTTAGAATCAAGCAGTTTTTCCTGTCAATTTTTTGTCAATAACCTGTTACCACTTACTGCTGATCTACAGCCAATCTCTAGAACTAATAATAAAACAATACTGTTTCTCTAACATAAGTCATGCATGAGTAGTGCTGTATATTCATTGGGCAGTAACATTTTCTAAGTTAAATAATTTTAGCCTTACCTTAAGAAGAATATCTTTGGCGGAACACTCAATAAAGAGTGCTTCTTCTTCTAACAAAGGATTCTCTTTCCTTCCTGCCTCTATGGCTGCACCAATGGGGATAACTTCATCTGGAGGAATTGAATTCAGTAACTCCACAGTTGGGAAGATGTCTTTGATCAGCTGCTGTAGCTTTGGGATTCGAGCCGACCCACCACACAGAACTACCTGGAAAACACACCTTAATGATTTCAAATCTTTCTTCTGACAGATAAAACAGACAGGTCACAACCTGCAATACAGAAATGCAAACTGCTCTGGGATATTTTATCATCTGTAGTTGTTAAAATAAAAATTGATGCCATCTTTGCTCAACTTCTATTACTTTTGTATTTGAAATTCAAAGAAATAGCTTGCAAGTTTGAAACTGTATCTTGAAAAAGTGTTTCTTATAGTAAGCATCAGATAGATGAAGCAACATTTTAAAAATTGAGGAATTCGTCATAAAATAACATCAGGCTGGAAGGGACCTCCAGAGGTCCTCTAGTCCAACCTCTTGCCCAGAACAGGTCCAGTTACAACAGGCTGCTCAGGACCTTATCTCCATGGATATAGATTCCACAGACTCTGTGGGCCCTTGTTTCAGTGTTTGATCACCCTCAGACTACAGATTCTTTTCTTGGTATCTAAAATTTCCCCATGTTGTAACTTGTGCTGCTTGCCACTCACCCTTCCATCATGCACCTATAGGAAGGAGTAAGTCAGGTTTTGTCTCATGTATGCCTTCTTATTAGGTAACTGTAGGCAGCACTAGTCTCCCCTGAGCCTTCTCTTCTTACAGGTGAGCAAACCCAGACTGGCTCCAGTAGGTCAGTGCCTTTCATCTCCTGTGAAGCCCAAAAACGGCAAGATTGTATCTGGCCACTCTGTGCAAGCGCCAAAGAGGGAAACACAACGCTTTCCTACACCCATGGCTACACCCTTGCTATTACAGCCCGGCGTGCAATTGGC
Organism: Pygoscelis adeliae; assembly: GCF_000699105.1. NCBI lineage: Eukaryota > Metazoa > Chordata > Aves > Sphenisciformes > Spheniscidae > Pygoscelis > Pygoscelis adeliae. Next base: position 3,535,028 of record NW_008824544.1, on the reverse strand, counting down.
CTTCTTTGCTGCAGAGGCAGGCTGCTGACCGCTATTAAATTTACTGCCTATTAGAACCCTGTGCTGGTTTTGGCTGGGATAGAGTTAGTTTTCTTCATAGTAGCTAGGATGGGGCTATGTTTTGGATTTGTGCTGGAAACAGTGTTGGTAACACAGGGATGTTTTCATTACTGCTGAACAGCGCTTGCACACAGTCAAGGCCTCTTCTGCTTCTCGCACCACCTCACTAGGAGCAGGCTGGGGGTGCACAAGAAGTTGGGAGGGGACACAGCCGGGACAGCTGACCCCAACCGACCAAAGGGATATCCCACATCGTATGACATCATGCTCAGCATATAAAGCTGGGGGAAGAAGGAAGGGGGGGGACGTTTGGAGTGATGGTGTTTGTGTTCCCAAGTCACCGTTACGCGTGATGGAGCCCTGCTTTCCTGGAGATGGCTGAACACCTGCCTGCCGATGGGAAGGAGTGAATGAATTCCTTGTTTTGCTTTGCTTGTGTGTGCGGCTTTTGCTTTACCTATTAAACTGTCTTTATCTCAAGCCACGAGTTTTCTCACTTGTACTCTTCCGATTCTCTCCCCCATCCCGCTTCTCTCCCCCATCCCGCTGCAGGGGAAGTGAGCAAGCGGCTCTGTGGTGCTTGGTTGCCAGCTGGGGTTAAACCACGACAAACACCCACGTCTTTTCCTGCAAAGCTGCTTTCTAGCAACTGCTAGCCTGTCCTGCTGCACAGTTTTATTCCATCCCAGACTCTACATTTGCCTTTGCTGATCTTCATGATGATCTTCTCCATTGGACTAGATGATCATTGTAGGTCCCTTCCAACAGAAATATTCTATTCCATTATATACATTTCTCTCACCTTTTTCAACCCCTCTGAATAGCAGCCTTGACCTACAGTGTTATTCATGCTCCCCTCACTTTGGTACTGTCTGCAAACTTGCTGAGAGCACACGCTACCCATTGTCCATGTTATTAATAGGGACATTAGATGGTATTAGCCCCAGCATCAAATCCTGAGGGATGTCATTGACAATTACCTGTCACTTACTGATCTTGTGCAAGAAAAAACCCGTAAAACCCTTCTCTTATTACAGTGACTTTGTTGAGATCAACCAGATCTGAAAACAAAGCTAATTCCCACTTTTCTTCACATAAAACATAACTTAAGAGTTGTAAATTAGGTTAATTTATTATTACATTTAAAGTTCCTCCCCCCCACAAAGCATTAAGGCCTGAGAGGACAGCACATTGGGCCACTTAAAAAATACTGTTACCAGAAAACAAAAGATAATCTCTGCACAATGGCCTAGGGTACTTCATTATCCTACCACTGAAACTCAGGTGTGACACAGCAAACGCTACTGAAGAGTCTGAAATAGCCTCAGTTATCATAAAAAGCGCCAGCTCACTTTTGCTGCAGAAGTTATGTGCCAATTCTGCCAGCGATAAATGCAGCACTATTTGCCACACACTGGTGCACAGGGCTTGAGATGAAGTTACGCTCTTATATCAAAGCAAAAAAGACATTTGAATGAAACTAGTAATGTTTCCTACTTCAGTCACCATCTTTGGCATTAAAACACTCAATGGTTTGGCACCTAACATGTTCCTAAGTTTTTTAGGCTAACAAGAACGAACACAGGCACCAAGCAGACACTAAGTGATTTGTTCAACTCGTTGAGACAAAAAAAGTCGAAACTCAGGCTTTCTGCAGAAGCGTCAGCAAACGCCACCCAAAGCTCGGTGAAGGCAGAAGAAAGTCTATGTACAGAACTTAAAGAAGGTACTCCTCAGCTCTACCAAGAGTTACGCAAACACATCAAATGGAGATAAATCCTCTACCACTCAATATGCAGCAGCAAAAACACATTGCTGACTGTACCTTATACTTAACTTCAAGTAACTGAAATCAAAGATAGGAGTTCTAAAGAGCTTGAGTCGACGCACTTTGTTGGATCTGAGCCAAAAAATGCTTAAACACATAATGAAATAATCTCAGTCTGCAAGGAAAACAGGCCCCATAAATATTCTTCTTGTCGAGTTATAAAGCATACTACAGACAAACGATTTCTATTGTTACCTTATTAATATCATCTGCTGTAAATCCAACTTGCTGTAAGAGCTTTTTAATTGCTTCTACACATTTACTAAAAAGTGAAGAACAGATAAGTTCAAACCTGGCCCTAGAAGAAAAAAAAAAGAAAAATAAAATTCAAGAAGTGTCATCTCATCCATTAGCAACAAATACCTGAAATTGAAGAACAATCATTTTTAGAATATACTTTGGTTCTCTAGCTATACCTGGTATAAAGGGATTTAAAAAAAAAACAAAACCACCACCACCACCCCCCCCGTATTTCCCAATTATTAATCTCAAAGAAGTGATGTTGTTGTTGTTGTGAAAATATCTGTGCTATTGATTCCACCATTAACACCTACGTGGAATGCACATTCATTCTTCCTCAGTGTACTCCAGACAAAAAACAGTATTGTTGTCTTGACTCATACGTGAAAAAAAAGCAGCAAAAATCCTGGAACTGCTTCATCATCTTTAAAATGGAGACACAACTACTCAAATGTGCCTCTTGAATTTTCAGAGGCAAATCAAGCTGTGTCCTGATTCGCACGCAGGGAGTAGGTACTCAAGCAAATTGAAAAACAAACTTGTGCTTGCTTCGGGCTCTGCCAAGCCTGAAGAGAAGTTTTACTCTGTACGAATACAGCAAGTCAAATTCTCCAACACTAGTCCACAGGACTAACAGCCTCATCCAAAACTGAGCCAAACAAGTTATGCAGCATTGCTTCTCACACTTGCGAACATACTGTGCCTTGTTTTACCAGATCCAGCTGCTGCAGCAGTGGATGCACAGTTCTGGAATTGAAAAGTCTAAAGCTGCTGCTGACTGGAAGAGCAATCAAAATTAGCTAAACACCTCAACAAGGGATCATGCCAAGAGAGAAAAGACTTGGAGTAGGACACAGCAGTATGAATAAAAAGACACAAAACATCTTTCTGCTCCAGCTGTCAAACAGAGGCAACATCAAGACTTCCATGACTCCTATCATTCTGGAGCTCATTTAGATGAAAGAGTCCAAAAGTCTTCTTTTCTTTAAGGAAAAACCAGCAACAAAAACAAGAGGGGGAAATGCCCTCCCACCTTGAGTAATTACAGTTATCTATTCCCCTTTCATCAACAACCAGACTCCAAAGACGGGGGGTGGGGGTGTGGGGTGGTCTCTCTGTGCCTTTTCGCACTTCATTTTCTAACCATTAGGGCAACACTGTTAGGGTGGTAGCACTAACTACTACAGATCGCATCGTAACAGAACCATCAATACGAAACAAAGCTGAAAGCAAGCAAGTTGGTCTTCCATCTTACTTCCGTTTCTGAAATTAATGCCACCAAAAAAAAAAAAAAAAAATCAAAGCTTATTGAACATCCTAAATACCACCTAGAAATATTTCAAGCACAGTTTTATATAAAAGCAGTAGCTTCAAGATTTGCATTACCTGGACACATTACAATCAAAATCCAATCCATCATACAATGAATCTACAAAACAGTTTGCACTTCCCAGGGTTGATAACGAGTGCTTTGCAACATCAGCGCTGTTCATTAACTTCATCATGGCTCTGGGATTTCCCCTAATATCATGTTTACAAGACCTACATTTAAGAAGAGATATCAGTTTAGAAAGGCAGGCGTTTGAGTGATAACACTAATATTCTGAAAGGAAAAACAGGTTAAAGCTATTTAACTTTTTTTCTGTAGACATTTTAGTATTATCTACAATGCCACTACTGAAAGCTTGCAAAGAATAAAAGTGTCTATTTCAACTTCAACTAAAGAACACTGTGTAGAGGCACCCTGAACTCGGTCATTAGCGTTTTATCATACAGATTTAAGTCTTTCTGAACAGTTTCTCAGCTGAACACATCTTGTAAGTGACTGCAAGGAACAGCAAGAAAAGGCCTGCAAGTTAACCAATTTTAACCACAGATTAAGAAGAAATAGAACACCGAACATTAGATAGGTTAACAGAATAGTATGTTTCATCCAAAAAGTCTTCTCCTGTGACAGTATGCAACTGACCACCTTAAGATCACTAGAGCTGACAGTAATGCATTTGTTCATCACAGGATGACGTGCTATATAGACTTCAACCTGACGATCCAAGCCCCGCCACGGTCCTTCAGGCCAACAAGACAAACAAACAAAACCCACACAGGTGAACTCCCTGCCACCCCAAAAGCTTGTGACTGAACAGATGTAAGCAGCCTGTAGTCACATACATCACTCAAAACACAGAACAGATCATAGCTGAGCCCTTAATAGTTCAACACTGACTTTGGGCAACATCTATCCAAAACCAAGTATTTCCCAGCCTTCCTCCTTGGCCCCCAACAACTGACTGTTCCTTTAATATCTTTGAGCCATTTCACTTGCAGACAGTCTGCTGGATCTGACAACCCAATATGAATTTTTTTTCTTTTTGAGAGCAAGCATCAGATAACAAAGTTTCTGTCCTAACAGCAACATGCTTGGAATTCAAAACCTACCTCTGAAATTCAGAAGCTAAGTGTTGTGCTAGAGCTTCTGTGAAGCAAACTCCACCAATGCTATCGTCTGTGTTTGTAGCAAGCACACGATATATTCCACTGTTTACTTCTATGACTGTGATAGAAAGCGATGTTCCACCAAGTTTATAAACCAACACATTGCTGCCATGGTTTAAAAAAAAAAAAGAAAAAAAGAAAGAAAGTAGTATTAATAAGCCATCTAAAACTACGTTTACTTTGACACACTGTCTAAAAAGATGGCCACCATATAATGTATTGCAGGTTTTAATCAGTTTTGTCAAGAGAATTTGATTTGGGGTGTTTGTATTTAATGCATCTTAGTACCACTGTCTACTTGACAATGTTCTCTAAAGAACAAAATTAGTCTATTTCATACAGTGAGAGTAGCCAACAGTTTTCCTACAACACAATTGAGAATTGAACATTACATTCAAGATTATAGGCGAGAATTGTATGAGAAGGGTAAAAAATATCAACCAAGAAGAAAAAAGACAAGACATCTGTTTGCACTGACAGCAGTCTTTGCTATTTTGAAAACCTTGTGAATTATTTGAATATTCGTAAGGGAAACCCAATGTACCTACTGAACCCAGGAACTCGGCTTTAGTTCTTCTACCACATGTAAAATGACCCCATCTCCCACAATTAAAGACCAGCTATGCCAAAATCTGTTTAAGAAGGGATGCATTTTTCTTCAAGCCAATCAGCTCATTAAAGAGCAAGACAGAATCTGGGCACAAATCTTTAAAGACAATTCTAAAAAAAAAAAAAACCAGAACAAAGATTTAAAATACTACGGATTTACGACATCTAAATTGTTACTGGCTTTATTGAGAGAAAAAAAGAAGAACAAGCCTCAAATCATTAATTTTGTATTGACTGCTAAGGCAACTCATCACTCCCTCATTTAAGATTTCTCAGGATTTAAGCACAGCAGTTTAAATTAAGAAGTGAAATATTAGGATTTTACCTTTTCCCAGTGGGTGAATCTTGGCCAATTCCATACGCCAGGAGAGCTGCAGATGGTTCATGAATTAATCTCATAACATTAAATCCAGCAGCTGCAGCTGCTTCCCTGTGATAAGGCATAACAGCATTTCATTTTACTTTCATGACTTCACTATAGTCACGCACGCTAGTAAGATTTCATCTGAACTACATATGTCACCAACTCAGAAGTTGGTTACAGCATGGTATTAACAAGGCGAAGTGACTGGAAAAGAAAGATATCAGGAAGTTCAGTTGCTACTGTGTTCTTCAGGTAGTTGGATCTGCTGTGTGCTTATTGTCAAAGAAAACACTGATGTATCAGTCTACATACCCCATAAAAACCAGCAAAACCCCCCTCAACTGCAAGATGAAAAACCCCACCCTCAGTCAAACTTGCTAACTTATCTTCAGATTTGGTATTAAAAGTTCTTGGCACATTATTTCAACAGATATCATGCTAGGAAAATTGCTTTTACTTCCAAACCAAGTTATCGCACAATTCTTCCCAGAAAGGCTGCATCAAAAGCCAATCGTATCCTGGGCTGCATCACAAGCAGCGTGGCCAGCAGGTCGAGGGAGGGGATTCTGCCCCTCTACTCTGCTCTGGTGAGACCCCACCTGGAGCACTGCGTCCAGCTCTGGAGCCCTCAGTATAAGAAAGACATGGACCTGTTGGAGTGGGTCCAGAAGAGGGTCATGAAAATGATCAGGAGGATGGAACACCTCTGCTATGAAGGAAGGCTGAGAGAGTTGGGGTTGTTCAGCCTAGAGAAGAGAAGGCTTCAGGGAGACCTTATTGCAGCCTATCAGTAATTAAAGGGGGCTTATAAAAAAAGATGGTGGCAGACTTTTGAGCAGGGCCTGTTGCAACAGGACAAGGGGGAATGGCTTTAAACTAAAGGGGCATAGATTTAGACTAGATAGAAGGAAGA
>NW_008824544.1:3524744-3528243 GCF_000699105.1 Pygoscelis adeliae | reverse complement strand
ACTTTTGAGCAGGGCCTGTTGCGACAGGACAAGGGGGAATGGCTTTAAACTAAAGGGGGGGGAGATATAGACTAGATCTAAGGAAGACATTTTTTACACTGAGGGTGGTGAAACACTGGCACAGGTTGCCCAGAGAGGTGGTGGATGCCCCATCCCTGGAAACATTCCAGGTCAGGTTGGAGGGGGCTCTGAGCAACCGGATCTAGCTGAAGATGTCCCTGCCCACAGCAGGGAGTTGGACTAGATGACCTTTAGAGGTCCCTTCCAACCCAAACTATTCTATGATTCTATGTTTTCTTCAAACTTCAGTAACCCTGGGACTGCCCTACAAGTCGTTTCCTCCACTTTGAAGTTATTTTGAAACTTGCATGTCAAAGCAATAGAATATTTCATCATACATACTGCAAATACCCAGCTCACTAATGTTTTATGACCAACTTTAAGTGTGCTTTAAGTATTTCATGACAGTTCAACATAATGGCTTCTACATACCAGAAAATAGAAATAGATGCTGCCACTTACGCACAGCTTTAAGTCTATTTATGTTTTCATATGGAAGAACTTTTACAGCTACACTTCCAAGCAGAACTTCCAAGTAGAATACTGGTGTGTATTCCATATCTGCTCTCTGATAGAACAATCCTCAGTAAAGTCACGTAACGCCATTTGGCTTGGTGAGTATTGTTGTATGAGGCGATGGGGAATTATGGAAGAGGGCTGACAAACTATTTGCATTTCAAAGCAGACACTGAAGATCCACTAGAAATGACACATCTGAAATGGCGTTCTATCCTTGATGATACCAAAATTCCCTCTCACTTCAGTTGATTCAGAATTTCATTTTGGTTACAACAGTGAATTCTATGAAAAGTTTCTAAAGTCAGGATTTTTATCTCCTACTTTCACATTTTCCCCAATTCAAATTTCATCCCAGTGTCTTGACTGACAGTCGCAAGCTGAAGTCCAGCAGAATTCCCATTGCTGATCTCCCAGCCGGTCTGCTTTAGGCATGTTAAATAACAGAAAAATCTTAATCCTCTTACCCAAGGGCATTTTTCTGATTCTCTCCAAAATCAAATGGTACAGTGATAACAACGTCATTTACATCTGAACCCAATGCAGACTGAGCAGTTTCTGTTTATAAACATAGGCAGAACATGTTGATTAAAAGCAAAAAAAAACAATATATCACATCTTAAACATGAGGACAGCTTAAAAAACTAAAATATGTTTTTACTTATTATATACCTTTCATTTTACTGAAAATTAGTTTTGCCACATCTTCTGGGTTAATAAATTTATTATCTATTTCATATTGAAGTTTTCCATTCTTCTCAATTATCTGTAAGCAAAACCAACATACCTCTGTTAGATATGTAATTTGGTTATTAACAAAAAGCAATGTTCAATTTAGTTTCTGTTCAAAGTAAAAACCATTGGACTGTGTAAATACTTCCTGTTAGTTACAAGAGAATAAATGCTTCCAAGATGCTTATCAGAGATCACAAAACCCCCCCTTGTGTTATCCAACAGACATGACAGTGACATTCATATGGATTTAAAGACCCCAGACTTTTGTTCTATTAGTTTTCCTTCGTACAAAAGCAACATTTAGAACAAAAGTACTTGCCTGCTTACATTCCATAAGAAAAAAGATCAACTATCTACATAAGCCTGTCAATATGAACAGTCAAAAAACAGAGAAAAACTCACTGCTTCTTTAGGAATATGTTTTCCAGGATAATTTTTCTCGTTTTGCAAAGAGGTGTCTAGTAACAAGCACAGTATTATTCAAATTAAATACTGAGATTAAATCAAGTGGTTAAGCGTTTTTATCACCAGATGCTGTAACCTGAGCATCTCTACCAGTGCTAAGAAACACCATAATGCTATTGCCCAAATACATTAAGAATCATCCCTTTTGAGAATGGCCAAGAGATTTATATAATTTTTCTGTTGGACTATATTATGATGGCAGATCTCAGAACACGGTGAAGTTCTCTATAAAAAGAGAAACATTCTACACAGCAGCAAATGGACATCATATAATGAGAGCTGATCACTACAGAACACAAACATGGTGTGGCACAAACAATGCCAAGAAGAACAGTATAAAATGATACAAGTTATTCTGAGAACAAAAAAAATAGATCATACTCACTGAACATTTGCTTTCTGCAATATATTTCTCTGCCTGTGGGTCACTAGAGCTGTCCAGACAAATTCAAAATAACAAAATAAATCATATGCTTAAGGGTAATTGCATAAATTCATCTTGCTGATATTCCGTATAACATTTACAGCACATGAAGCTACACTTCAATGAAAGTTCCTGTTTCCACTCTAGGGATACATTTATACAGGAGAAGAAAATTTATACAGTTACAGTAGTAACTGCTGGCATCTTTCAATCCCCTTTCCCCAAATTAGTGACAGAAAAAATAGCTACTAGTTAGTGAAAAAGGGAAAACAAAACCCAACACATTGTTTTAACCTGCTATCCCCAATAATCGTTATAAAAGATTTTAGTGACACTTTTGTTGCATTGACCGAAATAATGCGAGAGCAATAAGCTGACTATCCTTAATCCTCCGCTAACGATGTAAAGCTATGCATCTGAAAAGTGCTGAGAAATACATCAGAAGATACATCAACTTGTCAACTCCTTTCAGTGAAAGAGCTGTAACACACAGCTAGGTTATCACTGAAAAGTTTTGTCACATCTCTGATGTTAGACCTAAACAAGCAAGTTTAGTTCTAGTATCGCTGTAACTGCCAGTGCAAACCGTCACAGCTCCACTAACTGAAGGATCACAACAGGCATTACATCAATGCGCTTCATGACTGTAATAAAAGGCAATACAAAGTTTCATAGGACTGAAACCACAGTAGATATTAGCCACAGGAAAACACCCAGGTAACAAGAAGATGTTTTAGTTAAGAAACTTAAGTATACGTCAAAAGCATATATGCAACTTGTTAATAAATTTCACAATTTGATTTCACAAATTCAGATATAAAATACTATGCATCTCTTAACTCCTGGAATGAAATGTAGAACAAGAAGTTCATAATATAAGGAATTTTTAAGATCTGACATACCCTCCTGTCAACGCCAGGTTAACTCAAGTACTATCACACTAGATTAAAACGCCTTCAACGTCAGTGCTGAGACTACATTTCACTGACCAGCTTTACCGGGGAAAACCGAACTTCTCACCTTCCCTTTCACACCTCTTCTCTTACCTTCGCCCAAGGATCTGCTTTACTTTCACTACAGTGTTTGAAATATTTCTTATTCTACTTTGCTTTGCAGCTAAGCCAACAACCTGAATGAAAAACAAAGGGGGGGAAAAAAAAAGTGAGCAACGGGCAGCGCTCCCCCCTCTCCAGACCACCACCACAGAAGGCAAGCCTCACCTCCTCGCTTTCCGAGAAAGCGACGACGGCGGGAGTGACCCTGTCCCCGGCGTCGTTGGCGACCACGTCGGCACGGCCA
>NW_008824544.1:3499624-3524133 GCF_000699105.1 Pygoscelis adeliae | reverse complement strand
GCTCGGGCTCGGGCTCGGGCTCGGGCTCGGGCTCGGACGAAGCTATTTCATGCATGTGCTGGGGCGTGTGTGGCTTATGTCAGCGGCTTCTCTCATGGTTTAATTGCGGGCAGTGAAGCACATGGAGATGGTGTAAATATTTTTTTTATCCAAGAGCTGTAGTTATTAGTGAAGCAGTCAAGCTGAAGCGCTGATTTTGCAGAATCTAACCTGGCCTGACCGATGTCTGAAAGCAAAGCTCAGTGTCTCGTTATGTTGTGCTTCTATTGGAGAAATCCATCTTGGCATTACCACAAGGGGGGGAAAAAAAAAGTGATTTCTAATCAGTCCTGGGGGAATTTAACATCATTCACACAGAATTCACTTTGTCTTGGCCAGAGCCATTGCTGTGCTGAAGGCTCCTCAGATTTCTTGTGGGCCCGTAATGGGTGCAGCAAAGTTCTCTGTGTGCCTTAACGAGGAGCAGGTCTCCTCGTATATGTGGCATCTCACTGTAAAGATGGCAGCACTTGTGTAGGTTTGGGTGCTCGTTTGCCTCTCATTTCCATAGGGAGCCTAAATGCCATGCAGTACCATCTCACTGCATCATTCAGAAGTAAAGATTGTTCCTATCCTCGCTTTATATATGATATGCTGAAGGGTTAAAGGAATGAGTCAAGATCACGTGGAGGTGAAAGGAGTTATTCGGAGTCGCAAAGGGATTTTGTGTCCCAAAACTGATCCTAGGCTTCCCAAGTCACTGGACTATCTTCCTTTCAGTAGCCGAGCTTGCTGAAGTCTGACCAAAGGCTGGAGGTCAGATTGCCGGCAGTCCATGCTTGGGAGACGATCTCAGTGTTGATAAATGCGAAACTTGCACAACTGAAAACAATACCCTTGAAGTGTGTCTAAATTGTAGCTCCTTTCTGCCTCCTCTTGTAAACGGAGGAATGAAAAGAAGGGTAGAGGTGAGCAGGAGACACCTGTGGGGACTGGAGAAAGGTATTGTAGAAGAAAGCGATGGTAGAAGTGATGCTTTTGTCAAAGGTAAAGGTGGAGGGAGTCTGAGAAGAGGCGCTGAAGATAGGAGGGTAAAGGAGAACAGAAGCCCCTGGTACAAAAACTGTCCAAGAATAATTTTCCTGTGCTTTCCCCTAAATCCTAATACCAGTTGCACCGTTTATGACAATAGACCAGTGTGTGTAACCTGTGCCTCAAAAAGTGCTTGTGGCCACACTGCTATTTAGCACATCCATGGTTATTTTCCAGTTGTTGTTATGCCATGGACATATCAGGATGGACACACAGAAGTTCTGCTTATCTTAACTAAAGCAGTTAATGCTCTTTCCGGGTGTAAGCAAACCTGCGCAGAAGCAGGTAAGAAATGCCTTGGCAGGGGTTTGTGGTGGCCAGTAGTGTTTGCTGAGAAGTGAAAAGCCCTTGTCTGTCTGTGCCTTTCCTATTTTTTCAGGTGGTGTCCTTAGCTAATGACAAGCTCTGAGGTTACACTGAGCTTGAGTGAGCTGAGAGATGGGGCAAACAACCCACTTCCAAATAAAAGTGGAAGAGGCTGCCCTGCTTGTTATGGCAGTTCTGTGGGTAAGTGAAAGCCTTAATATGCTTGTTGTTCATTAAAGGTGGGGTTGAGGAGGCGAGCACTGGTCCGAGCAGCAGCCTAGTTTCAGGATGCAAGAGAACTTAATCTTTCACACCTCCAGGAGAGCTATCCCTCTGAGTCAGAAGGAGGAGAAAAATCCAGCCCCAGTCTGACTGGAGTCCTGCATGTCTCTAGGTACCTACACCAAACAAAGAAGCCCACCATGCTCCCCCTGCAACAAACTCGCCTCTGATTTAGTCAGGTACTCTGCTGAAACCTCTTAGTAGTATTTCCCAGCTGACAAAGCAGTGGCAGAAACCTTCATAGCATCAGAGCTGCCCCTTGTCTCCCAGTCTGTGGCACATCTCTTAGCCATCCAAACACCAGACCAGCCACCGTCAGACCGGCTGTTAGCACAGTACGATGTGAGCTTGCCCAAGCTTCTTCTGTACTGAGAGCTTGCAGGCAGCCTGAGAGGCTTGAGTGCAAAAAAGGGATCCCCCTGGCACTGTCCGTAGCAGGGTGGCTGCAGGAAAATCTGAGAGATTACGGCAAAAAGGCAGTAACATCTGCTGAGCTATTTAAAGTGGAAGCAAGTGTCTCTATTGAACAACAGACTGTTTTGCGGCTGGTAAATAGTATATACTTTAAAATGTCCCTTGGGGTGAGGAAAGAAGGTTGAGAGAACTTCTTTTAATTATCTTGTGTGTGTTCTGACTTAGTTCTCAGGAAATTAAGTTCCAAGGAGGCTAGAGATGGCAGCTGCATGACCGTGGCCTGTGATTGTCTCCAGCCTGAGGATATGAACAGAGCCAGTGGTCTCAGGAGAGCTGTGGGAGAGCCCGGCTGCGGGGGACCTGGACAGTGGTCCTCCAGGTGGCACTTCCCCCCTGGCTTCTTCCCCGAGACAGCATGAGACTGTACAGTCCTGCTGGAGATGCCAACATCCTACTGATGGAAAACAACTGTCCCTGTTGCTTGCCTTCATAAAAGTGCCCATGAGGTTTTTATTTTGCATAAAAAGAGGCTCCTCAAACTCATTACCTAAATCCCTCAGAATAGTTGCATTGTTTATTTTGGGCACAGGAATACATGCTGTTGGGAGGTCTGTCTGTGTATCACCCCCAAAGTTGCTGGGTTTGGGTGGAGGCTGTAGGCTATTTCTGGGTTTGCTGTAACACTTGCCACTCATTTCAAAAGGCACTTGATGAAGTTGATTTAGTATCCTCATTGCTTCATAGTCACAGTACCTAAGTGGTAGGGAAGAGGCAAGTTCAGTTAGTGGATCAGCTTAATTAAATGCTTGTGTTAATTTTTAATAAGCCGAACAATGTTTTTATGGGTCGAAGGTCAGGGCTGACTGCTATGGAGTCTTCCCACAGCAGCCCAAAAAAGAAGTACGAAGAAAGTTTGGCAGGCAAACCTGTTGAAGGGCTGGTGTTAGTGCCTGTAGGTGGCATAAATGCAGCATGTAATTGCAATGCTACAACTCATCTGCAACGTTAAGTCTGTTTGGCAGCTCAGTAGATTTGCAGTAAAGTTGAAGCTTTTATTTTTTAACTTACACCAGAGTGCTTACTAGAGAATATCTCAAGTTCTTTTTATATTTTAGATGACATAAAGCATATTAAACATCTCTCTGGTTTTGCTTGTAAGTCAAGAATGTTAGTTTTCTTTCTCTCTTTTCTTGAAAAAGCTTTGAATGCCTGCAAAATAAACCATCCTTTATCGTACTCCACATCACAAACTTGAGTCGCAAAGTAGAAAAAATCCAGTTTTCTTACAACCCGAAACAACCAAACCTCCAACCGGTACCTGGGACACTGATCAGTGTTCACTGGGTGAGCTGCTGACCCACGCTGAAGTATCCCGAGGGAATCATCCAATGACTCCAGCTGACGCAGCAGTGTCCTGAAGATATGAACCTCTTCCAAGTTACTCCGGTACAGTTCTTCTCTGCCACCATTCAGCCAATTGCAGATTATTCTTGACAGGAGTAAGGAGGCACTAAAGGCTAATTAAACACAGCAAACGTACTTCGTAGCTAGAACTGAGAACTAGCACAAGTCACCTTTGGCAAAGCTTTGTTGGCTATTATGAAAATCAACTATGTATGATTTTCCTTAGAGTAAGAATAAGCATGTGCCACAGATAATTGCACGTATAGTCTGTGTTAATAAAACCAGAAATACGTAATATTCTCATTGCTGTTTTGAGAATTGCTGTAGACGGTATCAGGCACTGCCATCTCTAGGCACATCTATGATGGTCATGGTTGGCTGAACAACTTTATTACTCTTGTCAAGTCTGAGAACTTTTAAACATAAATACACAGGATTTTTTTTTTCCAAGGAAAATAATAGAAAAATCTTCCAGTAAAGTAATCTTTTTAAATTTTTGACCTTTTTCCTCTCCACGTCCCAGTTTTTCCGTTTCCTAAATGATGTCAAATTCACTTTGCAGGAATGTTGAAAGGTTTTAATAATAGATAGGAAGTGTACTGAGATTCTTGGCTGGAGGATGCTCTGTAAATATAAAATGTTATGGTTACTAATGCAGACCTAAGTTATGACGTGAATTACAAAGGGTGCCATGAGGCAATCCCAGAGCTTTCCAAGCAAGCTCCATGGTAAAATATTCCTGAAATTCGCTTTCGTGCTCTGGGTGGAAAACCTTGTGTTCATTGAGCACTGGCATGAAGTTTGTACTCTGCAGGGCAAGTTCAATACAAAACTGAGCGGTGTTTAAACTAGCAGGTTAAGAAGAGCCAACTAGCAAAATCGGTTGCAATCAGCATCAGGTCAGTTAGTGACAGATGTCTTCATTTTAGGCAAAGAGCTGATTTAGGGGTGAGGGTGCCAGCTTGAAACAAGAAGTTCATTGTGTGCACTGTCAGATGTACTGTGTGACCTTGAGGAAGTCGTTTAATTTTACTGTTTCTTGAGTTCTTTATCTGAAAAAAAACCAAAAAAGAGTAGCATTTTCCCTTCCTCCCAAGGGTGTTATGAGGATAACCACATTAATTAGTTGCCTCCTTAGAGGTGAGTGTAATAGAGTGGAGTAGCTAGGACATAGCTCTTCCTTATCTCTGCTGACCAGTCCTGGTCAGTATCATGTCAACTAAATTGATTTTTGCAGAAGGTGATTAAACACAATTAAATGTCCATGTTAAAACCAACGCTAAGATTAGCTTTATTGAACTGAGATCAAAGTGGTGATAGATTGTGAGCTCCTTTTATTAAAAAAGCGTTAATGGGATCCATGCAGAGCTGACAGAACGATTTCCTTTCCCACAAACCCACCGTTATCTATAAAGCTAAAAGATGAAATTAGAGTTCTTTTTTTAAACTACAGAGCAGTCTCTTTTTTTTTTTTTTAAGTGTTAATGATCCCTGTCTTTAGCTAACTTGTTAACATTCCTTTGGCAGCTTTACCAGTTTCTGCTGTTCAGCTTAAGGTTTTTATTTTCTTGTTGCAGTATGTAAAGAATTTTTGGACAGATTTTACAATTCACTTAAAAGAAATTCAGATTTTGCTGTGGACACCATAGCTGGTCAGCAGCTGTGGGGATGCAAAAGGAAAAGAGCAGCATCTGGAATCGTTCTCCTTTGTTTTCAGTTCTGAGAAAGTCCTAGTTAACTGACAGAATTTCTGTTCGATAAAACACTCTGTCCATCTGCACTCACGGACATTAATGCAAAAATAGTAATGACAATAATAATGATAATTACGAGGAACAGAGGACAGTCCTGTGGCCTGTGTGAAGCGAATCTGTGTTTAATTTTCAGTGTATATGGCTGCATGTTGTTGGACAGCCATTGAAATCAGCGGGACTCTTTCCAGCAGCTTCCCTGGTCATTGGCTGGGGCCCTAAACAGCCTATTACAACAGGGGAAAATTAACATAGTTGTTGGCAGCTCGTCAGCTGATGACTGAATAGATACACTGAAATCCCCATCCACCTTTCCAGACTGGAACTGGGAAAGGCCAGGGGTGCAGAGGAGGGAGGCTGCACTGCTGCTGAACAGACAGCCGCGCTGTTCTCCCTTAGTGACAACTTCAGGGCTTCAGCGGTGCTTCAGGCACCCAATATTTTTTTACTGCGTGACGTTCTGGTTTTAATGACCTGGGTCCAGATAGCTGCCTGTAAAAGAATAGCTATCACTTCTGTGGAAAGCTGCACGTGTTTATGGAGACTGAAAGACTTCTCGTTCAGGGCAAACCTGGGATCCAGGCAGTTGGGACACATTCTATCGACCACAGGAGCTTTGTGCAGTCAGGCGGTTTGCGTTGTAAAATCTCTCCACGCTCTGATGTTAGTCAGTCGTGCTGCAGGGACTCCGCACTTCTTTGGAAGCGGGAGGGGAATCCCTGAGCTCTTCGCAGAAGAGCTGCTGCAGAAGACGCGCTGCTTTCTGGTAGCTCACAAGGGACAAGTCCCGCTCCACCAAGAAGCAGTTTTAGGCCAGCTTCAGCGCAGCCTTAACACAGCAGACATTTCTGCAGCTCCACTCTCTCCCATGGACCTACCCTTTGAAGAAAGGCATACGCTGGATTTTCAGCTCTGGATTTTCCCAGGTTATCATTTGGGGATTTTCCTGGCCTGTTCTTATGCCCAGAGGTTATTCCTCTGAGTGCTGTTCAACCACAGAGCAAAAAGAGAAGATCTGTGCGAAGAACTTACAGTCATAATAAAAGTGAAGAGATGAGCCAAACCAACAGGAATTCCCTGGGGTGCAGGGAAACAGTGAATTGATCTGGCCAGAAGATGTGCAGAGGTTTCAGTGGATCTTTCTCCTGTGCTGAAGAGTGCTTATCTACCACGGGTCCTGGTGGGACAGATTGGATGAGTAGAGGTGGAAGACTCTCATCCTTGATTTAAAACCACAGGTGGTCTACGCTGCTCTACGCTGTAAAAGCCAGTAGGAAAACCCTGCTGCTTTCAATGGGGTGAATTCTACCATGAGAGAGGAGTGCTTCATTGGTGTATCACCTTACTCACTAATTCATTTAATTGCACATTCATTATGTTTACTCATGTGACAGACGGACACAATCCAAGGCTTACCTTCAGGATTTATTATAGGTACAAAATTAAACAGAATGTTGCCAAATAGTAGTAACATCATTCAATAGCACCTTGAAAATCCATTATTTGCACATTATCAGCATCCTTTATGAGCAGGTCTGGCACTGCTGTGCCCTCCACTTTGCCATGTGTTTTAACCCATGGAAGAGGGAGTCCCGTGATCTTAGCAAGTGACTTGTGGCATTCAAGACCCCTGACTTGGGTGCCTTCTACTCCCATGGACTTCTGGGGGTGTGAAAGCAGTCCCCACTTTGCAGCATCCCCTCTCTTTTGTCTTGGCATTAATTCCCTGTCCTGTGTTTTTCAGTGCTGTTAGTGTGGAGCCACAAATAACATATCCACAAAAATCATTGCTGAAGTGAGCTGCATGGTGGGAGCCCACATGCTCCTGCCAAATATCTGTGAAAAGTTTAAGATGGCAGATGCTCATCTTGGTAAGCTCAAATAAGGTAGGTGAGCTTTAGGGTCTCATTGTCTAGTTGCATTTGTTTGTCCCTCTGGGTCCCTGCCCGCGGACTCTTTCCATTCTTTAGCCTTTCTAAACCTAAGCAGAAAGGGAAATAAGTAGTTCTGTACTCCCTCCCTCCCTCCTCTCGTCTACTTACGGCTCAGGCCAGGAGAAGCAAAGAGTTTATGCTTTCATCCTAGCCAGAGCAGTCTTTGTTGGAGGCCTGTCCGGATGACTCACTCATGCGGATGGGCACTTTCCCAGCTCTGCAGTGAAGGAGGAGCAGTGCTGACTCCTTCAGAGAGAGGTTGCTTGTTCGAGTTGAGCAGCTGTTAACAAAGACTGCAGAGTTTTAAATAACCCAAATAAATGAAATCTCTTCTCCCTCTTCAGTTAATCAAGCCTTGCTTTCTTTGTACGTCAAAAACCTGCTTGCTTTCCTCTTACCCAGACGGTTTTTCATGGCTGATAAAAACTGAATGTAGGACATAAACAGCCAGTCCCATGGACTGAATGAAGCCTCAATTTCCAGTGGCTTCGTGTCTTGTGGATCTACTGCTTTTGTCCTAGTAAAGCGCAAGGCTTGGCATAAGGCTTTCTCATGGCTGGGCACTTCTCGTGATTCACTCCCCTGTGTGATCTCTCTGGTGGCTACTAAGATTTATTCTACAGCCTTTCTCTTGGGGAGGGGAAGGCTGTAGAGATCCTGAACTATGGGGAAGGAAGTGAGACAGAGGAGATCGTGCCACCACCTCTAGAGATGTCATGGACTGGCAAAGCCCCGGTCCTTGGCTTTAAATACTTAGAGCTGCAGACAGATCACTGGAGGGCATGGGACTGCAAACCCATGTCA
The DNA here is from genome assembly GCF_000699105.1 of Pygoscelis adeliae. Classification (NCBI taxonomy): domain Eukaryota; kingdom Metazoa; phylum Chordata; class Aves; order Sphenisciformes; family Spheniscidae; genus Pygoscelis; species Pygoscelis adeliae. Next base: position 3,516,167 of record NW_008824544.1, on the reverse strand, counting down.
CTTGGGGTGCAGCAGCTGCTCTCCCCAACGCTGCCACCCCCTGCATTACAGAAATCGCTTTGCAGCATTTGCACAAACTGGGTGATTTTTTCCTCTCCGGCAGCACAGAGGAGTTACAGACAACATGAAAACTTATGTGCTCTCTAAAGCGTCTCTCACATTCTTTCCTCTTGCGGAAAGGAAACTGGACTTAAAATCCATGGAGCTCTCCAGGAGGATGAGAGAGGCTGAGCTCTGGAAGTTACTTACAGGCTGGGGAGAAGTAAGCAGGGTCTGTATGGAGAAAGCAGAGCTTGTGAGCCTGATTAAGGAGCTGCTCCCGAAGTGTATGTGTGGAAACCCCAGATCAGACCTTTAGCTGACACCCGTATCAAGCCCATATTGGCCACAGATACTGTCTAAAGGGATGGTTAGGGTTTTTATTAGGAATTGCTTTTGTAGCACCCTAGCAGTGCAAGGCATTTTTCGAACACCTTCAGGAAAGGTTACTAACAGACATGCAATCATTAATTATTTACCTTGCAATAGGTGAGCAGAGGTCCCAATATGCCAAGACCTATACATACACGCACACGGACACACACACATACAGAGAAGCTGGTTTCCTACATTATTCTCTGAGGACATGGTGTAAATAAAGCCACAGACAAAATCCATAAATAAATAAAAGGAAGGGGCTCTGCCCTATTACCCGTGAAGTCAAGGGTCTCTCACTGATGATACTGAGAGCAGAATTAGCCATGGGGTATTCCTGGAGCACATGATACTGTGGGATGGAGATAGGGAAGGAGGGAAGTGCCAAAACACAGTGGAGGTGAAACTCGTGTGCCCTGGCTTAGCTGCCTGAAGCACAAGGTCCTGAGCTAGTTCACACGTGGCAGAAATGGGCACCCCTAGAGGTGCTTTCAGCCCATCGTTTTTCGGGGCACTGGCAAGTCCCTCACACGCAGAGGTCTCACTTCCACATGCGTAGTCTAGTGCAGGTGGATCCTATTCTACGTTCTCTATTCCTTTTTCTCTCTTTCAGCACAGGTAGGCAAGTGAGCAGCAGTACAGATAAAAATTGCAGCTATTAGTCAGAAAATGCTAACCAAAACTAACCAGCCTAAAGCCTGTGTTGCTAGGAAACAATCTGCCTCTTGCTATGCATTGCTACCATTTGTATGTATCCACTCTTCTGATTTTCTTATTAATATTCTTTGCCTCAGACCTACTAAGAAATTTCCACTACAAGCTGGCACAGAATCCAATCCTCTCCAAATCCCACGATGGTTTAATTTAACCTCAGATTGCTGGTGCGAGTGGCTTCAGTTACTTTGTTTTAGTCTGGCAGAAAACTGGCAGAATTCACGTGCCCATTTATGCACATGGGGATATGCAAACAGGGAGAGCTGAGCTTTGCAGGACATAGCGGCGTGTACTGCCTTCTGGTTTTCCAGCCTCTCCTGGAGGTTTCTTCCTTTCAGCGATGCTGTTGCCTCTTACATGTCTTAAGGAACTAACTTGCCTGCTTGTGACTGTCCAACCATATCCAGAGGGAAACCCAGGCAAAAAAAAATTAATCCCGCTAAAATTATTTTTCTTAGGACACGCTACACTGACAGAAGTACCTTTAACCCGCATTTTTATGTCAATGCTAGGGAGCTCTATTGATTTACTATATTTGAATTTAAGGCGATGTAGTTAAATCAATACCCAACCAGAGCGGAGATTAGGTTCTCCATTGATTTTAAGCGTGCCTGACACTGGTAGAGTTTGTAATTTACAAGCACAAGGTATATTGATGTGAGGCAGCTTTAAATCTCTCTGGCAACGTTGCACGAGCTGCATCCGAGCTCTGCTAAGATTTAGGCTGGGAGTTGGAGGGGGGTTTCCAGTGATGCATTCCCAGTCTGCTGATGGTTGCTGATATGTGAGGTCTCCTGACAAAACATGACATGTGACTGCTTCCCAATGCAGTTCTATTAGAAAATTGAAGTTTAGCAAAAATCATGGTTTTGGCTTTTTTTGGTGTGTTTTCAGGTGAGTTTATTTAAAGTATGTCATTATGCTATGAGGGTTAGGAAGGGGCTCTCCCTGCAGTGCCATCAGCAGTATGGGAGTGCCATAATCTTGGTCCAGGCAGGGCAAGGAGAGCAGTGACCAGCAGAAGTCACAGTCTAAGCACTAGCTGCTAACACTGGTCAGCTGCAGCCAGAAATCACATCACCTTATAATCTCATATGGAGGTATTTGGCACCAGCTGCAACTTCCACAGGCAGCTCCTTGGCCACAAATCCATCTTGGCTTTCCTGGAAGGCTCTTGCCTTTCATCTTAGCAGTGAAGGAAGGAGGCAGGGTGCCTGTGGATAACCTTGTCCATTACATGTTACTGAATAAGGCAGAATCCTGGGAAAAAACAGTCTGAGAGAGTGTTTTTCAAAATCTGAATGTAGGGCACAAAGGACAAAATTAAAGTGTTCCACGTTGCACCTGTAATTTTATAACGGCTAGAAGGGTCAGTATGGCATAAACGTACGTACATGTTCCCCTGTGGGGATTATTCCATAATCCATAGGTCTTTGCTGTTTGGGAATAATTGAACAAGCCTGCCTTTTCCTTTGCTTGTTGTCTTTGCAGCAGTTTGCCACGAATACACAGTCTAAGCTATCATAAATAAAAACTTGAGCTCTTTAGACCTACTCTAAATACATCTCTTCCCACCTTGGTGTATTATACTTTGCCAAAATCTATAGATATGCAAGGGCTTCACCACCTCATTTTACTCTGCTAAACTGAAGTTTTCTGAGGATTTCAATAGGATTTGAGCTCTCAACTCTCTTATTCTTGTTTTGGCATTCTTCAAATCCCTTGCAATGAGGGATTTGCACTGTCCCACTACTCCAGGACATTCTGCTCGTTTAAAGGAATTATTTGACCTGTACACAGGTAGAGCCTGTAGAGCTTAATTTTAAGTACAGAAAATGAAGGTGCAGGAAGATCAGTGGAAGGCCATGGTACAACTCGTAAAAGGAAAGCAGAGTGCTTGTTCATTGTTTTTCTACCTCAGCAAGCCCCTGTCTCCCTGTGGGAGTCAGCAGAATCCCTTTCTAACCCCACCAGAAAAGAATGTGCCATCTCCCATCCTGGCTTGCATTGCCCAGGCACCCTCATACTATGACGGGTGTGAGTAGCAGCAGGACAGGTCATGACATACCGAGTCCTCAGTGAACAGCTTTAGCCTTGGTGGGCAGGATCTAAGCTGGTCCCAAAGCCTGAGCCTGGCAGCAGATCCCTTAATGGCAGGAAGAAACCTTCCTCTTGTAACCTGACCCATCCTGGAGAAAGTGAGACCTACTTTCTACTAGCTGGAGGAGCAAAATAAAACAAGATGCGATAGTTGGGAAAGAAGTTAGTTAATGCATTGGAAGCCCTTGAAATATGCTGTTGTTTCTGTAGCTCAGTGCCACATCAAATGCCAGTAGAAAAAGGACTCGGATGGCAGCTGGTTAAATGCAATGGTAAAAATGGTAAAAAGCAAACTTCTAATGTGTTACAAATTAATAAATGCCCAGCAGTTCACATCTGAACCTTGGCAGCCTTGTCTTGTCTGGGAAACCTGGACTTGAATCACTTGACTGAGCATACATCCCTAGTGCGGTTTGGGATGCCCTAGGACACCCGGTGTGACTTCCAGCTGGGCTAGAAGGATGTGCATCTCCTGGAGGTCCTGTGTCTTATCTGCCCACGCTGGGTGTGTCTCAGCTGAGAGATTTTCAAATGGCTCTAGATACATATGTTGAGGTCACTGAATCGAGCCTGTCTTTGTTTGGTTTTGCAGTGAATTTTCAGTATTTCCTGTCACAAACATAGGCAGACAGATGGATGGATGGATAGCTATATATATGTATATATATTTGTAAGTTATTTGGGTACATCTGCTTTAAAAAAGGAAGTGGAGAACTAAATGAAAATTAATCTGTCAAATGTGGTTGAAATTCTCTGATGAGCAGGTAAAGACTCTCAATAGATTTTACACTAACACACTATATTTTTACTACGAACCAGCTGGCTTATCCTTAGCTAATTGGAGGGCTGAATCCATCTGGCCACCAGTGCAGTTCTTATACAAGGGAGAGGAGTGTTGCGTTCTTAGGGACAACGCTCTGGTCTCGCAGATGGGAGAGGAAGTTCATGGATGTCAGGAGTTACATTATCGTAGGCCATCAGAAAATCCCGACCCTTGAAACTATAATATCTGTTCATGTAATTCTGTTGACTTCAGCAGCAACTCATTTGTCTGTTGGTTTCACTGAATTCACTTGTAGCCCAGCAACTGAAAGCAGCCTAAACTTGTTCTCCTAGTTAGGGGTCTTCTGCTGTCTTCTAATCTTCAGATCTCTCAAGCTGGCCTGGGCCTAGAAAAGATCACAACTGTATTGAACTGAAAATAAGTTAAAAATGCAGTTTTCTCCTCTCTGAGAAAGGGACGATGGAAGCAATCTTTCATGTAACACAAAACTTTCATTTCTAGGTAGCTTCAAGAAAAGACAAGTGAGAGCTAGAACCACCAAGAGCCACCAGGTTTCTTCTCTTTATTCACTAATTATCAGTTATTAATTCAGTCACCTTCCTGACAAGATCTTCCTCCACCTGCAGATGAGGTGGCTGGATCTCAGAGCTGAGATCTCCATTTCACAGCAGGCCATATGCTGGTGGCCAGGCCAGCTCTGGAGGCGGTGTGCCAAAGAAGGCACTGAGATGGTGCTCAACCAGCTACTATGTGAGTGCTCTGCTGCTCACCTCCTCCATGAAAATGGCAGCGCAACCCCATGACAATACTTCTAATAGTCATGTTTTGGAGGGGGTGGGGTAGAAATTCAGTATCAGCCAAACCATGTAATTCAATCTTCATGCTGGTAAAGATGATTTGGGAGAGGAATTGCTCCTTCCGCATCAGTAATGAACCAAGGACCTGCTTTAGTGTTGAAGTTACTTGTCGTTTCGGATGTGCTCTGTTGCAGAAGTTAAATCCATGTTCCTCATCCCTTCCAGCTTGTTAAGATTTTCTAGCACTTCATAAAAGAACAGAGTGTTAACTTTGGGGATGTGGCCAAATACACCTTACTTGAAACCTTGTCTGCTCAGCCATGACTTCATTTGCCTGTGGAGTGCCCATGGAGGCAGGTGTGCACGTAAGGATAGACTTGCAGTTGCCATGAATCAAATGAGTTCAGCAGAGCCCAAACAATTTCCATTGTCCCATGGCTTGGTGCGGGGTTCCTATGCAAAATTATTTAGAGGGAAAGGCACTCAAGTCACATACATGCTTAAGTAGCAGATTTAAAATTAAGAAGGAAAATATTCTGGACAAAACATGGGAGTGGAAATGTTTTGTGTAGCAGGTGGGACTCCCGCACCCAATTAACTGATGCAGAAATAGCTGCCATCAGCCCGCAGCGTTCTGGAGCTGTCTCGTTCTGTAAGTCGACATTTCCTGATGCCAGCAAACCCAGCAGCCCAAAAAGCTATTTTTTCCCTACTGCTGAGACCACCATTTCATAGACTCTGGCAAAAGAGGTGCCTTCTGTCTCCCAACATCACATGCCAAGAGAAAGCCTTTTGTCCGCCTACAATAGAGCTAGTGGCAGAGAAGGAAGTTGTGAAACACTAGTTACTGTTGCTGGCAAGTGAGCCATAAAGGAGGGTTCTGCCAAAAGGACACAGGCTGGGATCTGACCTCCCTTTCTATGCTCGTCGCTAGTGTATATAGGTGAAGCCATCTCTTGTAGGGAGCACTGGAGGCGGCCTGCGTGCTGAGCCGAGCCAAGAACTCCCTGGAAGTTAACAGCGTTGTTAGTGCTGGGGCAGAGATCTGGGTCTGTCGGAAACACGGACAATGCTTCCCCTCAGTCTTTCCACTGAGGGATTTGTGCCATTTGGGCAATTGCCATGGATCGCAAAATGCAGCTATGAAATTGGTAGCTACCCCAAATTAAATAATATCCTGGAGGAGGGGGCAAGAGCAGAGGGTGGCACTGAGCAGCTTTCAGGCTGGCCAAATCTGGCATCTTTTTTATTTGCTAAAATCTACCTTCTTAATAGTCCTTGCCTGTGCCTGCCTTTGTGCAACATCAGCTCCAGTGTCAGAGCAGCAGTATGAGGTGCCTTTGGGTGTAGGAGATGTATTGGTACCCTCCGGAGCCCAGCAGCCTCCGCTGCTCTTCTCCCGCGCAGCTGCCCATGCTCAATGCGGCTAGGTCCTGTGGGACACTGATGGGGTGATCCTCTGTGTCTGCTATGGGGGGTGCAGAGCAGAAGAGGGGTGAAGCGTGGGACACTGACCTGATAGCACAGTGCTGTGCGGTGATGAAGGATCTGTTCCCTCTCTGCTAAAGGGCACTCGCTGTCTCCTCCCTGCTAGAAGCTGCGCAGGGCCATAGGCACATGTCAGTGCATTACTGATTACTCCCAGGGTAAGTCTTCAGACGCTCTTTTACAAGCCCAAGGGCTGAGACATATTTTTAAAGTGGAATCTGCAATTCTGGCATTTTCACGTGCCTCTGGGAACCAGGAATTTTAACCACAGCAGTACCAACTCCTTCATCCAGCCTTAAACAACCCTACAATGGCTTGACTTAGCTCTTTCGCACCTAAATCACACTCTGGATTGCTGTTGCCTACCGTCTTCAGAAGACATTTTGCTGCAGTAAAATTTTCAAAGTTGCTCCTTAAATTTGGCTGTTAATTTCACATTTGATGCATGTGAATTAAATGGCCAGATTTTCCAAGCCTGAAGCACCTTGAATGCACCTGTGACTTTTGTTCTTGCCAAATATTTGTTCTTGAAGGTAGACTGAAACACACCCATGCTGTGGTTTATCATGACCTGATTATATCGCCGTGAAGTCAAAGGGTGGGTGTGAGGGGAAAACAGCTATTTAAAACCATTTTCATCGAAATCAGAGCAGTCTGCAAGAGCAAGACAGCTGTTAGATGCATTGTGGGCACTGAGATGGGAATTCCTGCCTGTTTAATCAGGCAGCCAGCTGCAGCCGGCAAAACCAACCCCGGCAAGTCAAGAAAGCTGCACCTGCGAGCTGTGTATGCGCCTGTTGTGGGGTTGGGAAGAAAAAAAAAGTTTAAAGACTCGATCAAACCAATGAAACCTGAAGGGTGGAAGCTGTGTGGAGGTTAAATGGCAATAGCTCCATCATGGACCATCTTGCAGGCTCAGCTGAGAGAGGACTCGGTGCGTCGTGGTGAGGAACCATCTGTGATTAGGAAAATTTCCGGATGTCTGTAAAAATGACAACCCTCCATTAAAAATTCTGTAGCTGGGTTACCATTCCCGCTGCCTGAAGTTCTGGATAATTAGCTTTAAGGATATTACAGTGATGCCTTTGGATTGTCGCCTGTGAGGGTTCAGCAAGGAGCTGAGGCAGTGAAATGCCTGCAGAGCCCCGGTGCAGAGGCAGTAGCAAACCCTACCATCTGTTTTTAGCTCAGGCACTGTAAGCAAACATTAAACAAGTGCATCACACCATTACATGTATTTCAGCCTGTTGGTCAGAAACTGCCTGTATTGCATACGCAGGCAGGCAGGCAGCCCGGCGTTGAAGGGCAGCCCCCACCACCAGCTGCCCACGCTGATTTGGGTCAGGCGTGGTACCCAAATTTGCTGTCAAACCTGAGCCTGTCAATCTGACAGCTGTGGTTCCTGGACTCAATGAATGAAGTTTGTTGAGTCACCCAGTTCTACTTGAGATGGATTTTATGCAGTCATAAACTGGATGACGCCAAACCGGGAGGAGTGGCTGATACGCCTAAGGATCATACTGCCATCCAGACCTTGACAGGCTGGAGAAATGAGCCAACAGGAACCTCATGAAGTTCAACAAGGAGAGGTGCAAAGTCCTGCACCTAGGGAGGAACAACCCCAGGCACCAGCACAAGGTGGGGACCACCCAGCTGGAAAGCGGCTTGGCAGAAAAGGACCTTGGTGGACATCCAAGTTGGACATGAGCCAGCACGTACCCTTACAGCAAAGGAGGCAAACGGTATCCTGGGCTGCATTAGACAAAGTATTACCAGCACGTTGAGGGAGGTGATCCTTCCCCTCTACTCCGCTCTCGTGAGACCCCACCTGGAGTACTTTGTCCAGTTCTGGGCTCTCCAGTACAAGAGAGACATGGACATACTGGAGAGAGTCTGGCGAAAGACCATGAAGGTGATTAAGGGTCTGGAGTATCTCTCCTATGAGGAAAGGCTGAGAGAGCTGGGACTGTTCAGCTTGGAGAAGAGAAGGCTCAGTGGGGATCTTATCAATTTATATAAATACCTAAAGGGAGGTTACAAAGAGGATGGAGCCAGGCTCTTTTGAGTGGTGCCCAGTGACGGGACCAGAGGCAATGGGCACAAACTGGAACACAGGAGGTTCCCTCTGAACATCAGGAAACAATTTTTAACTGTGAGGATGACTGAGCACTGGCACAGGTTGCCCAGGGAGGTTGTGGAGTCTCCATCCTGGAAAATGTTCAAAAGCCATCTGGACACAGTCCTGGGCAACTGGCTCTGTGTGGCCCTGCTTGAGCAGGGGGTTGGACCAGATGACCTTCAGAGGTCCCTTCCAACCTCAACCTTTCTGCGATACTGTGATCTTGTTTCTTGATTAAATACAGGATCTTGGCCACAGGCACAACTATCCATTTTCCCAAGCACCAAGCAAGAATGTTGCAAAGTAAATGAAGCCAAGTGGTGTGCAGGCATAGCCAAAATTAAATTGAAAGTAGAAAAACAGTTGAGGACCCTGTTTGGATTAATCACCTAGCTCTGGTCAAGGCCGTCGCAAGTGCAGGTTTTATTTATTAGAGTTTTTAAAAATAGGCTCCCAAAAAAGAAAGATCATTTACCAAAGTAATCATTTCGTGAGATGATAATTGCTGTGGTAGGTTCTTTTTTTTCCCATAAAAATGTTCTTAGCAAGAAAGATGACTTCGTTATACAGAGAAAAAAGAGGAGTTTTTCTTCATGTAAATTAAATGTTAATATTTTCGAAGTGTTTCTACGAAACACCCAAAGGTTTACAGGGAAATACAAACCAAAATGCAATTATACATTTTTAAAATATCTCACTATGTTGCCCTTTTAAATTGATTCTGGTTTTATTACTTACAAATCACTGCTGTGCTGAGACGAAGACCAGGTTTTGTTTAGCAAGCATACAGAACACAAAGAACAATATATGGCTGAAATAATGTATGATAATATATTTTCAAGCCTCTGTGAGGGAAGAAGGAAATACAAGTACTTCTCCCTGCATCAGAAATTTCAGAGTGAGATTTTGTGGCCCATATGTGACACAGGGTACCTGGCACGGTTCCTTGGCACTCTCAGATCTGCAGATCCTTCTGTTAGCCATGGAGACTTGGTCTGTTAAGGACTTGCAGAGTCAAAGAAATTGGGTGAATTTATACTGAGAGGTAATTGTCACATTGTAGCTAGCACAGTCAAGCAGCAAAAGGCAATTTTAAGGGTGAGAGGTAATGACAGTGCCTTGAAGTTAAATAGCACTAATGATGTTTTTTAGGTGGTTATGGGGAGGGTTCAAAGAAGAGATCAGTGGGAATGAAAACAACCTGGAAGCCCACCTTTCCTGCTCCCAGACATCGCTCCCTTTTGCATGCCCCATTTCTCCGCTTTATCCGTGTCCAAAATCACATTCCTGGTCCCTGAGGGCAGGACTGTGCCATAGCCTCGGGTGCTGTGCCGGGGGCTCCTTCCATTTGCCTTTATTTACATTCTGTAAAGGCAGAATTACACAGCAATGGATCTCATCTGCATAACGAAGAGCCCATGCCCAGCACAGAAGGCCACAGAGCAGATTTCCTCTCTCCATGATCCTAATTAAACATCTGTGGTGTGCAACTGGAAGGGGGCTTTGCTCAGCCAGCAGAGCAGGAAAGGGGCAGCCAGAGAACGATTCCCCCAATCTAGGCTTGGTCGGCATTTCTGTTTACACCGGAGCGGAGCCTGCCCATTGATGCAGGGAGCAGTAATACAGCTGCAGACCAGCGAAGGGAAGGCTGAGACCCCCCCCCTTTCCCATGCCAGTTACGGAGAAGCTGGAAAAATCAGAGTTGTTTGAGAAAATCCCCTCTGGGAAAGTGGCCTTCGACTCATCTGTTTCCAAAAGGGCATTTGGCCATCTGCTGCATCCGAATGCCAACCTGTGCAAGCAGAGCAGTCGTCCTGCAACCAGCTGGGAGGATGGAGGATGGCTCCAGGGCACTGGATCAGACCATAAGGGTCCAAAGATGTGCCTGCTGCATCTAAGATATGTTTCCAGTCTGAAGAAGCATGGCCAGCAGGTCGAGGGAGGGGATTCTTCCCCTCCACTCTGCTCTCGTGAGGCCCCACCTGGAGCACTGCGTCCAGCTCTGGGGCCCTCAGCATAAGAAAGACACGGACCTGTTGGAGCGGGTCCAGAGGAGGGTCACAAAAACGATCAGGGGGATGGAACAGCTCTCCTGTGAAGAAAGGCTGAGAGAGTTGGGGTTGTTCAGCCTGGAGAAGAGAAGGCTCCGGGAAGATCTTATTGTGGCCTTTCAATATATAAAGGGGGCTTATAAGAAAGATCATAGAATCATAGAATCGTTTAGGTTGGAAAAGATCTTTAGGATCATCAAGTTCAACTGTTAACCTAACACTACGAAGTCCACCAATAAACCATGTCCCTAAGCGCCTCATCTACACGTCTTTTAAATACCTCCAGGGATGGTGACTCAACCACTGCCCTGGGCAGCCTGTTCCAGATGGGGACAGACTTTTTAGTAGGGCCTGTTGCGGTAGGACAAGGGGTAATGGTTTTAAACTAAAAGAGGGTAGATTCAGGCTAGATATAAGGAAGAAATTTTTTTATGATGAGGGTGATGAGTCACTGGAACAGGTTGCCCAGAGAGGTGGTGGCTGCCCCATCCCTGGAAACATTCAAGGTCAGGTTGGATGGGGCTCTGAGCAACCTGATCTAGCTGAAGATGTCCCTGCTCAGTGCAGGGGGGTTGGACTAGGTGACCTTTAAAAGTCCCTTCCAACTCCAGCCGCTCTATGATTCTAAGTTACAAACAAGATAATCCCCTTTCTTTTATTCCTTGAAGATGACCTGCTTTTTGGGGTGATTGCTAAAAATCAGCCATCGGGGCAGGTCTATGTTATTTTAAAAGGGCTGCATGGAGGCTAAACTGCTTATTTGTAAATTCAAAAGAAATCTTTCTATGAAGTAAAATCATTGAAGCTAAGGAAGTATTTTGTCATTGCCTTTTTGTTTTATATAATGCTCACAGTCATGCCATGTTAATGTCAGTGAGTGAGAGTAAAAAATGGAAAATTGCTATAAACGTATAAAGTTGTGAAGGCTGGTTGTGTAGTTGAGAAAAGAGCAGAAAGTAAATGAAGCTGATCAGTTACAAAGTGTCAATTATATTAAAACGTTCTTCTGGCTCAGAAGCTTCAAGTGTCATTAGTGCATGAAAGGACATTTTAGAACAATAATATGGTTTTTAATCTTGAATCCTTTAAACTACAAACGGAAGAGATTCTACTCCTGTCTCAAGGACAACTTGTGCTCAGACAGAAGTTTTATTTCAATTGTTGTTAAGCCACCTATAAGAACAAAGCTCTAAATCCACCTATGAAACTAGTAGCACTTGTTATAAAAGAACTAGTTTATTCAGCAGCCTTCAGATTTTCCCAGCTTTCACTGATGGAAGCAACCTGCCCAGCTGGAAGATAGCTAAGTAAGCGTCATCACCTCCGTTGTACCCATTTCAGCAGCAGAATCAAGATTTAGTTTACAAAAGCTTCTGGCTCCCAGGCCCAGGACTTTGGTTTGGTATGAATATTATTTGTGTGGACAAAAATAGAAAACCTGAACAACAACTTTCTTTAACATGAAGAGTGCATGCGTGCATCCATCCAACTTTGGGAATCATCCTGTTTTTAATTCTGCAGTAGGATGGCACAATTTGTTGAAAAGGACTTTAGTTCAGCCCTTCATTTCCAGCCTTCTGTAATCTCACCAGCTGGATTTACTTTTTACCTGTGTTTTTTCCCAGCTACTCAGTGGCCAGCATGAATCCCTTAAGGGGATAAGCATTTTCACAGCCCCCCAAAATGATAACCCTTCCTGGGAAGACAGAGAGGGCCTACCTCCAGCCGATCATTTAGTCCTGTTGGGTTTTAGGTGTTCCAAGGCAGGAGGTTTTCGCAGCCTCCCAGGAGCAAGATTTTGGACCTCACTGAACAGGCCCGCTCAAGACCTTCAGAATTTGGATTTCCAATGGAATGGTATTTTTTGGGGGGACAACAAGGGGTATTTTTTGTTGAATGCTCGAGCTGTAGAGTTAGCTGGAATTCTTCAAGCGTCAGACATTGTGATTAAGTCTTAAAGTGTCAAAACATTTAGAAATTTCAGAAAATTAGTTAAAAAAAAACCTCAAAAAGTTTCCCGTGCATTTTTTAAAACTGCTTTACTATTAATTGAATTCTTTTGCTAATCAGTCTATATTTTTCCTGTCTAGAAACACAGGCTCTGCCATAACCAGATGAGACTAATGGTTCCTCTAACCCAGTCTCCTACCCTCAGTGATGCCTAATAGCAGGTACAACAGAAGATGAAAGAAACTCTGAAGTTATTAGGGACTGTTTTGACTACCATAATCATCTTCTTTTTTAACCTCAATCCCTATGCTTCTCAGATAAACACAGAGCATCTTATCTTATTGCTTATCTTACTGGTTTCTTGTTGCATGTCCAGCTGAGCTCTTTAAACCTTCCCTGGTGAGCTGGTCCCTCTGCCATCTGCATTGCTCTTCTCTGAACTCTTTTCTATTAAACTCCATCTAGGTAGTGCCAAGTTGCTTCTAGCTGTATTTCATGGTTTAGGTACACTCTCTTCACATCCTACTCATCTTTTTCTATAGAACGTATATATTGTGTGTATATAGAAAGTATATATGAAGTAAGGGAAGCCAGAAGCTCAGCTGGTTTTCAGCTAAATTTTGGGCAGTCTGAAAGGAGGTAGAGGAGATAGCAGGAGACTGGATTTAATTCCTCTGATCACCCTTTCAGACCCCCATAATTTGAAGGCAGTGGAGCTCTACTGATCATCACCAGCTCAGATTTAACCTAAAACTTACTTTTGTGCAATGAACATATTCCTTCTGCAGGCAGCACAGAGGCAGCAGACGCAGTCTGGGGCTTATGGCAGGGGGAGGAAGAGGAGAACGCCGAGCTATGGCCAACCGCCACCAGACAGACATGCTACTGTAGGGGCACAATGATGAGGAAAGAAGGGACAGCATAGAAGCACAAAAGCAGGATGACATGCTGTAAAACTGACTCCTGCTAGGCTAGGCTTAGTCCCTGCTGTAAGTGTGGGGCACCTGAGCTAAATCTGACCCCATGTCTCCTGCTGAGAAGAGAGTATAATACAAACCACATGAAGGAAAAATTTCTCTTGAAGGAATAATACTGAAGACAGGTCAAGAGTCGGCTGAAATTCACCTTCTCCGTTTACTCGACATGTCCAGCTTGCTGAGGCGTTAAGCCAGTACATTGCAGCTCATAATTAATTTGTGAGCAAATTCAGGAAGAATAAAGCGAATCTTGTCACTTGTCCTAATAATATCTCATCGCACATAAAAATGTGGTTAGCACGCTTGGTTGATTGGTGCAAGGAGATCTGCTTGAATGAAATAAACCTTGAATCATGTCTTTAGCATTAGCTAGAGTGATGGGTTTAAGCCAAAACCAAATAGCCCCAAGCTGTGAGGAGACTGGGCCTAGGTCTGACTGCTGGGGCTCGTGCCTGTCACCTCTTAGATGTCACCACCAGTTCATTTTGGATGTTCTCAGCTTGTGAAGATTTCTCATGTTGTCTTTAAACTCAGGACAAGATTCACAGGTTAATTACCCTTGTCCTGATCACTTACCTTACAGCTACAATGTAGCATTTAGCCCTTTTTGTTGATTGAAAAAGCATTTCTGTGGCTCTCACAGCAAGGAGGCACTGAATGTCCTTCCTCCTCAGAGGTAATACAAGTATACACCTGATTTTTAGAACAACCGTTCTTCACACAGGCATGCATCTGTGCTGCATGGTGACTTTAAGTGATCACGACTCGCTCATGCAGTGAGTCTTCACGTAGACTAGCATCCCTATAAACTCAAGGATCTCAGAAAGAGCTGAAGAAAGTCTGGCATGGCCAACTGAAGGCCTGGAAAGAACTGAATGTAGGTTGTTGGCTGACTGACTTGCTGAAATAATTATTTTAATTCCAAGGATACCTTACTGTGTAATTAAAGATGTGTCAGGTCACCCAAAACATTAGTTGTGCATCACTTTGAAATTACCATTCCCGTCTAAACACCAAATACTCTTCCCACATGAAAGCAGTTATTTCTTTGGTTGGCTAGTCCTGCCCCTCGGTCTGACTTCTCACAGCCATGAAACCTGTCTGGTGTGTGCCCAGTGCCATCTGTACTGCTCGGCTGGCCCCTATGCATGGGTCTGTACCTAGGCTGGTGCCTATCCACAGCCGAAGTCTCAGCCACTGTGGTCTACAAAGCCTTTTTGCAAACAATATCCAGGATTTTCTGGACATGCCAAGAGCACCTGAGCTCCCTTGTTTAATACAGTCACGGTGAAATGACTTTATCAATATTCTCATGTGCTAAGACAGCAAGTACCCAAGCAGTACCATACCTAGCCCAATCATGGGATAATACATAAACACTCAAAAATGTAGGGTTAACACAGAAAAACCTCCTAGATGATTTTAATAGTTTCTCTCAGGCATTTTTATGAAGCCTAAGGATTAGTAAAGGGAAATGTACTTAAAGGGGACTTGCTCTACAAGAAATAAGATAGTCTCTAAACTTTTGTTTATGTCTAGACTCAAACTGATCTTCCTCTGAGGATCTGAACATTTCAGTAGTTTCTTGAAAACATTTTGCCTGTGTCTGTTGTCTTTCTGGGGCCCAGGACTGAATGGAGGCACCAGAAATCCCGTGGGAAAGCTTGTTCTGGGTCACAGGTCCAGCCTCACATCCTCAATAGGTCTGTAAAACTCAAATAGATACCCAAGCTTGTGGGTACTTCCTCTGCTTCTGAAGTTCCCTGGTATGAGAGATTGATCTTATCAGGCTTCCAGTGCTGTGATACTGGAACAACTCATGATGTTTAACATCCATGAGACAGAGAAGTACTATTATCCACCTTTGATAAATTAGAAACCAAGGGAAAGAAACATCCAAGGTCAGATCCAGTAAAGAACTGAAGTGATTTAAAGGTTAAGAGGAAAAAAAACACTTGAACTTTTATCTACCTGCTGCCCAAAGCAGAGCCCAAAACTTTCAGACAGGCACCCACAGTGCTTTGCAGAAGAGCAGGTCATCCATGTGGGTGCAAAATGGATCCATCTGCAATGGATCCACTTCCAGAGGGATCCATGTCCACCCCGATGGATGCAAAGCAAGAGGGAAGTTGCTGCATATCAGTACAGCAAGTCTTTTGTCTCCTGGCACTTGCTGAAGGGGAATACTGAGATCAGTGCTGATGCTTTCACCTCACAAATGGAGCGAGATGAACCCCGAACCAAAATCATCCTCTTCCATGACTAGAATACAGATAATACACTTCACTTAAAGAATTTCCATTTTTATTAGCACATTTTCCCCCTCTGAGTTTGCTTCCCCCACTATCAGATCCTCTCCTAACATTTTTCAAGCTTTTTTCGGTCACCAGGTACACCTTTCTCACTCCAGGAGCTGTATGGTCTTCAGCCCACCCTCGTAGTATTTACAAACCAGGGAGTGATACAGGACAGCAAGAGCCCCTGCAGCTCAAAATGCGTTGCCACTCAAGCTGGAGGCCACTTTGGACCTTTCTAAAACCCGACACCAGCCATTGAGACAAGCTGATGTACAAGACATGTCGGTTAGGAAGGGGTACAAAGAGAATTGCAAGGTTAATGAGGGATGAGGGACCTGAGATGATTGTTTTGCTTCAGGCACTGACAATTGACACAATGGGAATTTAACCCTCAACCTTCTGCACTTTGGTTCCTGGTGAGCTACTGGAAACATGAGTTTCTCAATATATCACATTTTTGCTCAATGTCAAGCCTTACAGTAAGATGAAAGGCACAGTTACAGGGAGGGTACGACAAGCATCTAACAGCAAACCAGGCTAGAAAAGTAAACAGAAGAGTATGGGTTTGTTGGGAAAGATTGAAACCCAAAATTTCTCTTTAGATGCTATTAGCAGGTAGATGCCACGTTTGTATTTGGAGATCCTTTGTACCAGTGGCTTAAAAGCAAATAACAGCAAGCCCCGGCCCTCAAGATTTTATAACCTTTTCTAAAGAGACAGGATATGTATAGTGGGTGGAAAAAAAGAAGTGATTACTCTCCTCCTGTTTACAGATGGATACAAAGATCAAATAACACCTCCGCTATCACACGGAAAGCCTGTGGCAGCACAAAAAAGAAGGAACTGGGATTT
>NW_008824544.1:3487999-3499506 GCF_000699105.1 Pygoscelis adeliae | reverse complement strand
CAAAAAGGAGATGTCTCCCCTTATGCCTGCCTGATGGCAGATGCGTTTTAGTAGGATGCTTCCCTGGTTTTCCCCAGGGAGTGGAGGGGGCCAGGAGGAGTAGCGGGTGCCTTTGAGAGGAGCTGGGAGAGGCGATGTTGCGTGGTGGGGAGTGAGCTGCACGGCTGGAGGAGGAGCTGCGGGGACGGATCCTGCCCATGCCATAGGAGTGTGTGCTGGACGGGACATGGGGTGCCCACACAGCACCCCATCTTCTCCTCCTTGACCAAAGCAGGCACTCATTTTCCCTTCTTAATGATGAACAGCCCAGCCAGAGCTTGCAAGTACATTTTTGATGTAAGTCAGTGATAGATGAACAGTTTGGGGTTTTACTGCTAATAAATATCTAAGCGGCATAATTGGAACCAGTTATACTATTGTTATGATGACACCAACACACATGTTGATGCTGTAACGGCTGGAGAGCTCGGGCTACATTATCTTTTTGCCTCTTTCGCCAGGTAACTTGAGGCCATGGCACTATTGATTGAGGACCGCCTGGTGCTGTAGCATCAGCTCCTGTAACCATAGCCCGCCGGGGTTATGGGGCTATTGTGAGGGCTTTGTTTAGCTGCTGACAGCTCCGAGGAAGAGCATGCAAGGGTTGCAAGCGTTTTCATTGTGTTTGCACTTCTTTGGCTTGCAGACAATAGGAGTGGGCGGCTGCAAGGAGGTAACGGGCTGACTTCGGCAGAGGGAGGTGTAGTACCCCACTCCTGAATGCTCCTGACAGCAGAAAAGGGGGTGCTCTCTCTTAGGAAGGCTGGAATGACATTATGCCCAGGCTTTCATTTTGGGTGCTCTTCTGGATGTGAATGCAGCCCGTTGATTATGCAGACGTGGAAAGCAGGCTAAGCGGATCCGATAACCTGTCATCCAAGATGCATCCTTTCCCTTGCTCAGCCCTGCTTGCCTGCTTTGGAAACACACACGAAAACACTCCATTCGACCAGCCCAACACAAGCCCTCTAGCCATGGAGGAGGAGAAGACCGAGGGAACCTCAGCAGTGTGCCTGCAGCCATCTGCAATTGCAGCCAGCAGCATCAAGCACGGGGGACAGAAGGACAGCAAGGAGATGTTCAAAGTCAGCAGATGCTCTGAAAGACACAGCCACGCAAGCAGCAATTCTAGCAATCATATTGCTGCTCAGTCAGTGTCTGCTACCACAGAGTCATCAGTGTTTGCTGCTAACGAGCTAAGCCATGATGTTATTGCACTCTGTACTCACATCCCCAGACCATCCATCATCCACGTGCCAAAGGTGAGTGCTCTAGAAGTCACTGTGCAACAAGGTAAGTAAGAGAATTGGCTCACTTAACAAAGTGCAAAAAGGGGGGAAAAATCCATAGGAGCATTTATCTTGTATTGATTGGTATGCAGTCAAGAAAGGACTAATGGCTATTCTTACTAAAATAATACAATATGACAGCTATTGCTTTCCTGCACTATTATCAGAAGCCTTAGGGGATGTTTGTAATAATACCGGGCACTTTTGCAGTACATTTCATTCAGTCGTCTTCCTATCTTTTGGTGATCCTCACTTATTTTGGACCTGATCCAAAATCCCTTGAAATGAACAGGTTTTTTTTTTTCCACTGACTCGAATGATCACTGCCTTTTTGCCACCTCAGCCAGGTGCCTTGAGGCTGCGGCACCAGTGACTGCAGAATCCTTTTTCCATCTTATTTTTAGCTTGTGTGTGCTTGGAGGCAACAGTAAGGTTTTGAGTACAGTTTTGGTGAATTCAGTTTGTTCTTGCCTGAATAAGAAGATCACAAAGTTGGGTATTTTGCCATTGGTACTACTAAAATAATGACTAGTAATGGGCAAATAGCGCTGTTGTCATTTTCTCTTGGTTAGGTAACTGGAGATGACATGCTTTTTTTTCCCCCCGATAAACACAGGAATAGAAGCCACATGTGTGACTCAACTTTTTTATACCATAGCTTTTATTTTAATAGTCCATTCCTCTACCAATTTCCCTGCCAAATCACATATATTCAGAGTGCCTCTCCTTGCTTCCTGTCCTGGTTTGAGCCGGGATGGAGTTAATTTTCTTCCTAGTAGCTGGTACAGTGCTGTGTTTTGGATTACCTTCACAGTCAGGTGATATTGTGTTTGGCAAAGATTTCTGTCCTTGTAAAAGTGTCAGAAAAAGGTTTAATATGAGATATAGCTGCTGGAATTAAGAAAATTATCAGAATCAAGGTTTCCAGGTGGGCTATGCTGCTATTGCCAGACCTGGGGATGCTGTAGACCACTGTTTTGGTCTTGTTGCCATCAACCACAGCCTCTGTGTAGAATATAAGGAACAACTGGAGCTGCCTGAGAGCAATAATTTGCTTCGGTGTAAAAGGGAGGGGTGGCTATGGAGGTGCTGGGATCTCTCTTTCACGGGAGATTTTGAAGATGAGCTAGCTGGCCATTTTCTGGGGATGGAGTAAATATATTTAGTCCAGCTGTCATTCAAGGAGCCAAACCAGATGCTATCAAGGTCTCCCTCACCAACACATTTCTGCCATTTCTCTTGTGTTTTGTTTTTTTTTTTGCTTGGGAGGTTCGTGTTGGATGTTAGGAGAGGCTTTCTCACCTGGAGGTTAGTGCAGCATGGGAAGAGGTCGCCCAGAAGTGACTGGGGTGCTGTGCTTGGAGGATTTCAAGACTTGGCTGGACAAAGCCAAGTCTGACCTGATGTAGTGTTGGCAGCAGTCCTGCTTTGAGCAGACTTTGGACAAGAGACCTCAAGAGGCTCCTTCCAGTCAATGTTTCTGTGGCTGTGTGATGTATGGATTTTGATGAATGTATGCTGCTTATAAGCATGAGGAAACAGGATCAGACTGAGGCATCTCTTTGCCGTCACTGAGACAGCAATGCAGACGATGGTAATCTTGGCTTTACAACACTTCTGTGACAATTTCTCCCCTCCTTCTGCTCCTACCTGCTCCCTTCCAACCACTTCACTCTGCCTTTGCTCACCTGCTGCTCTTCTCTGTGCTACCAAAGCCACTGCCAATACCTACCTCATCCCGCAAGTGTCCGCTGTAGCAGAACAAGTTCCTTACATTGGGCACAAACATCTCTAACCTCCACAGGTCAGTGGTGTTGGAGCAGGCAGTGCTGAAGGGCTGACACCGTACTGATCCAAAGATGTGCCCGTGCCTTTGTGGTGGTAGAGCAGGGATTCTGCTGACTGAGCTGCGCCGGGGGTTTCTCTAGGAGTACACATGGACAAATTTAGGAGTACAGATTTATATCAATCTCTAATCAGAGCAGTAGTCAGGAATGGGCCCCACTCTGGACAATCCGGGTGATTCAAATTATTCAATCATCCAAGTCACCGCATCAAATTGTCCATCACTGTTGTTTGGGTTTTTTTAAGAACAAGCTACAAAAACATCCATCAGGATGATGCGTAGTCCTGCCCTGAAGTCCCTGTTGAACACCTTCTTCTATGTGCCCTGATGTTTTCCTGTCACTGGGGAGACCTGCGGGGAAACTCCTTGTCACAGCTGGCAATCAGGCTTTCTGCTGCCCCGCAGCATTTGAGACCTTCCTGCCAAGGTCTATGAGGTCTTGTTGGTGATACTTGTGACATCCCGCACACACGAGGAGCACTTCTCTCTCCATGACACACACAAGCGCAGATGTGGCATCTGATCAGTCCCAGGCTGGCAGGGCACTCTGCTACCAATGGGCTGAGCTGAGCCGATTTTGGTGACATGTCGGAGAGAAACAGGAGACCCACAGAGGTCTCGGTGTCTGGGTATCCACATCCAGCTTTTCTATGAGGGTCTGCACATCGGGGACTTGCTTAGCGGCAGCTCTCAGTGCGTTACTGCATAACAGGGTCCTCCCTCTCAGCTCTGCCCGTCAGCACAACTGGTTAAAACCCTCAATGATTGCCTTCCCAGGCAAAAAGAAAATAAATAAGTGAAGCAAAATAAGAAGATGGGGGTATTCAGAAAAGCTCTGTGGTGCACTGGTTGGAAGTAGAAGTGCAGTGGGTGGAAGAGGGCATGCAGAGTGCGTACCGACTCTTGACAGGTTGAGAATGAAAGCATGGCACATGGAGATACTGGGGGATTTGGGCTCTCTGCCACAGCAGAGGAAGAAACATGATTAATATGGAGAGGAAGAAGAGGGTCCCAGCAATGGGACTGCAGCAGAGAGTGGGGAAGAGTCCTCTAATGACGAGAGAGGGAGGTTATGGTCATGGCGTGTGATGGGCTGGGGACCACACACACAGCTCCTGGTGTGAGAGGGAGGAAGAAGATGGAGACAAAAGGTGGTAGGAGGCACACAGGACATCTGGTATACATCTAAAGGAAAGGACTGGAATGCAGGGCTGAAGGAAAATATGGGCCACAAGGAGAGAAAGAGGAGCACAGGGTCTCCGTGAGCAGGGCGTGGGTGGCCTTGGTAGGAGGGTGAAGAGGAAAGGAGAGGAGAAAGCACAAGGCTGCCTGAGAACAGGGGCTGGAGGCATTTCAGTCCCCGAAGCAGAGCTCATGCCTGTCCTAAAATAATAATATCCAGACATCGCCAAAGGAGCCAGTGAGGCCCAATGGAGAAGACACAAATTTCCATCCTCCTTGGCATAGCTGAACTTCTCTTTGCATCTCAGTTTGTCCAGCTATAAAACAGATCAATTTTTCCCTCTTTCCTATGCAATCATGCTGAAATCTATAAATTAAAATAACATATACCTGCTAAGTGGCAAAAGGCAAACTTGCTATGTCAACACAGGAATCTCACAGTCCTGTTCAGGAGACTTTTAATTCACGTTCTTGCATCAAATTCTTTAACAAAAGCTGAAGTAATGTCAGGAAAAATGCTCATATTCTTTCATCTCTTTCATTTTCAAAATGACATCAGCAGGGGGCTAACAACAAATATGCTGAGAACTTCCAGCACCAAGAGACCTGCTGTCTACCTGTCAGCGTAATCCTTTTCAAGCAGAGGATCAGTCCATTTTTAACTAATAGCAGCATAAAATTCTAGTTTGAGCACATAATATACTAATTAATGAGATCTTCCAGCTGACCCTCCCCACAGGGACATGTAGTCACGCATTTTGGATTACAATGGAGTTGCATGTATGTAACCAAATCCAGAATTTGATCAATTATTCCTTTTATGAGAAGACTGCATCTGCTCCAGATGGAGCCAACCTTAAATCTGATATAAACATGATCCCAACAAAAATTAGATTTGAATATAATTACCAAAGAGATTGAGTTAGACTCACTTGGTCACAAATTACTGTGGCAGCAATGTGCTTGTAAATAACTGACCATCATTTTAATATTTAGAGATTGCCTCAGTAATAAAGCATGATTAAATGTCAATGAAGTTCTTCACGTCCTTCATCTTTGTCCTGATTCTGACATGTAAAGAATTCATTCTTTTGTGTTTTGTATGCTGCCTGGAGGGTCTTTTTCAGACTTTACAAGGCCATAAATCAAAGCTGCCAAAACTACACACTGAAGCTTGCTTGCTTAGTCTTTCAACCTGAGCTACAACATCAGACATTTTCCCATCTTTTATTTCCAAGTCTGGTTTTAGCCACTGATAAACTCTAGGGTGGAAACTGAGGAGAAAGCCTTATTGTTCAGAACCAACAACTGTGCTATGACTCCAATAAATGTTTCATGTTGACAAAAGCATATTAGTGACCCTTTCTAACTAGCAATACCATTCACCTGACTTGAACTCTGTTAACCTTCGAGTTCAGCTTGGTTTTTTTTCTGAAACAAAAGAAACCCAAACATCATCCAATGCATCATGGAATCATTTCTTCCCTTTCAAGCTGTTTCGGACACCAGAAACTCAGGAGCTGAGACCTTAAATGAGATCCTGGGAATGATATGTCTGATGGAGTAAGCTGTGCTTCCCATTGCACTTGGGGAGCCCCACTGAAATCAGTCTCACCTATGATTTCCTATATAAAGCGCCAGTCATACCTTTAGGGTACGTAGACCTTTTTAGAGGACCTCATAGCTACTTTCAAACCTTGAGTGCATAACTATGTCTCTTTCACCTTCACCTTTTTGATACCTAGGTTAGTTGTTTGGCTAGAGAAGCTAGAGAGTGGATTTGACCGAATGAAGCTCATTTTCAAGTCTCTGGACGTCAACAGACATCGGTTGGTATATACTGACTTGCAATGACTTTACCAGGCTTTGGACCAGCACTGATCTGAGTGGCAAGATAATGATGACAGACTCCCAAATTCAGTCCTCGGGAGGATTCCTGGCACTGCTCATGCTCTCCTGGGAAAACGGCCAAGAGTGGTTGTGTTCAACTCTCCCCGCGTGCTGGATGACCCCATGGGCCTGAGTGTCTGACTGCTGAAGGAAGCATTTGAAGTACACTTTGGGAGTTGCAAAATATTTTGATGACTAGTTAGCAGCTAAAAATTAGCAGGAAATGAACAGCATTACTTGGTTAATGGCAGCTAGCTGATACTAAACTGTTTCCTTTGCTTACCTTTGCAAAGGTTTCCCTCCACCCCTCAGCAGAAGAGGATTGTGGTCATTTTATCAATTGCACAGGGATAGTCTTTTCTCCAGCACAACAAACAAAAGCTACCTTTATTTTCTCCAAACTTACTCTGCTGCAAATTTGCTTTAATTTAAGTAAATTAAATCCAGAGGGTAAACCCCATCTCTTCAAAGTGCTCAAACTGGGCACTCAACTATGCGCTGTTGTTGCCAGAGAAATATTAACACCCTTGTCTTCTCCAGCATTTACAGGAGCTTAGCACCTCAAAAAAACCCCGTTGTCATCTATTTAAATGACATTTACATTTTAACACTTTGTCAAATTCAACTGGGAGATTATGGCCTTGGTGACTTGGCCAGAGCCCTCCAAGAAGCTTGAGTCAGTCCTTGGACAGGATTCATATTTTTTAGACTCCACTTCCTTGTGCTTTACCACCAAAGCCTCTGTTAGTAGCATACACTACTGTAATGTTTTCCCTTCATCTCTTCCTCTTAATCTTGACTCTCTAGCTGGCAGCTGTCTGGAGAGAGTGTGTGGGCCGGGAGTTCTTGACTCTCAATATAAACAGCACCTAAGTGAAACCAGACTTTCTCATTACATTTTTTCTTTGCTTTCCACTCCCACATAAACACAGAGGTAATGGCACTGCACGGCATAGAGCCTTTCATCCTGGCCAACGCGCAACTCATTTACTTCCATGGCCTGCACATAGGCAAAATAAAATCCATCCTACTAGTAGAAGTAGCAAGCTCTGATCAAAGAGTTTGCCCCCTGTCCTGTCCCGGGCTGGCACACAGCAGCGTTGCTAGTGCTAGGCTGGCATGTCTCTGCACAGACCGACGAGCACGACCACCCCTCTCCTGCCTGCAGGATTCCCCATCCAGCAACCTTCCCTTTCATCCTTCAATGGCATTGATTTACTTGATATATAACTACTCCAGGTGTGACCCCGACCAAAATGGTGCAGTTTCCTCTATTTGACAAGAAGCTCTTCTTTTTTCTTTTTCTAAATCTAGCTCCTACCCCTTCATTTCTCAGCTTACATCAGCTGGGTTATTTTTTTGCAGAGGGGTCATGCAGCTTTCAGCTGCTGTTCTGCAACAGCTCCTGCACAGCAGAGTGATGAGGGACAGCCTAAGAGCTTCCTTCATGCCCTCTCTCACCCCGAAACCTATTCCAGCAGCTCTTGGTAGTAATTAACCTCCTGTGTGCCAACAATAATAATAGAAACAGTAAAGCTTTCAGGGAGTTCTTGGAAGTCACGAGACCCTCATTTAAAGGGGATTAAGGAGGAGAATTTATAAACTTTCATGAAAGGTACTTCTGAAAACAAGATATTGTAACAAGAGCACTTTGAAACCTCCGCTAGGAAATTGGAGACCGCATGAAACTTGACAGGTTTTGGGTTTCATTACCAACACAGAACAGCCCAGGGTCACTGAAGAGTTCATACCCCTTCTACTCTTAGGGTGAGCACAAGGGTCCTGAGATGTTGCTACGTAAGTAAACACTGGCATCCCATTAGCTTTCAGTTTTTTGCTTTTGCTGAGTTTAGCACCTGCAGAATTGGTACTGTTCAGCCTTTGTAGGCTTTCATGTCCCATTTGCGTGTTCTCCATAGCCTTACACTGACACACAGCATGGATGTTATGTTAGCATTCTCCTTCCTTCTGCCTTTCAGTAAATTAAAGGGTGTTTGCAGCTCTTGGCGGGGAGATAAGATGCAGTTTGAATCAATGGAGTAATTACAGAAGAATATGATACTAATGGAGCTGATTTGAATGCGTATCTAAGGATGAATGCTATGGCTCCATGCCCAGGCGGTGCACACTTTCCGCATGATGAGTTATTTATGTCTTGACACATCGCGGCTCTGCTGTTTTGTGGCTCGGCAGCGTTCATGTCGTTGATAAAGCAAACTCTGTCAATATTGTGTGTTCTTACCAATCCGGGCGCGGCTGCCAAGCAGTCTTCCCATCCGATACAGCCATGGCCACGCCCTCCCCAGCAGCAAAAGCAGAAGAGAAGGGTTGATACGGCTTCACCAAGGGCAAATCGTGCCTGACTAAGTGGCCATAGAAGTGGCCTTCTATGATGGTGTGACTACATCAGTGGACACAGGAAGAACTACTGATGTCATCTACCTGGACTTCTGGAAGGCCTTCAATATGGTCCCCCACAACTTTCTTGCCTCTAAGTTGGAGAGATATGGATTTGATGGATGGACTATTAAATGATAAGGAATTGCCTGCATGGCCACATCCAAAGAGTTACAGTCAATGGCTCAATGTCCAAGTGGAAACCAGTAATGAGTGGTGTCCCTCAAGGGTCTGTATTGGGACCAATACTATTTAATATCTTCAGTAATGCATAGACAGTGGACTATGAAGATGTATTACACAGCAGCATAAATGGCCACATTAAAATGGGGTATATATGTGCCTGAGAAGTTAAAGGCAGCTTGATTTGTGTTACTTTTACATTAGATGTAATGTATCTAAAAATATTTTACACAACTCGAGAGTCAACAATCTGGGGGGAAATATAAATAAATAGATGGAAGCTTACAAAAAGGGGAGAGAGCTGGAGAAAAGTGTTAATTAAATCAATCACAGAGACATGTGGTGATGTGATAGAGTGCTATGAAGAAAGCCAGATGCAATTTCTTATAGATAACAGCTCAAATCAGAAATTGCCACACAATTGGAAGCACCTGCTCAGGAGGCCCAGTGCTGGAATACAGAGGTTATTATGGGGCCTGATGTGTACTGGGAAGGATTCTGGACAAATCTTACTTTGTCCTTTTGCCTTAGATTATCCTTAGTTCTCTTGTGAAAATATTTCCCCCATTAATCACAGCATTACCTCTAGATGCAATTTATCTTCCTCCTACTTACCCTGTTACACAGTCCGGAGCATGCAGCCTTTCAATATATAAAGGGGGCTTATAAGAAAGATGGAGAAAGACATTTTACCAAGGCCTGTAGTGACAGGACAAGGGGAAATGGCTTTAAACTGGAAGAGGGTAGATTTAGATTGGATATAAGAAAGAAGTTTTTTTATGATAAAGGATGGTGAGGCACTGGAACAGGTTGCTTAGAGAAGTTGTGGATGCCCCATCCGTGGAAGTGTTCAAGGTCAGGTTGGACGGGGCTTTGAGCAACCTCATTTAGTTGAAGATGTTCCTGCCCATGGCAAGGGGGTTGGACTAGATGATCTTTAAAGATCCCTTCCAACCCAAACCCGTCTGTGATTCTATGACACCTTTTCTTTTTGGTGGCAAGGACACATGGCTTCCCAGGTACCATGCAAGAGCTTGGGACCATGCAAGTCTTGACTGCTGTCCAAACCAGAGAGCTCAGGCAGGATAAACCCAGCCAGAGAGGCTAGTGACGTGCTCGGCTCGCACAGGAGCCTGGGGAATGTAGCTCCAACTACAAGGCTATTTTTCCCCTGTCAGCTGTGGCAGCCCTCTGCTCCAGGTTCTTACAGCAGCTGAGCATGAGAAGATTATGAAAATCCTGGCTCAGTTTTGGTTGCCTCTTGAGACCAATGTTTTCACTGAGGATCCTCCGCACTGTATTGCATTCATTTTAGGAGCTGAAGAATAGTTCTGTACCCAAGGAGCTTGATCCAGCACTAAACTGCTCATCAGCCCTCCAGGAAGTCACTTTCCAGCCTGTAGGAACTTGGGGACTCTGCCTATGAATCAAGACCAAGCCTTACATGAACGTGACTGCATATTGGCCCAGAGACATAGGGCTCAAGAAATCCAAAACTTTATAGGTGATATATATACACACACACGCACACTATGTATATCATTATATTCAGATAGAGTAGATTGTAATACAGCTATTTTGGGACCTTCAAAGTCCATTCCCTGTAGCATCACAGGCTTCTGGCATGACAGTGTTTATCTTTGCTTCTGCTTTTCTTATTTGTCCCATAGCCATAGGCTGAGGACTACTGTACCTAGAGATATTATAATACCTAATACACTGGGGCTAGGTGGAAACACAAAATATATATCTGAAAAGCAATGGCTTGGCAGTAGTCCAGCTATACAATGATACGAGCGTTCAGCCTCTCTCCAACTAACATGCCTAAATACTGACCTTTAGAAAAGTCATATCTAAACCATAAGAAGAAAGGTCTTATTTCTTGATTATTTTTAATGGAAACATTTAGACCACAAATAAGTGTGCCAACAGTGGCAAAAAACAAATCATCTGGGCCATTAGTTCCCCTAATGAAACAACTGGGCACAGCCAGACCTAAGTGTTTGATGTGGCAGGTCCGTCCCAAGAGAGATTGTCATTGATTTCAGTGCCTGAGCATCAGATGCAAAATGCTGTTGTTTGAGCTTTGCAGGCTTCAGAACATGCACACGGGGCTTTATTTTGAGTAAGGACTCTACACAGAGACTAAAACACCCGCAAGAATAATGACAGGTTCCTGTAATTTGGGGCCAGCTATACATTTTGAATGTAGCCCTATTCCGTCACCCTCTTTTCCATACACCAGTGGTCACGGCTCTCCAGCTGCTCTGTTTAAATTACTGCTTTTTTGTAACTCTTTAATTAAGCAAGAGAATGCCACAGCAGTAGCAGAAGGGACTCAGCTTTCCTGCCCTGACACAAAGCAGGCGTGTGCCATGGCTAACAAGACAATGCCTTCTCTGGGGAGAAGATAGTCTTTTCACCTATACACATCCATAGCTGCCTCCAGTCCTGCTGTTGTACTGGCTCCGAGAAGAGAAGCTAAGCAAAGGTATATAACAGAGCCAACAAATAATTCAGTGGGTAAAAGTTGTTGAATAATATTTAGACCCACATGCCATAAAACGTGTTGAGCCTGTCGGCTGTAGCGGAGGGCAGCAGAGACACCCCCTGCTTGGTATGATGTGAGGAGGTTGATGATCTGCGCGTGGTGGTAGAGGTGCTGAAGGAGGAAGTGGAGA
>NW_008824544.1:3482690-3484697 GCF_000699105.1 Pygoscelis adeliae | reverse complement strand
ACATGAGCCGACAGTGTGCCCAGGCGGCCAAGAAGGCCAACGGCATCCTGGCCTGTATCAGAAATAGTGTGGCCAGCAGGAGCAGGGAAGTGATAGTGCCCCTGTACTCAGCACTGGTGCGGCCGCCCCTCGAATACTGTGTTCAGTTTTGGGCCCCTCACTACAAGAAGGATGTTGAGATGTTGGAACGTGTCCAGAGAAGGGCAACGAGGCTGGTGAGGGGTCTGGAGAACAAGCCTTATGAGGAGCGGCTGAGGGGGCTGGGGTTGTTTAGCCTGGAGAAAAGGAGGCTGAGGGGAGACCTCATTGCTCTCTACAACTACCTGAAAGGAGGTTGTAGCGAGGTGGGTGTTGGTCTCTTCTCCCAAGTAACTGGCGAAAGGACGAGAGGAAATGGCCTCAAGTTGCGCCAGGGGAGGTTTAGATTGGACGTGAGGAAAAATTTCTTTACTGAAAGAGTGGTTAAACATTGGACCAGGCTGCCCAGGGAAGTGGTTAAGTCCCCATCCATGGAAGTATTTAAAAGACGGGTAGATGAGGTGCTTAGGGACATGGTTTAGTGGGCATGGTGGTGTTGGGTTGACGGTTGGACTCGATGATCTTGGAGATCTCTTCCAACCTTAATGATTCTATGATTCTATGTGTTCCTTGCTCTGCAGTTTCAGATTGTAATGGTGGGAATGGGAAAAAGATCTAACTGATCTGTTTGGTAACAAATTGTGCATCTGTCCTTTGGTGTATTATGGAAAACAGTAGCTGGGTGCCAAAAGATTAAATTCATTTTTAGGTACCTAAAGTGAAACTTCACAAATATTTCTTGCTGCCGAGGAACATGAGCCCTTCACTCAGCATCTGTACGAACCAACCCCAGGTAACCAAAATTTGGCATCAAAAGGTAGTAATAGTAGAGGACTTTGTTTCAGCTGTAGACCTAAATCTTGTTCCTGAACCACCTAATAAAAAATCAGACTTTAGATTTTATTTCTCCCTAAATCTTCCACAGCCCAGCTGCATGATCTAGACCCTTCTGGGGAACAAAGAAAAAGTAATTAAATGCAGCGTGACTCTGCTGTCCAGGTTTCAGCTCAATGAGCTTTCAAATGGCTGATACAATTTCTCGCTGTCTGACTGGTGTCTTCACTAGGAAGAGCGAGTGCTCGAGTGACCCAGATAAACATCAATACCTGCACAGGATGAAGCCCATCTCCCACCAGAGTGGGGTATTTTGCAGGCTTAAATTTACTTGTGTGAGCAAAAATTTTCCCTCTTCCCCATGAGGACCACAGTAACATGTGTTCAGCTTTTCTGGACGTCTCTGTGGGTAGGTCCTTTTCTAAGATTAGGCCCAATTCTTCCTCTGCTTCCACAAACTTGTCCAAAAGCTCTTCTGTCTGCTGCCAGCTTCCTCTGCAGACCTGCCAGACCTTGACAGACCACTCCTTTTATATGCCAAAACTTCTTGGTACTAGCTGTCTCCCTGCTAGGAAGATACGTGGCCTTATAGAGGTTAAAAGCAAATATAAGTCTTATACTGCAAAAACAAGTTACAGTTCTGGTTCTCTCTACTCAGCTTCAAAACCTGAATGAACTTCAGTCCTTCATGTTGCATTTTTCTCCACTCTCTGGAGGATATACATAAGAACTTTTTTCCAATTTCTCTGCTATTATTCAATCAGAGATGATCCTTTGACAGAAGCATCTAATATTCATTATGCTGTTACTATACAGTTCCCATTATATACAACCTCCAACCTTTGCAGCTTTTCTTAATTATGACATTTGCAAATGAATAATTAAAAAAACCACAGAAGAGATTTTTCTTGTTTCAGCCAAATATAATCATGTAAATCATTTCAAATGTTGCAATCTCATAATTTCAAGACAAGTCTGTTTTCATTGCACAAGAATTCAGCAATATATCATTTGGTGTTATAACTTTGTTTAACAGAAAAGTGTGTGAAATCAGGTCCCAGATCTTGAGATCCTCTGGTCTGAAATCATGCACAG
>NW_008824544.1:3476601-3482642 GCF_000699105.1 Pygoscelis adeliae | reverse complement strand
GTTCAAACAATAAACTGAAGCGGTAAATGAAAATTATTTATACTGAGTCATCATCCATTGGCAGAAGAATCTCACTGGTAGGATGGGGTCTTTTCATGTGTAACTCAGAATAGTGAAGTAGTATTTAAGGTCCAAAAATGGCCATGAGATGATACATAATGGTAGATGTATAGGCGAGGTAGAAGAGCAGGAGAAGAGAATTTCTGTGTCTACAAGATACTCTCTGAAAGCCACAGTAACTGCCAGTATACCTCTTGACATGACTCCTGTTTGCTGGAGATGGGCATTTCCAGGCATCTTGCTCTAGCTTAGCAAAAGGGTACAAAACAAAGCAGTGTCACTTCGGAAGTCTTCTCCTTCCCTTGGTTCTCACCTTGACAAGATTTAGCTGGCCCAAACTCAACAGCTGAACTCACCCACCGTCGTGACATGTTGTGACATTTCTCAGACTCTTTTCATATGTAGAAGTCTCTCCATATATTTCTAGTCTCCTCAGTCAAATGAAACTCTTCCTGCTCAGAAGCCTACGGAGGTTCAAGCAGTCACCTTGTGGATGCCACAGCCTTTCAGGTTCATCTTTCATATCCTTTGGGTCTGTGCTCCTCCTGGCCCCGGACAGAGGCTGAGGTGGGCTGGGTCCCTCTTGCTGGTGGCTTCTTGGAGACCGACTGAGAGCAACTAGTTGCTCCCATAACCTCTTCTGCTCCTCATCTTTATATTGCGATTGATTATTTCCTCATATGATTTTAGCATTTCTTGGCCCAGAGGGAATAATCATAGATGGAAATTACCAGGTTTCAGGAGTCCCTCTTTGGTTCCTGGCCATGGCTTGCTGGTGCTTTTCTCCAGCCTGTCCTCAGCGGGCTGAAACCAGAGCTGCAACTGTGATGGGTAGGCACAGGAGAGGGCTTGTGCCCCTCAGAGCTCGTCTGCTCTCCCCTCATGCGCCGCAGCTCATTCAATAAAAGCTGTTACCTCTCAGTGCAAGACATGTCAGGCCCGCTCTGCCTTCCTTCACCCCCCATCTCTGCAGGGTTTTTTCCAGGCACGTGCCCTGCCTTTTCCCTCCCCACCTCATCTGAGATGGTTTGCAGCTGGAGGTCATGCCTGACGTTCACCCAATGTTATAGTCATGATAGTCCTGGCTGTCTCTTAAAAACCAGACCCTGTTCCAAGTCCTCATGGATCCTGAGAAAAGCAAGAACATCCCAGAGGTGCAGGAAGCAAATAAAATTAACAGTGCTTTAGTATCAAAGCAAATATCTTTATTCTGAGCATGCCTGGCTTTCGAGTTGAGCATCCCTGGAGTCACGCACACATGCACACACACACGCACACATGCACGCACACAGAGCGGTGTTTAAAGGCTTCACAGGAAGGGAAGGAGGTTGTATTTTGCTATCCTGACCCCCCCAAGAAGGGGAGAGGGGAGCCCCCAAAGAGGGCTGCGAAAGCGCCTGCTGCTCCTGCCCCAGCACAGCTCCAGGGACAGCAGGGTCTGGACCCAGTTATCGGGGCTCTGGCTGAAGCCAGTGGCTTTGAGCAACTACCTACCCAGAGCTTGCTCTTACGGCTTTAATTTTTGTGAGGCTCTCCAGTTTTCGGAGGGATTTGTCTTTTCTGTAGACGGATTTTCCCAGCAGGCTTTGCTTGTACATGAAGGGAAGAAGGCTGACACAAGCAGATTTTAATTAAGCCATTCTTTTAGCTCCCCAGGCTAGTGTAATTTAACTTCTTCTCAGAGATAATATTAACACTTACATCATTTTTCATCATCATTAGTTTTGCTTGTAGAATTACATGGGAGAGAAACCCCCCTGGATGCAAATGCTCATTGACTCCTATTGTTTCAATTCCCTTCAGCCATCATTTCTCAGCCTAAGAACAAATGTTACCAGCAACAGGAAGGAGCTTGATTTTTCAACAAAATCAGCAGAATTGCACATGCAGAGAACAGGCATAATATCTCACTAAGATTTGCCTGGTTAGAGGCATTATTTGTCAATAAGATTTAAAAAATAACAAAAAACAGGTACTGTCTGTAGGGGACTGAGATGGGAGACTCGGAAATCGGTGACATCGCAGTGGCACAGATCTGGAGGAGGGGAGAGCAGGGGTGCGGGGAGGTGGGGGAAGCCCTCCTCTGCCCCCCCGTCAGCAGCTCTCCCTCTCTTCTCACCCACATGTCACTTCTTCAGCATCCCTGATGATTGCCATCGGAAGTAATAATATAAACATCACCCCAAGTGGAATATCCTAGGATTAGCTGCTCAGGCCTGGCAGGGTATGAGCTCACATTTTGCTCAGCTCTGAAGAACAGGCAGATAAATAAGAAAGTATGGATTGAGTGTGTTGGTTATTACATTGCCCTCCGATGTGCAAATGCTGTGCTATTTCATTTCAGAGGTTCATCATGTGTTGCAAGGACAGCGAGAAGGGGTAGCTCTCGTGAAGCTGATTGCAAACCTTAGTTAGGTCCTCAACCCCAAGAGGGAGGAATGCATATATTCAGATATAAAGAAGCATCTGGAGCCCAGCTTGCTTCAGCGCTGTTCCTAGGAGACTTACTTTGGGTGCTAGACAAAGCTACGATCATTTTAGTAGTTTACGCTGACATGCCGAGGTGGTGTCTCGCTCAGCCCATATGGACATGTAACCAGAGAAGATGTGCTGCCACTCCTCCGTTTTACAGGGGGAAATGCTGGGGAGCTCCTGCTGGGCTCCCCCATTGTCTCCCTGGCCTGGAGGTGGGTGCAGCAAGAGTGATCACTGGTTGTACCTGCCCTTGGTGCGGGCACAGCCACACTCCAGCACAGGAGGGGGAACATTTGAACCCAGGCTGAGTTTTTGCATATCCTGGACACTCTCCCTAACCTGCAGGACCATGTAAATCATGTAAGATATTTAAAGACACCATGCTGCTCTCTGGGATGTGCCAAGGTGTTAGAGGAAAGAAGTCTATATAATCTAATATAATGGGTTATTCACGATGGGATTCTCTTCTAAAACAGTGTCACTGTGATTTTAACCTCTGCTCTGACAGCTGTCACAGTATGTGGGTCTGACCCCTCGGTCCTTTCCTGCAAGCCTTGCCTTCCTCTCCTCTGAGCCTGCCTTTCATCTGTTGTTTCTTAATGTTTCTCCCTTAAGTGCATTTGCTTCACAATAGTTGTAAACCCTAACCTGGCCTTCGAAATGCTGTAGCAAACCTGTGTAATATGTAACAAGAAACGCTAGACATGGGATCTGGAGGGTGCTGCTCCCCCCCTTCCTGCTCCCTCCAAAACAAACGAAAAAATGTAGGCATTTGGGCTGATGAGCTCCGTGAGCTGTTTTGCTCGCAGCTTTAGACCCAGTGTGGTTGGCTCAAGCTCAAGCGCAGGAGTGGTGGACTCTTGTAGGAGGGGAAGGGCTGAGAGGTAAATGCAGAGGGATGCAAGTCCCTAACCCAACCCGTCACCCGAGAAATTGCAGCTGGAGAGCACGGCCAGTGGGAAGGCAGAGGTGGGAGGGAAACAGAAATGCCCTTAATGCTGAAAAACTGGAAGTGAGGCAAATTTGGGGAGATTACCGAAACCCATCCTGATCCTGCTTCCTCTCCTGTTGCTCCCAAAGGCAGTGTGGTTTGAACAGGAGCAGCACAGAGACCTGAATATGTATTTTGTAATTTCAGGTTTTATTCATTCTGCCAAAGCACAAGCGTACATCATGCCTGAAATTATTTCTGTTTCTGCTAAAGAAATTTTTGTTGTTGTTGTTTGGCAAACAAAACAAAGCAAAAAGCCAAGATGGAAAACTTGGATCAGCTCTAATAAGTTTATTAATATTCATCATGGCTGTACATCAGAAAACTCTAGCTTCATAATACAGCTTCTTAGAGTATTGATGTTTGATACCGGTGTGGATATTTCAGCACTGCTCTTACGTCTTTCCTGGTTGTATCATAAAATGCATCACAGCAGCGTGACGCCTGCTGTCCTTTAGAAATACCCAAATACAGCGATGCTGTGATTTTCCGCAAATGATCGATTCAAAGGCTTTTTGATGTATTTTGGACCTCAGTCATTATAGATTTCTGGTGATGGCAAAGGGTAATAAGTTAACTCATATATATTTTCTAGTGCTGTGCTTCACTCATCCTGCCAGGCTGCTCTGTGCAGGTGGAGCTGAAGGGCAAGTACCCAAAACAGTTACATTGCACATCAGGTCTGTAAGTGGAATAATAAGGAGCAGCTTAGCAGAGTTACTGAACTGATACTGGAATTTGGCATCGCATTGGCTTTCTTCTTACCTAAGGGGAGTGTGGTGAACATGTGTGATTAATGTTCTGGGTCTTTCAGGGGACACGGATAATCTAATATGGCAAGATAAACTTTTTTTCAGGAATAAATTAGAGGTGAGCTGCTCCACTTTCATTTTTAACCTCTTTTTTATCCTTGTCCTTCGGCTGGCTTGAAAACAAGGGTGGGGATGTTTGAGAATAAATCCTCTAGGTAACTGGAATGGAGGGATCTGATGCAGAGCTTTCTTTACTGTGAATCATATCATATCATATCAATTATTATCCAGAGACTTGTGCAGCTCTACAACCTGATACACTGCCAGGGTCGGATTAGAAGCTCTGGAAGTTTAGCTTTGATTTCAAAGGGAGATATTTCGCTAATAATCCTTGGCAGGTTTGCACAGGAATGTGGAGGGGAGGCGTCTCTGCGCTGAGGGACTGACAGATTTATTACCTTGCTATCTGCCATGCGCGTGGGCTGGGAAGGGGCAATGGTGGAAGGCTGTTTCCTTGCCTGCAGAAGGCATTAAGCCCTGCCTTGCTGAGGGAAGCAAATTGCGGTGGCTTCCCCCTCCCAGCAGCTCATTTCCCTTTCCCCTTCCCCTGCTTTGTCTCCCCTCCCGCTATATCAAGGTGCTTTATATAGTGGCTCTGCTAGCTGCACTCCCAAATTGCTACAGCTCTGCTAGTGGTTTCTCTTTGGTTTCTTCTGCTCTCTAAGCAAAAAAAATGTAGTACAGAGCACTCTGGTATGTTTTCAACTTATTGACTACCTCGTAAGCAGACTCTCCTTCTTACTTCAGGGAGATTCTTACAAACATCCCTTGTATTTGCAAAAAAGTCTTCTACAGAGAAGACTCTGCAACTTCAGTACCCCAAGTTTGCCAGGTACTGCCTAAGATGAGGGGGACTGTTCCTTCTGGGATATTTGATCTGGAGTGCATGTTTATTACAAGGAGATACTTTCTTCCAGTTTTGGACAGGCTCCTTTTTTAACCCAGATGTCGCAGAACAGCATATCACATCACTGTCAGCATATCAACATCACTAACAGCATATCGACATCACTAGGAAACTTCCTAGCCTGGTACGGCCCTCAGACTATCACCCATTATTCTTCCATGTGGGTGGTGATGAAGCTGCAACGCATAGTCCAAGGGTGATCAAAAGAGACTTCAGGGTCTTGGGATGGTTGGCACTATTACCCATTACTGCTCTTCCACATGGGTGGTGATGAAGCCGCAACCAAGTCCAAGGGCAATCAAAAGAGACTTCAGGGCCTTGGGACAATTGGTAAGGGAATCTGGAGCACAGGTTATTTTTTTCCTCTCTCCTTCCAGCTGCGGGCAGTGACATTGGGATTCACATTTCTCAAAGGGGGAAGAGGGTCATCGCTCACAAGCAAGCGGGGCTCATTGACAGAGCTTTAAACTAGACTTGAAGGGGGAGGGGGATAACGTCAGGCTCACCTGTGACAAGCCATGGGACAACACGCCAAGGCTAGAGGGACGGGGTGCTAGTGAGGGCCCTCAGCCTGTTGCTCTGAGATGTGCTGGCTACACTGGAGCACACTTGAAGTCTAACAGAGATGTGCCAGGGGCTCCTGAGGTAACAGGAGCCAACAGGGAAACACCAGTGAAATACCCCAAAGGAATTAAGGGGTGATCCTCTAAGAAGGTGACATGACTCTATACCAATGCATGCAGCATGGGCAACAAACAGGATGAGTTGGAAGCCACCATGCTGCTAGAAAGCTACA
>NW_008824544.1:3475311-3475584 GCF_000699105.1 Pygoscelis adeliae | reverse complement strand
CGGCAATGTGCGCTCGCAGCCCAGAAAGCCAATCACATCCTGGGCTGCATCAAAAGAAGCGTGGCCAGCAGGTCGAGGGAGGGGATTCTGCCCCTCTACTCTGCTCTGGTGAGACCCCACCTGGAGTACTGCGTCCAGCTCTGGAGCCCTCAGCATAAGAAAGACATGGACCTGTTGGAGCGGGTCCAGAAGAGGGTCACAAAAATGATCAGGGGGATGGAACCCCTCTCCTGTGAAGAAAGGCTGAGAGAGTTGGGGTTATTCAGCCTGGAG
>NW_008824544.1:3472528-3475166 GCF_000699105.1 Pygoscelis adeliae | reverse complement strand
ATTTTTTACGCTGAGGGTGGTGAAACACTGGCCCAGGTTGCCCAGAGAGGTGGTGGCTGCCCCATCCCTGGAAACATTCCAGGTCAGGTTGGACGGGGCTCTGAGCAACCGGATCTAGAAGATGTCCCTGCCCACAGCAGGGAGGTCGGACTAGATGAGCTTTAAAGGTCCCTTCCAACCCAAACTATTCTATGATTCTATGATATGCAAACAACACATGCTTCAGATTTGTGTAGTGGCTCCTCACCTCCCCATCTGCCCAGCAGAGCCTTCCTCCCCTTCAGAGCCTTCTGCTGCTTTGGCCTGTAGGTTGACACATGGCTCAACTTTGCCCCTATCTGAACTTCTGTCCTCTCTGTTTGTCCACTCTGCTTCCCATATCCTGGAATTCCTGGCACAGCATGGGACCAAGGAGGTTTGGAGCAGGTTTGGGTCAGGCAGGGAGCAATCTCACTGCAATAACCCCAAGAGCCAGCGCTGGCGTTGCAACAAGGCTCTGCTCCACCCTGTGCAAACACCGAGGTTCACCGTGGGCAGCAGTAGGTGACGAGATACAGGCTCCGTGCCCCACTCAGTCCCCTGCTCTCTAACCTTGTGTCTCCTAAGGGCATCCCCAGCATATCCTAAGGATAAGAAGGAGTCATAAAAGAGTCAGGGCAAATGACTTCCCTCCAGAGCGACATTGCATCTCTGGTGAGATACGGATGAATCCTACCCACGTGGGAGAACCACTCCATCCTTTTATTTCCACTTTCCTGCCTTAATCCAGGATATGCCCCGGCAGGCAGTCTGCAGGCTTAGATGATCTGTTGGCCTCAATCCACTTCTCGCATAAATTCTGCAAGGAAGTCTGTCAATATTAAGGCACCCAAGAAATGAATTTGCAGCAAATCCCTTTGATCTCTCATGAGATATTTGAAATCACATCGTAGCTGACTGTTAAATGTTTGCCCACTTCATGTTTCTGGGAGGGTAACTGCCTTCCTTTACATCTTGCACATTGGGAGCCTCTCATTTATGGCACTGCCGCATCCCTGCAGGATAAAACTGCTCATTTCTGCTGGTATGGCTATGTAAAGAGAATTAGAAATCACTGCCTCTCTTCAGAATTTTGGTGTAATAAAAAGAAGGCCCTCTGAAAGAAATCCATACGACAAAATGAATAGCCTGAAAGGACAGAAGGAATCTTTATGCACATCTAATCTAACCTCCCAAAGAGCATAGCCATTGACTATTATATAGTTATATCCCTACAAAGATCAACAAGAAAATTCAGCAGCATTTCAGCTTGTCTTTGAAACAGATGTCCGTTTTACTCCATTGGTTTTGAAAGGGGCATTGCTTAGAGCTAAGAAGCGTGGGTTTTGATTCAGCTACTGCAAAAAAAGAAAAGGAGAGGCAGCCTTCTTCTCACTGCTGATGGCTGAATTTACTTTTCGTCATTCTCCAAATTCTGCTGGTTTTAGCCTCCTGTAGGCATTTTTGCTTGGTTAACTACTAGGAATTGTTCCTTGGTAATGAAGGATGCTTTGTTAGCAGCATCCTAACCACCACATTCCTGATGGGCCTTTGAACTCACGGGAAGGCAACACCTTCCTTTTCTGGAAAGCAATTCTCTTGAACAGCAAGGAGTTGAAGGCTATTTGTGCTTGGAAAGCAGAATACATTTGATTGATAGGAATGCAACTGCTTCTTCCCAGCCAAAAATCACACCTGTGAGCCTTTGATTCAGGGAATCCTATTGTGATGAAAAAGGCTTTCTAAAATAACAGTGTGGTCTCCCGCTGTGAAATAGAAGATTAAGTCGTGATCACCCTGCTGTTGAATCAACTGTTAGCAGCTGAAATATTATTTGCTCAACACACTTAACTTGGTTATGATTTGCAAGAAAGATGCTGTGGTTAGAGTGCCTCCGAAACACAATGGAGCCTCACAGCTTCCCCATTAAAGGAGAATTATTCATATTTACCAAAGGGAAAATTAAAAGCGGGTTCACACAAGAGTTCAAGCCAATCCAGCTCTGCCTGGCTGCCAAAAGGAGTAGTCCTGCTTCCCCATCCCCTCCCTCCTCACCCCACCCCATCCCCGGCTGTGCATTCCTCATTCCTGCCACCACCACTGTGCCAGGCTAGCAGTTGTGAAACCACATGGTGAGGCAGGGCAACCCGGTAATCTGGCTGAAGAATGTTCCATCAAACTGATCCAACTTGCTGGTAGCTGCACGACGAGTTGTGCTGACACAAGGGAGCAAGCAGGAACATGTGGCCAGGGCAGGGAGTAGGCAGGACCACACCTTTGGGTGACAATGTCGTCTTAGGTTGACTTAAACTGATTGTGAACCATGGGTGTAGCTGAAGGGACATACCAGTGTTGGTCCTGGTCCAGGACAGTGAGGTCCCACTTCCCTCAGAGGGTTTTATAAGCAGAGACCAGAAAATCTCTTGACCAAGGTCAAGAGAAAGGCTGGTGTTGACTGCAACCAGTGCATGGATGTGCTGGTTTTGGCTGGGGTAGAGTTAATTTTCTTCATAGTAGCTAGTACGGGGCTATGTTTTGGATCTGTGCTGGAAACAGTGTTGGTAACACAGGGACATTTCCGTTACTGCTGAGCAGGGCTGACACAGAGACCAGGCCTTTT
>NW_008824544.1:3466981-3472179 GCF_000699105.1 Pygoscelis adeliae | reverse complement strand
ACGGCTTTTGCTTTACCTATTAAACTGTCTTTATCTCAAGCCACGAGTTTTCTCCCTTTTACCCTTCCGATTCTCTCCCCCATCCCGCTGTGGGGGGAGCGGCTGTGTGGGGCTTAGTTGCTGGCTGGGGTTAAACCACGACAGTGGAGAACATGGGTTGAGTATGATGGGACCCAAACCCAGCAGCCTGTCCAGCACCTGAGTGTGGGAGCGCATCACCTGCTCTACGCTGCAAGGCTTGTCATGGTCAGGAGCTGGTTTATGAAATCCTAACCCTTTGCACTTGTGCTGCTATAAAGCTGTAAATGCACATGATAGGCCATGCGAGAGGTGGTGGTGGTGTCTCTCTGCCATGGACAGGTACTGATATATTTGCAGGAAGGGACACACGGAGTCCTCAAACCTTTTATTCTCATGAACTCCCTGTATTCCTGCACATGGGTAGGAAAGATGGATTTCCTCAGGCAATAAAAGAGGGGGTAACCCTCTCCCCATTGCTACTACCCAGTCTAACATGCATTTAATGAGTCATGCAATGTTACCAATTCTGTTCCCACTGCAGCTGTATCCTCCCCCAACATGCACATTATATAGGCTGTTCCTGGCTCACAGGCTTTAATATAACCTCAGTGTGGGGATTTCTTTCTCCAAATATTGTTTC
The DNA here is from genome assembly GCF_000699105.1 of Pygoscelis adeliae. Lineage (NCBI taxonomy): Eukaryota > Metazoa > Chordata > Aves > Sphenisciformes > Spheniscidae > Pygoscelis > Pygoscelis adeliae. Next base: position 3,471,518 of record NW_008824544.1, on the reverse strand, counting down.
TGTGGTCTGCATTTTCGCATGCTTCATACTGTGATGCTTGCTGTACTCAGCCTCCAGCTCTGCGGCTGACGTATAGCTCAGCCCCGCCACGTGCCACCTGCACAGAAGGGGGTTGAAGCAAAGTTGGGAATAAATTGCTGAGAAGGAACGTGCCCATAAAGGGGGGACGTGACAAACTCCTGCACTAAGGCATCATAGGGCTGTGCATGTTGTTTGCATCTTGTGAAAGCAGAACATTTTTAGATCATATTTCTACCAGCACTGCTGATGATTAAAGATGAAAGAGTTTTTCAAGGCTCTCTGCCTCATTTTCCTGTCTAATGCCAGCAGAGAAGTGATCTGTGTGCTGCGTGTCCAGGGAGCCTAAGCCACCACTGCTGCAGTTGCCCATCCTCCTTGCACTGTACATGTGCCATCAGGTGGTTCCCAAACCATCACGGGGAGTGTTCCACTTGGCAAATCCCAGCTAGAAATATGAGAGCCCTAATCCTGGGCTGGCCAGAGCTCTAGGGACAGGGCTACAACAAGGCAATGGAACAAGCAGAGTGGTTGAAGCCGAGAAACCATCCCTCAAGGCTCCCGCAGCATGAATTCAAGATCAAATTTATTGTTACAGACCAGCATGACACCAAAAAGGGCAGTCCATCCTCTCACCCTTCCTGCCCCCACATTGCCATGCTTGTGCCGGCATGAAGACTGGTGCATGTACCAGGGATGGGGAACCGTTAGAGGATTGCAATGCTGACACTCTGACCTCAGCGGAGAAAAGCTTTGCCCCAACCTGGTTTGCTCCTCTGAAGTTCACCTTGTGGTTTTCAGTGCTGGTGCTGTTGTAGGGGGAAAGAACACATCCATCCTGCGTTTAAGCTGTCCCTCTCTGGAGTTGTCCCTCCTCCCCAGATTGTGAGGATCGCTGTTTTGTGGATCATGAGACCATGCATGACCCAGATGTTGTCCTTGCCTCGTGCTGTGCCGCGTCGCAGGCACCGGCATTGCCCTTGGCTGTCCGCAGGTCTCCTGCTGAGTGGCCTGACCCCATTTACTATGCAGCTCTGGTTGCTCGTGGGGAGAGGATGAGCGTTAGTCTAAACAGTAAGTCAAACCACAGCAGACGATTTCAATGCTTTTATGTTGAACGCTGCTTAGAAGACTCCATTTTTTTGCAGTAAAATTATGGCAGTTCAAGTTCCTAGCGAGTGGGTTCAGGCCCCTTCCACACACTTTTTATAATTCTTCTGAATTATAAATCTCGTTCAGATCGGACTCCCCATTGTCTTTCCCCTACCCTATTCAAAAGGTTCTACTGCACGCTTCCCATAGGATTTTTCTGCTAGACAACACATTTATTGTTAGAATTGTTAAAGCTACTTTGCTGACAAAGATCTCATCCCTCCTCCCCCTGACAGCGCTACCAAGCTCCAGCAGAAATAAAAGTGTAGATACTGCTGCTGTTTGGCTGCTGGCTGGCCCATCCCTTAGTGTAGGGTTGCGGGGGGGGTTTGGGGGTGATGATAGCTTCATGACTCAGGAGGGTCCTTCCGGCCTGACATACCCACGTGCCACTGCCACGTGCAGGGACTTGGTCTGGCAGGTCACTCTCCAGCCCACCTCTGACTATACAAGATCACCAGCCTGTTCCTTCCAACTTGTGGGAAATAATTGGGTTTTCTGCAGGGCTGACACCTCATTGCACTTTCCATGACCAAGGCTGAGCTGGGCTTTGTCAGGCTCTGCAGGCTTGGGTACTCATGGACCTCAGTGTATCTTCTGCGCTTAGTCAGCAGCCAGAGCTCGCAGTGGGGAGTGTGCTCTGTAGGAAAGGGGGGAATTGCTAAAGTGGTTTCAGTTTGGTCAAACTTTCACAACAAGAACAGAGCAGATGATTGGAGAAGTCTTTATCCATAAGATTATAACAGATTTAAAGCAAGTTGCTTTTGGGACAGGAGTACAATGACCCCTATCTGAGTGACTAATTAATAGTCAAGAACTGCAGTTATTACACTAATTAATTTATTAATAGCCAAGTACCAGTCATGAAAGATATTTGCCTTTCTGAGACTTTTATCTGAATGTTTTAACGTTGCATGACTAATGTGCACTTTTGAACAGACCAAGTTGTACATTAATCTGAGTCTAGTTTATAGCATGCCGCACTTTTTCCAAAGTGCAGTTCAGTTCCAGTTTTTCAGCACTAACAGACATTTATGCGTGCAGAAGTGAAGTTGAAAAATAAACCAGAGACTGCAGAACGCTCTTTATCCTGAAAGTTTGGTGACTTGTGGAGGCCAGACAGATTTATGTATTTCACCTTGTCGAGGTCACATATTTTTAACTCACAGATAGTTCTGCGAGATGCAGAAGAATCTGAATCACTGGACTCTGAGACAAAAGTAACTGGAGACTTTTTAAGGTTGATTCTGGTGGCTATGTCTCTTGCTCTGTTTTTTTAAAATTATTCTAAGAATACAATAATTGGATGCATAGGGCTGGGACAGATGGATGGCAGAGGCTCCCCGGGAGTCTGCCGTGGTGAAGGGGTACACTTGAAACTAGGGTATGGGGGTCGAGAAACCCATTGAGGAACATGTAAAAGAGACCCAGCATGTCCCCAGGGCCAAAGAGGAGGTGTCTGCTAGGGGACCCCAAGGGGAGAGATTTGTGTTGGAGAGGAGGGAGACGGGGTGCTGTAAAGGTGTGAGGAGCAGGAGGCAAAGATGTTTTTGCTTTGAGTTTTACAGCCAAGACCCCAGATGCTAACACAGGAGGGGTGTTGTGTGGCTGCCTGAGCGAAGCCGTTGGGAAACCTGGAAAAAGGGAATGGAGGCAACAGCCATGCGGGAGGCCGGTGGGCTTGTACATGTGGTACATTTGAATATCACATGGGAAATACAAAGCAGGACCAGGAATTGTAACCCACGTGGCAGACTGGGCAGGGCTGTCCACTCCACACCTTCTGCTCCATCTGAGTTTACTCAGAAAAGCCCAGAAGTCACTGAAGGTGCTGGAGAAAGCATTTCTAAACAGGAGGATCTGCTTGGTGAACGCTTATGGTATCTACACACATGTAGTGCAAAGCAAGGAATCTCAAGAAGTTCACGTCCTGTGGCGCACTGTCCATAGAGGCCATTCTGCTGATATCGCTGCAATGCCAGTTGACCAGTGATGTCTGGATTGCTGTGTCACTTGAGGCCTCTAGGGTGCCATGTGTCTTGGTGAAAAGTTCGGAAAATAATGAAGATTCAGGCTGGAAGCATTCTCCAATGAAGGTGGCTGTGGCATCTACTTTTGCCCCTATGTTGCTCTGTAGCGCTCACATATTCACAGGACGGGCTTCTCCCTCTCTTCATAGCCTGCCAAGCAATGTGTACCCACACTCACATCCAAGTGTGTGGTTACGGTTGATTTGGATGAGCCTTTGGGCTGCTTTGATTTCCCCTGGGAGCTGCAGTGATCCTTCGCAAGTCCCAGGCGATGCTGTCAGCATCCTTCTCACCCCACGGGACAGAGGGTGACAGGGCACGAGGGGACAGTGCACTCAGCAGGACGCTCATCCCACATCCCGGCTGGCCCATCCTGGCACGGAGGCTTCCCAGGCAAAGGAGCACGTGAGGCTGCATGACGGCGTGCGGGGACCCAAAGGCACTGAGCCTCCTTGCCCCTTCGCGGCTCCGCTCGCAGGACATGCGCACGTAGCATCCTCTGCCATCCCGGAGCGGCATTATTTCCTTCCACTGCTGTAGCCCGAGGGAGATCAGCTGAGTGTTACAAAGGGAAAAATGAGAAGAAAAAAATCTCTCAGCTGTTCCCCTGCTGTGCAGGAGCATGGGAACAGCTGTGAGTGGGTTTAGCTCCTACCTTCTGGAAGAGGACTTACTGGGAAATAATAAACATTCCCCAGCACTTTAAAAGCCATCATGAGGCAGTTAGGGGGAAGGACAGTGCTGCAGACTTCAAGCTTTGCTTTTAAAATCTGATTATCTGCAGGATTTCTCTAGCAAAGGCAAGACAAGCACGGTACCTGCCTGCCCTTGGCTGTGTCAGCCACCCCCACACACCTGGCCGTGGGATGGACACTTGTCTGTGGGTGACCTGCAGGTCAGGAGGTCCTCTAAGATCTTAATTCCTGGCAATGGGAAAACAACTGGTTTGACTTTTCTAAAAAAACCCCACATTTTTTGAAACTGTTTCCCCCACGGTCACCTGTAATTCTCTGAAGCCTCCGAGCTCTCCATCAAACTGAGAAGTGAAACATTGCCTCCCCCCCCCCCCCCTTTTCCCCCTTGCCCCCCCCCCCCCCCATTTTCTCCCTTTTAATAGCAACATGAAGGCCCGGAATGAGAAGGGGAAATATATGAGCAAACATTTGTTTGTTTTTAAAATAAACTCCAATTAAGAAACAAGAGAGAACTGCAGCATTGCCACCCCCCTTTCCCCTGTCCTGACCAGCTCTGCTGGAAGGGATGCTCCTTACCCAAACACCCAAGCTCTGCTAATCCAGTAAATCTGCTTGCGCAACCAGGGTGAAGGGTTTGCTGTC
>NW_008824544.1:3440623-3466887 GCF_000699105.1 Pygoscelis adeliae | reverse complement strand
GACACAGCCTGTATCCCTCTGTTTCCGCATCTTTTTTGTTCCTCCACTTCTCTGGTGCGGTTAACGTGGTGGGATCTCTAGTTTGCAGCTGATACAGGGACTCTGACCCCTGGAAAAGCCCAGGGGCAGCAGTGTGGGCAAAGGGGGCTTTTAGAGAAGGGAGAAGAACCAGAGGCCTGAGTGGGTCTGGGTCTGTCCATGGGGGCATGGGGTAGCCCCAGAACCCAACCTGCTCCCAGAGAAGAGGGAGGCTCCCCAAAGGCTCCTTGCTGTAGGTCTCTCCTGCGAGTTTGGAGAATCACCTGCAATCTGTGCTGGGATGTCAGAGGCCTGAGATTAGGCAGGTACTGCCCTGATGTGGGACCTTTTCCAGTCCTGGGTGTTTGGCCGCTGGCTGTAACCACAGAAACTAGCAGCTTCTGCTTTCTCAATTTTTATTGCAAAGCCCTTTGCAGGATTGCACAACTTGGCCTCATGTCTCAGTCATCTGGCAGTATTGCTGCATGAAGTGCAATATACAAAAAGGGATTTGATGAGGGTTTCCTTTCCTTCCCTCTTCCTCTTCCCCCTTTGCTTTCAACCCTGTTGCTTGCTTTAGGTAAACTCACTTGCCTGTCTTTGCTAGCTATGGGACATAGTGGTGTCCTTTAACTGTAGCAGGTACGACGACAGCCTGTCCTCCTTAGGCTACCATGATCGTTTGCTGTGAATAAGGCTGAATTTCATTTTATGTTGGTGCGCAGTTAAAGACTTTTTGTAAGCTGCCTCACCCCTGAAGTCTGTGACCTCTCCCGACACAGTCAGTGTCCAAGAACATCCAGCAAATCCAGTTCCACAGGTGATATAAATCTTGGCACGTGTGGGGTGCCAGCATGGGATCAATTTCTTGTGCCTTGGCCCATCCAGTTGAGATTACCTCAGATGCAAACATACGAAGGATATAAATGTGGGGAGGCAGCGAAGGGTGGTCTCAGCTGGTGGGACAGCTGTGCTGAGCGGGGCTGGGTAGCGGCATCCAGCAGCATCTTTCCTGAGCACCAAAGCTGAGGCTGCTAACATGCAGCAAGGGTGAGGAGATGGGGGAATATATTTATTCAAGGAAATGATGTTCTAGGCTGTGCTCATTAAATATCCAGTCTCTCAAATATAGCCACGCACTGGTGGGATCACCAGAAGTGGTGTGGGATGCAATGGAAGTTGAAACTGTTCCCAGAAACCAAACATCCCAAGGAGAAGACTTTGAGCGAATGTCAGTGAAAGTAAAGAAAAATGCAATGCAAATATTGCATAAAAGAGACAGATATACTTAAATAATAAAAGAAAATGAATATTTTAATTTTGCATTCTGAGAGTCGGAGAAGTGCTAGCAGGTAGCCAGCCCGTTAGTGATCAATCTTATCATTCTTCAGAGTCTAAAGATCTTCACACAGCTGTAGGTGGGAAGCTCAGCTTACGCAGTAGTTCAGCTTTAGAGAAACAGAGAGCACAACCTTCTCTAGCGGTCTCCTTCCTGGGGCAGAGCTCCATGAATACACACGTGGCAAGCAGCTGCGCCAGCTTTGCTACCTCATGGTCAAGCCGTGGTTAAACCAGATCAGGCTGTTATTGCTGAAAAGTTTATTGCTTCTAAAACGTCTTGATGAGGATTGCTTCCCTTGGTCTGTGACACCTTTTCTACCCTAATTTGGGTGAGTGGCTGACATAGGCTGTGGAGCCTCACCAAGCCCAATAAAGGCCTATTCAGCAGAAGGACAAGAGTCGATCAACCCTGGGGTGCTCCTTTAGCACGGATGGGAAAAGATAAAGTGTTTGAATTGGAAATTTATGTTCAAACACTTCCCAATAACCCCCAGTGTGTTTCCTAAAAAGTTTAATTTCTCTTCTCTCCAAGCTGAGAAGTGTAACCATTTGGGGATAGAAAACATGTTTCTAAGAAGATAAATCAACTTATAATGCCTATCACTAGGCTTATTTAATGTGAAGTGGGAATAAGTGCCTGGGGATGTGGAGGGAAGCCTGCATGACTTGTTCTTTGTGCAAATACTGTTATCATGATAAACGCGATCTATTTCTGTGTCCTCTAGAAAAGTATACGCGTGTCTGCTCTGCGCAGGTGGGGAGACCTAGCTCATGCCTCTGCCTGTGTCCAGCTCCCATCTTAAATTTCCCCTTCCCTCTGACCAGAAACTCCAGCGTAACTGCTGCATTGACATTTTGCTGCCAGTTTTTGGATGGACCTCCTCTGCTCTGCCTCTGCCCCACTCCATTATACAGAGATAGCTTTTACAAGGCTCCTCAGGGACAAATACCTGGCCCTATCGCACGGCCTCGTTTTGCTCGTGCTGTTTGCCACGTGTAGCACAGTGGGTTAGTCTCCTCTTTGGCACTGGACTGACTCACTATTGATTTTTGTGAGCTTTATCCTCCCTTTCTGATTTGGGGAAAATTCATCACAGTGCTGTAAATGTCTTAGAAAAGGGATATAAAGAGATTTCTCTTTTGCACAAATATTAAGCAATACTTTCCATTGTAGCCTCCTGTCTCCTTCACTTCCCAATGTAATGACACATAGCTTTAATCTCTTCAACTCCTTCTACTCTCTTCATGGCTTTGCCCCACTCCATCATTATTAAAAACGTGGTTATTCCAGGTGACTGTCAGTAAATTGTGTCTTTGGGGAGCAGGATCAGCCCGTGGCCAGGAGTTTGTGTGTACCTTTTTGCAGGCACAGAAGCAAATATTGCAGGAAAGGCAGAAACCAGGATAGTAAAAAACATAGAAATCAACAAGTTGAGCCAGGGAATGTGCTGTGTTGTAGCAGTGAGCTGGTTGTAGATGAGCTGTCTGAAAATCACAGTCTTTCTGGTGGGCATTTTTTCCTGGGAAATAAAAAGAAGCAAAATTTTATTTTGCCCCAAACTGGTCCAAAAGCAAGAGCTTTCAAAATTTTCCATGAACATCCTGCATCCTGCAAGAAACCTATAAAATGCCAAGTCCCCAGAAGGTTTTGCTTTTTTTTTCTCTGTATTTATTATAAGACCAGACATCTTCCCTCCTCCCCTTCATTCAATTTGTATCTGCAAACTCTTTCTCGGTTTAGAAACACACAAAAATTGCAGACCCAGCCAACTCTCAGGGCCACCTTTGAGATCTAGAGGGTGGAAGACCAGGAATGACTTTCTATTTTTGACAAAAAAAATGGAGACTGGAATATGATCCCAAGCTCAGACATTAGAGTTAAGTGTTTGAGAGGCCTCTTTTATCTTGAGGTGGAATTAAAATTTTTTGATGCATCCAGTGCATTTTAATACAATCAAGAGGCTTAGAGGCAGCCAAAGTGAGGCTTTTATTTCAACTGGAAAGTGGTTTCTGCCCAAAGAAATTGTGAGAAAATGTTTCTGTAAGGAGACAAAGAGGTTTTCTAGGCAGAAAGTACAAAAGATGTTTATATGGGCTTCAGCATTTGATCACAAGGCCCAGGGCAAGGCTGGAGAGAGCTTGTGACAAAGCGTTCTTGCTTGAGGAAAACCAGCAAGAGGGAGAGAACTACAGGAAGAGATCAGATGAGACCAGTTTGACCAGCTTTAAAACCCCCTAAAATGCCTTCCCTCTTTGTAAAAAGCCTTTTTACTGTAAAGATGACACTTTGCAATGCTGGTGTTGCTGCTAACCTTGTAACTCTACCGGCCAAAAAATAATGAGGTGAGGAGTGAATCCTCTCAAAAATCAAAAACCTTCTCCAAATATAATTTGGAGAAATATTATTTGTATCTATACAGATACTTGTATATTAAAAAAAGGAGAGAGAAGCAAACAAGAGTCCAGGAAATTTCCCAGTGACTTGCTATCGATTTTATGCAGAAAGAGCTCAGATCCCATAGCAATGGGCAACGTACATACAACCCATAACACATCTGGAAGCTTCTTCTAGAGCTGAAAACCCTAAGCCAAGAACAGCCTCTGGCTTCCACATGCTTTTGGGCTGTGTGACTTGCATTGTTTAAAGAAAAATGTGCCTGCCTTAGACCAGCACCCTAAATTAAAGACGAGGGAATCTCTGCTTCTCAAGGCCCTCGGACCTGGGTGAGGGATGGGTGGCTGTGTGGTCCAGTAGCTGTTTTCTGACCTTAAGGTGAGGCTGGAGCCTTTAGAGAGGACAACACATGGGAGTCAGTGTTGGTGGCAGACCACATACGTAGTGCCTTCAGAGCAATTTGTCCCACCGCAAGACTGCACGGTCGGCAGCGTACAAAGGCTGAATGTAAGGATCAAGATGGCCACATGGGTCCCAGATGATGGGACAAAGTGTCCCTTAGAAACAGAGGTGTAAGGAGGTGTTGCTGCTGGCACCAACTGCTTCTGCAGAAAAGGCAAGGTCAAGTGATACCGCAGGGCTTCTGCTACTCCCAAATGGACTGGAGACCTCCGAGAGGAGGAGGTGGGTGAGCAGGTAGACCAGTGCTCATTCTTGCTTGAGGCAGCTGGAGGTATTGGTGGTCTCTGGTGGGTATCATGACAAGTCCATGTGTAGTCCTTAAGCATCTTGCAAAAAAAGGTAAGGAGCCAGCTGACATGCCTGGGAGACAAAGTCAATGGCTCAGCACTGCTAAAGCCAGGTTCATTTAGGAGCCTGCCTCTGCATTGTGAAGACCATCATTTTTTATTAGTCTTCAGCCTAGTTCTCAGTTACTATGAAGGGGTGCAAAATGTTGCAATGGTGGCTCACGTGTAAGTGTACTGATGCTGTTAACTTCTTATAAGCTAATGAGCAAAGCAACAGTCATGGTGTCTCTTCTCTTCTTAACATATCCCCCCCCATTTCTGCATATTTTAGGGTTTCATCAAACTCACTCGTCAAGGCTCATTAGTTTTCCTGATATGAGGTCAAAGTGGAGAGTATTTCCTAAAAATTTTCAAGGCTTTTTTGTTGAGGGAAGAGATGAGAATTTTTTAAGTTTACGTCAAGTTTTATATGCACAGAAATAAACTCAGTAAATCCAGCTGTATTGTTCACCATGTTGAAAACAGTGTGTTTGTTGTTCATTGATACCCATAACTTACAGCCAAAAAAGCTCTGCTGTGAACTGGGCAGGAGGGGAGGTCACGTAGGTATGACGATATGCAGAGTGCATGTGTTAATAACCCATCCTCAGCTACATCCAGCTCAGCTACAGTGACACCAACTAGCACTGAACTCCAATGGGGCATCTGCATTTTGGTGATCCAGTGTTCCAGCAGTTCAGCTGGCTGTCATGAAACCCAGCTCCAGAGACACTACTGAGCACTTCGCTATAGATGTCCAGACTTTATCTGAGTGATGCAGAAAATCCAGAAAACAGACAGATATGGTTAGGTAGGTTTCCTACCCATCTCTTCATCCTTCTTCCCCTTCTTTGTGGAGAACTATTCAGATAGTTCTGAATGTAGCCAATGTAAATGGTTGGTGCTGTGCCTCACCTACTGGGTCCTGGATTAGAGAGACTGGTTTGGCTTTTGTCACCTGTCGTGCAGTCCTTGTGGGCAAATTCAAGTTTGCATGGACCATCACCACACTGAGCTCCAAATAATTTAGAATAGTCGTGATGGCCCGTGCTGTAAACGTGGGATCCAACGGCACCTTCACAGTTGCACCTTCCTGCCATTCCAAGGAGAGCGTCTATGAAAGGGACTCTCAGAGCTTGTGTCTGTGTCAGGCTTCAGGGGTTTGGCCAGGATGAGCCAGAACGTCCCTTCGCCTCAGGAGGAGTAATTCTGGCAGTTCTCAGAGGAGGATGTGGACATTTTGAGGGCAGCTGTTAATCTCCAGGCGTTTGTGTGAAAGGGCAGTGGGGTTCCTTGCTGGGATTTAGGAGAGCCTGGGAGCGGAAGCTGGGAAGTGTGGGTGGGTGTGATGTCCTCCGTGGCTTGTCTGGGCTGAAGGAAACCATCTGTCAGATCAAGTGCTCACTGCTGGCCTGGTGGGCAGTTAAAAGATACAGCAGACAGCACGTATGTAAACACCCATCCTCCAGCCTTCCTGTGCGTCCCATTATCAATGGCTTTTTCAGGATCCCACAGCTTTCTCCAAGCTTTACTTTTATGCCTGGGGACTGGGTGGGTTTTTCTCTGTGTCAGGCACCAAAGAGACAGAGTCTGAGTTGGAGAGACACGAAGGCAGATTTTCTGCCAAGGGTTAACTGCTGTGGCCTGTCTCTGCGCAGTGGTAGCACCTTAGAAAGAGGTGGTGATCGAAGCTGGAAGTCCAGCCAGAGCCATAGTCCTCATATCATGTCTGCTTCCCCTTGACCTGGTCTTGGAGAGGTAATTCCTAATTCAGGAAGGTTTAGTGATCCTTTGTTCAAGCTTAGGGGATGGTGACTCGTCTACCACTTACCATATCCTTGGACTCCCTTTTCAACATGTGTGACCTAGGTGAGGTGTCCCTTCCAGAGTTGGACCACATCTCAGGAACCCACTGGACATGCATGTCCTGGCATACAAAATGTAGTCCTGTATCACAGGGAGATGTCCAGGGGCCACCAGATTGGGATCATCTGCTTTGACCTCTAGGATAAGCCTAGGGCTTTTAAAAAAATACATCTTATTGGGTCTGACAGGGACGGGTGAGTCCAGCACCTCTCCAATGAGAACTGCCAGGGCATGAGGTGCAACTGCAAGACTGAATTTATCCAGCCCCAGCTTCCAGCCTCTGAATCTTATCAGGTCTTTGTCCATGAGCCTGAAACACCCCCAAATCTGATCTGGGGAGAGGGACACAGCCTTCATCCCATGGGGGGAAGAGTTGATGCTGCTACCAGATACCACAGGGCCAAGGAGCAACCCCAATGGAGCAAGGGAATGACTCTGGGAAGAGAAATAAACCTCTCTAATGCTCCCCACCCAGTAAACTGTGTGCAGGCCATATTTTTCACAGGCATTTGTCTCTCTGAGCAGTCTCCTCTCCATCTTTTAATTGGGCTGAACTGAACAGTCTAAGTTTTATACCCCAAGTCTTGTTTCCAGAACACTTTTTTAACCCTCTTTTTCACATCTTTCTTGATGGGTAGGCACAGAAAGACCTATGACAGGACGACCCTAGGGGTCATCTTAGAAATATGGTGCACAGGGGCAGCATCACTTTCCTTTCTCTATTGTCTCATCCTGTAAATCTACAGACCGCTGCACAGGGCATGCAGCTCTGACTGAGATGCCCTCAGAATTGCTTGGCTGAAGTCTTCACGGTGGGTTTTGCCAGTGCTGCTGAGCTGACCCCCAGCTGCTGTTTCAGAGGCTCCAGTCTTGCTAGGCAAGACTTTTTTTTGCCAGGCTGCTTTTCCCAGAGATGCTAAGCCAAGATTTTGTTTTGCTTCTGAAAAAACAGGGCATGTTCATCTAAATGTTTCACTGCACAGCCTTGCAGCTGTCCTGCTGTGTGCACATCGCATGGGCTGCAGCAGGTCTGAAGCAGGAAAGCTCAGGGAAGCATTGTTAGCCTCTTATAGCTCCGTGCTGCATACCAATACAATACACTCATGCTAATGCACAGGGAAGGGATCATCTAGCTCATATCTCAGGCTGAAATAAACTGTCGATAGCCAAAGTGAAGGAAGTCCTCTGTCCAGGCGTTATCCTGGGTCTGTCACTAGAAGGTCCACCTTGACTGCAGGTTTGGATTTAACCCATGGTTATAAGAGGCAGCTGAAGATACTTCTTCCCCAAGCAGAGCACTTCCAGCCTCTGTCTCTCTGTGGGGCCAGCTCGTGGGGGGCAGAGGGCTCTGCTCCCTGGGGCTCTCCCCTTGCGTCAAACCTCTGCCCAAATTCGCAATGAGTTGCAGCTGTGCTGCAGGAGAGGGATGGAGATGATGAGTGCCTGTTGGATAGATTCACAAATAGCTCTCATATGAGAAGGGTGCCACAGAATTTAGACCAGTCATGGCAGTGGGAAACCAGAGGTGGCTTACTAGAGGAGTTGGGTCAGGAGAGGAGAGGGGAGAGCTAAACGGCCAAGTCCTGAGATGAGAGATGTGCACCTCACTGCCAGAACCACGGTCCACTCTCAACCATATGATGACTTCTCTGCAGGGTGGTACAGCTGCACGCTCTGCTGGGCTGAGGAGAAACACAGAAAGATCAGCTGTTATTATTACAACCCAAATTACACAATGGAATAAGCTGATCATGTAGCTTGTCTCTATGTCATAGTTGGCATGTGAAGCAAATACAAGCATTTCTAAAGATTATGGACCAGAAATGTAGCTATTATAAATCCTCTTATCTATCCCAGAAGGCCCGTAAGAAAACCTTTTCTTTTTATCTTGGAAGTGCTGAAATATGTATGAAATGTTACTTGCCCTGTACACCCATAAATATGGCTCTTGCCTATCACTGTGCTTTCATTCAAGACATTATTTCATCCCCTTGGCATGTCATTAACCACGCCGTCCCTTCCTTATCAGCCCACTTCTAACAGGGAGGAGCGCTCGTGTACTGCTTGTCCCCCTTTGTTTTCCAATCCATTTGGGTTGGGCGCGTGACCCCGGTTTTGGGTTGGACGCATGACCCTCTCTGGGAGGCGAGACACAGGGCTTAGTGCTTGCAGCCTCCCGAGTCTTTGCTCTACTGGAAAAGTTTATCTGGGACCCAAGCCAGGCTAAACTTTTACTCGGCATAAGCACCAGGGTCATGAGCATCGTCCTCTCTTTCCGAAGGGTCCTTGGACCAGACCCGTAGCTGGCATTGAGAAGATATTCACAGCACTTACTGGACAGGGAGTGTGTTACTCCATGTAGCTTCTCTCCTAGCTTCCCTTTACTGCCTGAGGTGGCTGCTTTTCTGATAGATATAAAAATGCTTTTATTCTGCAAAAATCAGAAAAGTGACAGTCTCCCCTCGGATCCACCCAGCAGCTCCTGACTAATAAGTCCTACATTGCTCTTAACTCCCACCAGCACCGTGATCCCACTGACGGTGGAGGACAAATGACACGTGAAGCAGCCATAGAAAATAAGGAGGGGAAAAGGTTTTCCCAGCTGAGCAGCACAGTGCACTGGGACTGGGTCACTCTGCCCTGTGATCCCAGGAGGTGCATGGAGAAAGTCATGCAAGACCGGGCTGCTGAGTCCTAAAAGGATTTCACAATAGCTTTTTGGTTTCAAATGCATAGATGCGCACTTGCACATAAGCAGCTTTACCAGGAATGACTCATTCTTTTAGATGTTGTTAAAGCTGCACCTCCAACTGTCTTTTTATATATATAAATATATATATATGCACATATTTCTTGCAATTAAGTTCTTGCTGTGAGCTACCGTGATGGCAGGCTCTTAATGATCCTAGACACAACCTAGAGAGAGGATTTTCTTTCCCCGGGATGGCCTGGTGCAACCAGCTAGTGTATTTGCAGAGGCTTGTGTCTGGTGCAGCATCAGTGTTAGTGCACAGCAGGTACAAAGTGCTAATTTTAATGGATAAATAACAGGAATGGTAAATACTACTGGTTACTGCTCTGTTTTAAACACTTTGTTGCTGGACACTGCATATGGCTCTAAGGAGATATTAGTTCTTTGGTGCAGTATAAGTTGAAATTTTTACTTACTCACAGCGAGAACAGGCAGGTGCAGATGATGCATCCCCACATGCTGCAGTTGGCTTGGGGATGGTCTGAGCTGGAGGCGGTTTCTGCATATTCAGGAACCCCGACTGGCTTCTCTCCTGTGTAGTTGTGTAGCTGTCCCGCATGAAGCCACCCACCCTTTGTATGCATCCTATTGCCCTTCTCTGAACCTTTTCTAATCCTGTTATAAGTATATAAAATGGAAATGTTCTTCAGTTCCTTCATAAAAAGGAAACACTCCATCAGTCTGAGATATTTAAGTCTGATTAAACTTTGCCAGGAGAAGGTGGTGGCCCTATTTAGTGGTAAGCCACATTTGTTTGGATGTCTTGATGTTACATCCACTTGCAACTTTGATGTTACATCTTGCAACTACAATAAATGCCTCCCTTTTACCAAAAATTTTGGTAAGCTGCAGTGAAGACCCATGGAATATGATTCCCTTATCTCAGATCCTCACTGCATCCTGATCTGTATCTTCCAGGATATCTGGCCTCTATCTCCCCAGGTGCTTCACTGCCTGAAGTTTCCACTTCCTGAAAAAGGGAGATGGTTTTAGAGACGGAGCGTCGCTTATGAGAACAGAGCACTTATAGCATAACCCCCTCATCTATTAGCTCAAACCCAAACTAAACACCCATGAGGCATCTTGGCAACATTTCCAGAGCCTCTGGCACCGCCTTCAATGTCTGATGAATGCTGTTGTTTTTTTCATTTTCACCAAACATGAAGAATTTTCCATTGGGGATCTTTCTATGGGGAAGGATCAAATTGCAGCAAGTTAATGGTGTTGTCAACAAGGAGGCGAGGCAGCTATCAGGCAGCGGCTCAGGGGTGAAAGATGAGGGGGACTAAAACAGTGGGTGGCACACAAGACCTTCACCTGCAGATAGTGTGGCTCCCTGCCTGTCATTTGCCCTTGCGCTGGACACCATCAGCTTTTGCCTATTAAAGTCACTGTGGCCAAGAAATGGTACAGCAGGTGAAATCCAGGGTGCTCCAGAGCAGACACCGCAGTGGAAAGCCAGGGAGACAGCAGAAGCTGGTGGAGCCTTCACCCAGCGTGTCCCAGCAGCATCACCTGCTCTTCCTCCACATCACTGCCGTTGCCATCTCCTCCCCTCCACCCCCATGATTCCCCACCTCAATTCTCTCCCCTCCCCGTTCTGCCTCACTAAACTGGTTTTCCTAAGCAAATGCAGGGCTTAATTCTCATTCATAGTCATATTTCCCCACTGCAAGGTTATAAACAAACCTCCAAGCAGACGTGAATATATTTGCTCCTTGCCCCCCCCCTCCCCCAGTTGCTTTGTGTAGTTTCTGTCAAAACAATGCTGAATAGTAGCAAACTATTCACTGACCCGTCACTTGAGAGGCTGTTGTTGTCAGCAGATTCTCCATAACCGCCTCATCCATCCTCCCGCTCCACATGGTGGCTTGGGTGTGTGACAGATTTGCAATCCACACTGCATTTTTAATAAGCCTGTCCTCCCTCTTTAGATGCCAAAGGCATCATTCTGAAAGTCAATCTCAGCCTATGACCTCTCTGAGCTTCTCTCTTATATTTAATCTGGAAATACTACTCTGAAAGACGAATATGATCTCCTGCCTGCTTTATGCACCGGCAGCTCCTCCCTCACTTGCCAGCAGCTGGGCAGCATTTCGTCATTGCCAGCACCAAGTCCTCCGGGCTGCATTGCTCACACTCCTGTCCATGGCCAGCTAACTGCTGAATATCCCGAATATGCATGGTGTAGAGCCCGCAGGAAGGCTGTTGGTTTTTTTGCTTGTGGATAGAAAACTGAGGCATGGAGAGATGGAAGTGTGTGAGCAGGAGGAGGTGAAACCCGGTCTGCAGGCTGACCGCTGTGCCGTGCCGTGGTGAGCAAAACACATTGACGTGATGTGTGATCCACACTGTATTCTTTTGCCATTGCTACTGAGAAAGCTCTGCTGATGTTTTTTGTTCTCCATCTTGATAGGAAGGATGAAATCACACCTTTTTGTGTTTCTTGCTCAATATCTGTTTGGCTGTACTTGCTGCACGAGGTCAAGCTGTCTGTGCCATTGGCTGTAATGAGACAAAATAAAGCAAAAAAGGCACTTGGTATTTTAAACACAAGAAAGTGATTTACACCAAGGAAGGGTTACGGTCTGTGTTGCCAAAGCTGCTCTGAGTTCCCCAGAACAATGTTTATCTTCCAGCCTGGCACCATGAAACATGCTTCCATCACGCACTCAAACTTCTGTCCAGATCTCTCAAACTTGTCCCCTCTTAAATCACATGGATGCTTCTGACAGGGCATTACCCCAAAAGACTTGAAAGTGCTGAGAGAAAAATGTTGATTTCTGCTCATCTTCAATTACACTTCACTACGGTAATTGCAGACTAGTTTCCACTGTATCTGGCTGCAGTCTTGAAAAGTTGCAAAGCTCCATCCATGTAGCATCTGTACAGTGCCCAGCACTGTCACCATAGATGGCAGGGCCCATCTGATCTTGTTCAAGACATCTGAGAGCTGTGTGTCTGTCCCAGGATAGTCTCTGGTGTTCATCCTAAACTGTCTCCAGACTCACCTCGCCTACCTTAGGTGACTCTCTCAGATGGGACGGGTCACCAGCTGGAGGTGCCTGTCTCTAGAACCTACAGGGCAAACCTAGGGTAGACTTGAGGCAGATAAAACTGAGGAGAAAGGAATCCCTCTTGGGCCAACTTGCCCAAAAATTGTAAGAAGGCTGATGTGAAGCCAGGGACTTGCATTATCACCTCCACAGTCCTATGGTGATCCTCCATTCCCAGTCCCACCTTCCCCTCATTCTGTAAAATGCAATAATGAAGCTATTTCCACCCCGTCGAATGCAGCCGTATGTGTACTGCACAGACAGCATCAGAGGTCATCAGGTTACACCATTTCTTATATAAACCCACTTATGGAAAATACGGGGTTGTTTCTCTTAACTAAACTTTGGGAGATGATGCATCAGAAGTTTAGCTGGGAACAGATTTTTCCTCTGAATGCTGAAGGCATTCACTTCCCAAGGGGCAAAGTCTCAGAAGAAAAAACAATTGTGCCTTTTGCTTTGTTCTGCATTTGACATCAATGGGATTTTCAAGTGAATGGAGTCAGTATTTTAATAAGGAAAAGTTGAATAAATCCAGTAAAACTTTATTTCACTTCTGAAATGGACAAAGAAGCTTAAAGTCTTCAGCTGGAGCATGAGACAAGCAACACTGGGCTTTAATGTCAAGATTAAATCTTGGATTTTCATATCCAGCCAGTTCTACCATTCAAATGCTGGGTGTGTTTTGTGAGGTTTCACACGATTTCTGAGCTTCACATTCTCCATCTGTATTAGTGCATTATGGGGAAGTGGTGTCCGACACAAGGCTGCCAGGAGGCTTGCTTTCATGCTAGGCATGAATTACAAGACTGTTTGATGAAAGATGTTTTTTGATGTAATTCATATTTCTATTTGGTATTAGTACCATTCAAAATTTTCTGCCTCTTTTTGGCAAACAGTTTAATGATTTGCATTTTCGTTGTTTTTTTCTGCTTTCTCTTGGGAAATGCAATATAAAAGGAAGAAGACGAAGAAGAAGAAGAGGAGGCACAGAAGGAGCTGGATTTGCCAGTCTTGGAGAATGAGCCCTTCCCAGGTATAAGTGACATGTGGAGCTTGCATCGTCTCTGTGGTGCAAATTAAAACCTGTCTTTTCTAAATTGGCCTGAGCCGGGATGATAATGTGATGATATTCAGATCATGGCAGATGAAAAAGAGAGATATCTGTGATAACAGACCTGGGACTTGTTGTATGTCTATTATGGCCTGTCTATTGTCTTGGGATTTTATTTCAGTTTGTTAACACCGTGGTTCTGTGTCTGTATAACAACAGGACAGGCACTTGCAGCTAATGCAATTAAAAACGTCTTTGACTTCATCCCTTGCAAAAGACAGTGACTAAGGGTACGTGCAGTATTTGTTCTCTCCTGCAACCCATACACCGCAGAGACATGTCCTTGCAGTGGGAATGAAGAGGAATTTAGAAACAGAATCACAGAATGGTTTGGGTTGGAAGGGACTTTAAAGATCATCTAGTCCAACCCCCCTGCCATGGAGCCCCGCCCAACCTGGCCTTGAACCCTCCCACGGAGGGGGCATCCACAACTTCTCTGTACAACCTGTTCCAGTGTGTCACCACCTTCACAGTAAAGAATTTCTTCCTAATATCTAATCTAAATCCTCTTTCAGTTTAAATTCATTAACCCTTGTCCTATCACTACATGTCCTGATAAAGGGTCTGTTCCCATCTTTCCTGTAGGCCCCCTTTAAGTACTGGAAGGCTGCTATAAGGTTTCCCTGGAGCATTCTCTTCTGTAGGCTAAACAACCCCAACTCTCTCAGCCTGTTCTCAAAGGGGAGGTGTTCCAGCTCCTGATCATCTTCATGGCCCTCCTCTGGACCCGCTCCAACAGGTCCATGTCTTTCTTGTGCTGAGGACCCTAGAGCTGAACGCAGTACTCCAGGCTGGGTCTGAAGAGAGTGGAGTAGAAGGGCAGAATCACCTCTCTCGACCTGCTGGCTTCTTGTGATGCAGCCCAGGATACGATTGGCTTTCTGGGCTGCAAGCGCACATTGCCATCTCATATTCAGTTTTTATCCACCAATACCCCCAAGTCCTTCTCCGCAAGGCTGCTTGCAATCCACTCATGGCCCAGCCTGCATGAGTGTTTGGGATTGCCCCGACCCAGGTGCAGGACCTTGCACTTAGCCTTGTTGAACTTCACGAATTCATGAATTTGTCTATCTCCTCCTTTAAAGAACTCCATTCTCTTTTGCTAACAAGAAATGATGGGCCATGAAATGTCTCTACAAAGTTTTGGATATGAATCACAGCGAGGCTGAAGGTTGTTCACTCTGGTTTGGTAGAGCTGGCTGTTAAAATCATTGGCAGTTCCCAAAATGTCTGTTAAAAAGGTATCCAGCAGTGTCTGTTCCCTGCCACTCCGAGCCTGTTTTGGTGGGAATCTCCTTCTTCTCCTACTCTTGCCTGCCCAGACTTGTTTTTGGGAGTCTCATGCACCTCCTGCTCCCAGACACGCGTTGGGGGGAGTGGACAACAGGTATTCCCTAAAAAGAGAAGACTTCAGGCCTGCTAAGAGAGCATCCATCATCAATATTACTGTCATTAATAAGGTCTCGCTGCTGCATCTGCTTTGTAGACTCAAAACTCAGAGGGATGGTTAATCTGGTCCTGTGACCAGACTGTATTTAATTTTGGGGTGATTTCGTAAAACCGTATGAATTCTGTTAGTCACACTTGATGTAGCAGCTGGCTGGGGGGGATGAGGTCTCAATGAAACGCCCTCATCCTCTAAGATATGGACTCCACCTGCCAGCAGCGAGAGGGATAAGATCCTAGATAAGTGTGATCCCAGATGGGTACAGCTCTGAACATCCATATTTCTTGTACAGACGCTTATTATCACGGACTCCCATAATCTTTACAAGTGCTGAGCACACATCAATGCCACGGGAGCTCTGTGTGTAAGGTTGGACCCAGAGGTATTATATCTTACCCTTGCGGCCTTCTAGATAAGGCAAAGCAAACAAGAGGTCAGCACACATTTCAGCTGTGCAGGGTCTCCTCCTCCTTTCCTTCCCTGTCTGGTTTGCTATGAGCAGAGCAATAAAATAAAACGTTCTCAGCAAATCTGCGGTTACAGATTGAAGTGGGGCCGGCATTTACCATGGGCCCACCCAGACGGCAAGCGAGAGATCAGAGCTGGAAAAGGACCCTGGAAAAAGCTGCCTGGGCATCTATTTAGAGTGTTTAAAATTTTCTGGGCAAGTGAATTAATTGCTTGGTAATATCCAGTGCTGGAACATATGTAAGCTCTAACCTGAAGCCCAGTTTATGATAACAGAAGACCTTGCATAAATGGTTGTTACCAGCCGCAGATGTTGAGATTTAGGATGCTGGGACTGGAGAGGGGAAAACATCGCAGCATCAACGGAGCTGCTGCTGCAGCGGGGCTGCCTGTGCTGACTGGGGGAATGCAGCAGGACAAAGCTGCTGAGGGATGGCATTTGAACTAATGAGGCTGTGGAAAAAGTGTAGGGGAAAAAAAAAAACATAAAAAAAAGCTCTCCTGTCTTCCCCACTCATGTCAGTGCTGAATCTGCCTGGCCTCGACACCTGTGTAAAGTCTGTGCCACGTCCCAGAGGCAGTGTTGTAAGGAAGCAGCAATGAAATGAAACATTTTTACCGATGCAGCTTTCACCCTTCATCAGTTAGAATCAATCACAAGGTTGCTTTTATTTTTTGTGGCAGAGAAATGAAAGCGAACCTCCCGGCTCTGGCATTTGCGATCCAACAGACAAATTAGTGAGCAGAGATGCTCTGGGCAGCACACAGCTCTGGGACTGGTGAAGAGTCAACTGGAGACCAATACTGAGCTGAAGAGTTGCCCTCTGAATTGTGATTTATCTAAACTGCACTAAAGAAAGAACCTGAGCAAGACTTATTTAATTTTCTGAGCAGAAGAATAGCAAATACTTTCCATGTAAAGTCTGAAAAGTTCAGACATCATTTTGTTATTGTTTTTTAGCATTGCTCACAGGAATGTGTCATTTTTAAAAATGAAAACCCGCATATTTTCCTGGCTTAAAAACAGGACGGCGCCAAAAGAAATGCAAGTTTGTGAAGAAAATACTCTTTAAAAAAAACAACAAAAGGGTTGTTTTTCATAAATATCTGAACAAAACCCAGTTCAGGACCAGCAAGATGCCAACAGGAACTGGGAGGAGAGACCAAAGCTCGGGGAACCACTTCGATGTCCAGCTGCCATCCGCATCTGTCTGCAGATGACTCTGCAGCACAGAACAGCCTTTCCCCACCCAGACCCCTGTGAGATGGGACATGATGCTGGTGTGAAGCTGGTAGGACTGGCGGGGTGGAATGAGGTCTCAATGAAACGCCCTCATCCTCTGAGATATGGACTCCACCTGCCAGCAGCGAGAGGGATAAGATCCTAGATAAGTGTGATCCCAGATGGGTACAGCTCTGAACATCCATATTTCTTGTACAGACGCTTATTATCACGGACTCCCATAATCTTTACAAGTGCTGAGCACACATCAATGCCACGGGAGCTCTGTGTGTAAGGTTGGACCCAGAGGTATTATATCTTACCCTTGCGGCCTTCTAGATAAGGCAAAGCAAACAAGAGGTCAGCACACATTTCAGCTGTGCAGGGTCTCCTCCTCCTTTCCTTCCCTGTCTGGTTTGCTATGAGCAGAGCAATAAAATAAAACGTTCTCAGCAAATCTGCGGTTACAGATTGAAGTGGGGCCGGCATTTACCATGGGCCCACCCAGACGGCAAGCGAGAGATCAGAGCTGGAAAAGGACCCTGGAAAAAGCTGCCTGGGCATCTATTTAGAGTGTTTAAAATTTTCTGGGCAAGTGAATTAATTGCTTGGTAATATCCAGTGCTGGAACATATGTAAGCTCTAACCTGAAGCCCAGTTTATGATAACAGAAGACCTTGCATAAATGGTTGTTACCAGCCGCAGATGTTGAGATTTAGGATGCTGGGAC
Organism: Pygoscelis adeliae; assembly: GCF_000699105.1. Taxonomy (NCBI): domain Eukaryota; kingdom Metazoa; phylum Chordata; class Aves; order Sphenisciformes; family Spheniscidae; genus Pygoscelis; species Pygoscelis adeliae. The sequence goes on along the minus strand of NW_008824544.1, from coordinate 3,449,690 downwards.
TGGAGAGGGGAAAACATCGCAGCATCAACGGAGCTGCTGCTGCAGCGGGGCTGCCTGTGCTGACTGGGGGAATGCAGCAGGACAAAGCTGCTGAGGGATGGCATTTGAACTAATGAGGCTGTGGAAAAAGTGTAGGGGAAAAAAAAAAACATAAAAAAAAGCTCTCCTGTCTTCCCCACTCATGTCAGTGCTGAATCTGCCTGGCCTCGACACCTGTGTAAAGTCTGTGCCACGTCCCAGAGGCAGTGTTGTAAGGAAGCAGTAATGAAATGAAACATTTTTACCGATGCAGCTTTTACCCTTCATCAGTTAGAATCAATCACAAGGTTGCTTTTATTTTTTGTGGCAGAGAAATGAAAGCGAACCTCCCGGCTCTTGCATTTGCGATCCAACAGACAAATTAGTGAGCAGAGATGCTCTGGGCAGCACACAGCTCTGGGACTGGTGAAGAGTCAACTGGAGACCAATACTGAGCTGAAGAGTTGCCCTCTGAATTGTGATTTATCTAAACTGCACTAAAGAAAGAACCTGAGCAAGACTTATTTAATTTTCTGAGCAGAAGAATAGCAAATACTTTCCATGTAAAGTCTGAAAAGTTCAGACATCATTTTGTTATTGTTTTTTAGCATTGCTCACAGGAATGTGTCATTTTTAAAAATGAAAACCCGCATATTTTCCTGGCTTAAAAACAGGACGGCGCCAAAAGAAATGCAAGTTTGTGAAGAAAATACTCTTTAAAAAAAACAACAAAAGGGTTGTTTTTCATAAATATCTGAACAAAACCCAGTTCAGGACCAGCAAGATGCCAACAGGAACTGGGAGGAGAGACCAAAGCTCGGGGAACCACTTCGATGTCCAGCTGCCATCCGCATCTGTCTGCAGATGACTCTGCAGCACAGAACAGCCTTTCCCCACCCAGACCCCTGTGAGATGGGACATGATGCTGGTGTGAAGCTGGTAGGAGATGTGCTGGGTGGCTGTGAAGCTGCTTTCTGGGCCCTCCATGCCAAGGCAGAGGGAGTTTTTGCCTTTTGTACTTCCTTAAACTTACTTCTAGGTAAGGACTAGATTAAAATCTTCCACCACTGTCACTGCCCATGGCCTGTTACTGGCAAAAAAGGGTTAACTCTGCCTCCAGGCAGTACCCATATATTGCTGTGGACCTTCCTGGTGGAAGTGCAGGTCACAGCAAACTGCAAAGAAGGGAAGGAGGAGTGGAGGAAGGAAGAGTTGGGGTCCATTGCACCCCCAGGCAGAGCCAGGAGGAGGGGAGTGGGTGTTTTGCTGCCTGGGGCAGCACAGGGAGGAGAAACTCTGCCACAAATTCCTCATCTTAGTGTCTTCTAGCCTTGCTGCAGGAGACCTGCTCCATCTTCACTTGCTGGGCTCAAGCAGGCTGTCACACTGTTCCTTCTCTTGCTCTCCAGTGACAGGTCCCTCCTTAGCTCTGGGCCATAGCTTAAACATCTGTGGCATAGGGATCCGTGCTAACGGCTTTGGCGTAAGCCCTGTGCAATGCAAAGAGCAAGTTTCAGCAGCCTTCTCACCACCACTTTGCAACTCCATCTTCACAAGCTCCATCGTTCGGCACTTCTCCTGGCACAGATACCAGGAGCAATGCTGGCACCAGCTGTCAATACCACAGGGACACAGCATCCAGGGAAAGGTAAACTCCGCAGACCAGCCGAAAACCACCCATCCCTCCTCCACAAACCTTGAAAGCAAAGCCAAAGTAGGAAATCAAGGGAAATGAAGAAAAACAACGTTCTGGCTTCTTGCTAAAGAAAATCCACAGGGTGGCTCCTCTCTTCTTGCTGCCATGGTGTGGTTGCACGCTGCACCACAAGTGAACTGGCCACGATCCAAGCAAAGCAGAAAGCACATTTCTGAGCAGAAATCAGAGAGTTTGCAGGTAACCAGCAAGTAGATGAAGCTGCAATAATTTAAGATATTAAGGAGTCCAACTGGATGTGCTGCTTATCTGCTTCTGCACCAGGGTTGGAGAACGAAGATGCTTAAATCAACTTATAATGATAAAGAAGATGGAAATGCCAACGCTGGACAGTGAGCTGCCCAGGGGCGTGTGTTCATTTCTGCTGCCTTTCAGGCCAGCCTATGCTCCCAGTGACACTAAAGCAAACATTGCACCGTTGCAAAATGATTTTTTTTTAAATGCCTTCCTTAACCCAGGCCAGACTTCCTTCGATTGCGGCAGGATCAGGCCACAGGTATTTTTAACCAGGGCTGAAGCAACTGCATTGTTGCCTAGCTGCAAAACGGACACGGTTTTCCTGCTTCAGCAGGTCTGTTCTCCACTCATGGCTTTTGGCTGCTCGCAGGACTTCTCCATTAAGCCACAACTTCCTTCTTCAGCTACTGGAGGATGAAATATTTTGTCATCTGGAACTTGTTCCTTTTCTGAGATAGCAGCTTACACGAGAAAAGCCTAAACTGGCCAAGATGTTTATATCCTTGGCAAAAAAGCTGGTTGAGCAGAAGTGGAACAGCAGGTTAAAAAATGACAAATGGAGCAGGGTCTAAAAATATTTTGCTGAAGTAACCCACTGGTGCCAAGCGGAGTTCAACCAGAGATGGATTTGGGTCTTGCAAACCAGAAAATACCCCACGTTTCAGATTTACCTCCCTTCCACTTCCCCCAAGCACGTGTGCAGTTTTCTTTGTGCGTGCAAGGGGACAGTGCGACTGATGGTAGAGCCAGTCGTGACCTTGAAACAAAAGCGTGAGGCTGCGGGCAGGACGATCTGGATTCTGTTTCCATCCCTGTTACACAGCACCCACACCTTAGGGTCTGTGCGTGTTTCTCTCTGCAATGCCACGTACAAATGGAAAGCTGAAAATCACGGGCAGTGCTGGAAATAAAGGGGCAGAAAGGGCGCAGGGTGTGGGGGTGTTTTATTACAAGGAACTCCCTCAACGTGGCTTACCCTCCAGGAACAAAAATTGAGTATTTTTTTTGCTCAAAGCATCAGCAGCATCACAGATACCCTTCCAAATTATGGCCCATTTGTTTACACTGAGATAAAAATAAGGACTTAAAAAAAATCCCTTCCTGCAGTGCAGGATGCGAATATACATCACACACCTTGAATGTAATTTAAAATAACAACCCACGGCACACGTGACTTGATCCAAAATACAAATGCCACGTCAGGGCTCAGAAAGCAGATCCCTTCATGTTGTTTGCAGGCCAGCTGTCCCCTGACCTGGCCATCCTGAGAGCAGGAGCCTTTATCATAGCTCATCTGAAGGTGAACAGAGAGAGGCAGGGGTTTCCTTGGCAGCTCCACCAGGTGCAAGCACTGCTGAGGAGCTGCGGATGTCCCTTTGCAGGGTCCCTTCCCCTGCCCTCGGTGGCTGGCATGGAGAAGGTGCAGGGCACGAAGGACCAGCCAACGCAGGAGCAAACTGCATTGGGTATTGCTTTTCAAAAAGCAGATTGTTTGCAGTTTCTGTTTGGTGTGGCTGATAAACAAGCAGATGTTGGGGAATTTATCTGTGTTTCTTGAAATGGCCAAGTGGTGCTGGGAATCTGGAGGGATTTGTGGTATTTCCTACTTCCAGACAGGCTAAATATATTCAAGGATGACCTTATCTCGATATCTTAACCCTACCTCTTCTAATCCTGATGTGAAAAATGAACCAAAGAGATTCCTGGAAATGTGAGGTTAAAAAAAAAGGTGCTGGTCCTTCTTTTTTCCATCTCTGGAAAGGGAACGTGGTCATTAAGGGGTTTGGCAGTTCAGCCTGGTTATTATTTTATTCCATATAAATCCAGAGCTCTTTCATTGTGCTCAGTGAAGCTTTCCTCACCTCCTGCTTTTTTTATAGAAAATGTAAATAAATAACTTCTTTTTAAATTCCTTTTGGACCACCACAGATCCCTAGCCATCAAAAAGGTCTTACTGGAGAATCTAATGCTCTCAATTAAAATACGAGTATCAATAAAACAGAGTCAGAAAAACTTCTGACCATTTAAAGCTTTTGCTTTTAATCATAAAAGTTCTTTCCCAAGGCAAATTCCAGGGGAGCAATCTGTTGTCGGCATGGTCTTTAGGCAGCATTGAACCTTTGGCAGACCTGCTAGATAGAAATCCTCTTCTGGAAGCTCCTCCAAGGAGTTTTCCTCCAGCCTTTTGTATCCCACAGATTCTTCCTCTCCAAAATTAGGTCTTCCCCTGTGCTCAGTGGGGAGATCAGCCACTTTGCCACTACAGACTTAGTCCAGGTACCTATCTCTCACTTCAGATTCTCCAGCAGCTCCAAGCTAACAGAGTTCTTAGAAAAAGACTCTAAAGAAGAAAGAATTTGAATTTTTATATTAAAAATATTGCATGCCATGACATACTTCAGAAAAGTCCGTGTGCAAGGATCCAGATGAACTTTTCTTCTCTGAGTCTGCTTGTGTAAGGAGGGATGTTCCCACTCCTGTCCTCCTGGAGAATGGGACTTTGGACATATTCCTCGTGTGCGTCTGTCTGCTAGAGGCTGCACCCAGCGATGGCCACGTCCCAGCAAACACTCTCTGCTTGTTTCTTACAGCCCGATATCAGTCTTTTATTTCTTCCTCTTACAGTCTCCTTTCTTTTAACTCAAGATGGTGAAGTACTATATATTGAGGAGGTAAATGGACGTTCATATAATGTTCAAATTTCTCAAATTCTTCAGTCCTGAGTCCCTCTTTTTTTACTGGGAGATACAGGGCTTGTGTGGGGCCAGTTAGGGCAGGAAAGATCTAAAAAGACCAAATTTAATGATTTTTGAGTTATCAGCACTTCTAGAAGAGAAATATAATCCTCATGGCTGAAGGGATATGCTTATCTGCTCTTGAAGCCACTGGTTTCAGCCTTATTCGGAGATTGGATACTGAGCTAACTGGGCTTCAGATCAGATCAAGTGTAGTGATCCTCACATTCCTTCTTTCCATTCGCATGCCACACTCTCTGCAGCTAAACTCTTCCTGATGAGTCAGGTTTGTACCTCCGTTGGATCTGGCCCTGCTTCTCTAGTCTTACACCACCGGCCTCTAAACCGAGCGCATAAGAAGCAGAGCATGTGTATGGTCTGCAGAGCAGGTACAGAGCATGACCCCAGTCCCAGCTGGGGCTTTAGGGTGCTGCTGGAAAGCAAACTACAGTAACAAGGAGCTATTTGCACGCAGTTCAAGGATTTGGCAGCCGCTTTTACCCAAGTCAGTAGGAAAGAACATTATCTTCCAAGCTCTGAGTATTGCTTTTCACGTTTGGTGGCACTGTGTTTACTAGTCAGCGCTGGTTTTATTTGTGAAAGGGGAGCTGCAAACAAAGTTCCAGCTATCATCTCCGGGAGCGGGGGAGGTTGGATTTCCTGCAGGGAGGAAGCTGGACAGGTGGTGAAATCTTTGTGGAAAGATTTGTTTTGCCAGCTGCGGTGCGGTGGGATACATCCCAAACACCCCGCACCTATGGCGCCTGCTGCTTGTCATGCAGCGAGAATAAAACCCAAAGTGTCTCTGGGTTTGTTCGGACTGGAAAGTGCCTCCTCAGTGCCAAAAAGATTAGCACAATATTTCCTGCATCCATCCTGCAGAAAGCGGGATGTCGGAGAGCAGCAGCACAGCTTCTCTTAGGGCCAAGAGGAGACAGGGAAAACCAGAGATGTTACACAGAGCCCAGGAGTAATGCTGGAAACTACGAAGAGCCAGAGACAGTGTAGTATCTGTGATATAAGACTGAGGAGAGCAGAGAGAGATGAGTTTCTGTATTTTCTGCTCTATACAGTATAAAAGCACCCACACTCACTGGAACCAAGGCATGCCCTGAGCATAGGACCAGTTAGTTAGCCCAGGTAGGGATGAAGGCTCCCGGTGCTCTGGGGTCAGAGCAGGCAGGACCTCCACATGCAGGGCTGCTGCCCACAGGGATTAACATGGACAGGTTAAACAGGTCTGCAAAAAATTTTCATTTTTTCCCCCAATCTTCTGTCCTGTTTCAGTGAGGAGAGTGGGAGAGGACAAGAGTGATGCCAAGAGGTATCTGCAGGTCATCCAACAGCACCGATGGAGCAGTAAATGAAGAAGCAGTGAACTTAGGTGTTTGGTTTTCCAGGTCATGCAGTGAAAAATGTGTTTTTCCTCAACTGCCTGCTGGAGAAAGGGCTCTCCTTGCTAATGGCTGGAACACAAGCCTCCTGACCCCAAGCCCTGCCTGGAGTGGGGTAGATGATATGCTCTGTAAAATATGATCAGGTTTCAGGATCAGATTGGCTAAATATGCTTCTGAGGCAGCAGGGTCTTCTCCATGCTAGACTTTGCTGATGTGTTTAAAATAGCTCCTACGCTTCAGCAAAAACGGTTTCCTGCTCTTGCCAAGGCCCCTCCAATCCGTCTGCTCAGGCTGGCAGAGCCCAACTGCAAGAAGCAACAAGTTGCAGGACCATCTGGCTCCGAAACACCGGTGCCAGGCAAAGCACGGTCCAAAGCAAAGGAGCAAGAACAGGAGTGATCCACCAAGGGTGGTCTGTGGCCACCATGTTCCAGCAGAGCCCATGCAAAGTGGCCATGAAGCACACCTACACCTACTTCTCTGGAGAATACCTCAGGGAGGCAGAAGAGAAGGAGAGGTCATGTCATCCTGGGTAACTTTAGGATGTTAAAGCTCAGGATACAAGTAAGAATAACACTCAGTGCTGTTGTGATTTGCCCCAGGAAAACCAATCTCTATGGCATGAGCCCCAGGCCAAGGAGGGACAAGTCATCTCCCCTGTGCAGCACTGGTGCTGATACTCAGCACTGGTGCAGGGATAGATTTGGGCTTAGTTGCCTGTAGGGAACATCAAGAGGCACAAAATAGGACATTTTTCTGTTTTCAGTGTAAGAAGTACTCACTGTGGCATGTCAAATAGACCGTGGCTCTGTACTGATTTCTATAGGAATACTCCTACACCTGGCAATAAGGTGAACATCCCAGGCCATTGGAAGGGCAGGGCCATGGGTAGGAGCACGGTCCAAGGATTAGAAGAACAGCCTGGGGACCTGGGTTCAGGTTTTGGTCTGCCACAGACCCTCTGTATGAACCAAGAGGACAGAATAGGCACACGTAGAGGACCACATGCTTTTTTGTCCAAGAGATGTCTAAGCTTGGCGTCTCTGAAGCACCAGGACACATACAGAAGGCAGATGGGAGGTAAAGCTCAGCATACCTGAACATCACCACCCAGCTCGTGTCTTACTGGCCCAGTGTTAATGTAAGGCAATGCCACTTTCCTTACTAACAGGGGTGTGGAGGAAGAAAAACATGCAAGACTGCAAAGGGCTCAGATGTTGCAGTAGGAGCTACAGGATATAGCTAATGCAAGGCAGCTGACGGCATACAATAAATCCGGCCCAGTGGCAATTTATCTGGTGCTTTCTTACATTTCCACTTGGCTTCCTCTCCTGCCCCAACCTAGCTCCCCACCCTCTCACTGAATATCTGATTTCCCAGCTGGTAATCCTCACCCCATCCACATCCCCTCTGAATGTGGTCTAGACAGTCTAATTGTATATAATCCTAGAGCTATAGTGAACACCCCACACTAAGCCCTGCAGTTCTGTGCACGCCGGGGATTCATTTGCACTCGTCTTTGCTGAGCAGTCAGAGCACGTCTCGTTAAGGAGAACGTCGGGGATTAAAAGGTCGGGGTGAGGTGAAGATGAAAGCACATCCTTCGCAGTGTGTGATAAACAACACTGCCTTGTACTGATTTTTGCTTATGAAGTGACAAATGTTGAAGGGAGTCACGATGTTATCTCAGAGCACCTTATTGTGTCCTTGCTCTGCTACGACTCTTTGCATCTCTTGCTCTCCTGCTTACCTTGCACGCTCTCCTCCACTACCCAGAAGTGGGCTTCTGTGCACACTCCGCCGTCTGCAGAAGGGCACAACACTGCCAGAAAGACCTCAATGGTCTCTCTGCACGCCCAGCCTGCCTTGCAGAGGAAGCCACTGGGTTCTTCATGGATGCAATGCAGTGTTGCCTTCTCATTTTCTGCTGTAGGAGCTAGAAATCTCTTAAAATTACCACCTCTTTCCCCTTTTGTCTCCTACTCCTTGCTGATGAGGTAAGCCAGCCTTCAGTAGGGCCCCCTGTAAGTTACACTGGGAGACCCAGGCTGAAGAGCTGACCTCTGAAGTGACACCCCAGCCTTCACCAAATTAGTGTTAGACAAGGTGCTGCATGAGATTCTGGGACAGGCTGTTGCACAGTGAAGACCTCACTGGTGTTTTTGCTTAACACAGGCTATTTTTAATCAGTCTCAAGGGCTCGGCAGCATGTGCATTTCAAGTTCTGGAAAGTGAAAATGAGCTGGATGAAATCAGGAAGGGAACTTACCTGGTTTTGCAGTAAGAGACAGGGGCCAGATGCCTAGAGGTTACTGGGAAAAGAGGTTTTGAATGACAAGTGTTTCTTTCATCGCTCATAAGCATTCTTTGTCAGGAAGGGATGGGTGGGGAAGAACAACGTGTTTTTCTATGCTTTAAAGCCTTAGAAAAAGAGAAGACATCCTTCGTACGGCAAACACACTTGCAAGATATGACAGCCACATGCAGCAAGGAAGCGCTGGCAAAGAGGATGGATCAAGTGGGAGTTTCTTGGCAGATCATGTCAGGGGGGTAACTCTGGCTGGTGGTACCGGAGGAGATGGCACCCCAAAGCATGTAAAGGTTGAAGGGGAACATCAGGAGGAGAGGGCAGAGAGGGGTCGACCTTGCCTCAGGGCTGGGCTTTTTGGAGTTGTCGTGGTTTGACTCCAGCTGGCAACTAAGCCCCATGCAGCTGCTCACTCAGTCCCCCCCACAGCGGGATGGGGGAGAGAATCGGAAGGGTAAAAGGGAGAAAACTCGTGGCTTGAGATAAAGACAGTTTAATAGGTAAAGCAAAAGCCGTGCACACAAGCAAAGCAAAACAAGGAATTCATTCACTCCTTCCCATGGGCAGGCAGGTGTTCAGCCATCTCCAGGAAAGCAGGGCTCCATCACGCGTAACGGTTACTTGGGAAGACAAACGCCATCACTCCAAACGTCCCCCC
>NW_008824544.1:3419324-3440379 GCF_000699105.1 Pygoscelis adeliae | reverse complement strand
CCTTTAGTGACACGTCCATACCAGGAATGACTCAAACACGGCTCCTCCTGCAGAGAGGACATCCTGGAGGACATTTATGAAGCAGACAGAGGCGAGCAATAAGGAAACTCTTGGTAGCACTGATCTGTAACAGAGTGTGAAAGGACAGCCAGGGCATACCCACGAAAGAGACGATTCCTCATGCTGACATGCACAGCTATTGAAATATTCCCAGTAAGGTCAGGTTTCTTGTTTTTTCCTTCCCTTCACTAACTTTTTTTTTTCTTTTCCTTTTTTCTTTATTATACCCAAAGTAAACATACTCTCTGTTCAGTCTCCTGCCCTGACACAGCAAGTTGGGCTGGGTTTAATAGCAATCCATGTTTTCAGAGCTCCACCAGATGAAGTGTGAAGGACTTCCAGCCCTGCTTGCAGGCTGACTCCCGGAGGGGTCAGTGGCTGGTGCACGGAGCAATGCGTTTCCTGCCCCGCGGCAGCGAACGAGAGGCGAATGGAGGAAACAGATGTGGAAAATCCCCCCCCCAGCCTATCGCTCAAAAGCAGCAAAAAGCAGATTCGGGTTCTTTTTTGGTGTGGTGATAATGACTGCTTAGTTTTGCTAACGGAAAAGGGCTGCTGATCCTGATAGCGGGGTTATCATGTTGCCACACAAACAAGCAAGAGAGGAGGAAAACAGATTTTGTTTTGTTCTCTTGCTATTTTTCTAGGTTACCATCAGTCAGGTAAAAACTTCACAGGGTGCCTCGGTGGGTTTCTCAGATGCAGTCAATGGAAATACTATTCTCTTGTACCATTGACTGCAGTGGCTGGATGTGATGACTGTTACCTGCCTCCTGGCTCCTTGCAATGACAGCTAAAAGGCTACGAGCCAGGTTCAACCATCTGAAGCGAGCAGAAGCAGGTTTTATCTCCAACACAGGTGAGCGTTCATTACAGTCAGTTTGCATTGTCAACAGCTCAGCTCACTACAAGGGAATAAATACACCACTTACAAATGCAGCGATTGCCTAAAGCCTGGGGGCATAAACCCTGAAACACTGATTGAGGTTTCCTCTGAAAATTAAGTTTGGCAGGACTAAGCTTTTTTGTATACAAAATTCCTTAAAGACAGGGACTGCATTCTGCACAGCTCTGAGCAGAGGTTTGCTGACGCTCAATAAATAGTATCTTACATGTTATGACTGATACACATGCTGTTCCTCTTATCCTAATGTGTAATATCTAGTTGGGAAAAGCCATGCTGGAAATTCCTGCAATTATTAGCTATGCGCTTATGTTTAGTCTTGCTTTGTATTGGATCAGGAAGAGATGTCTGATAAGGGTTTGGGAGAGGGTTTACATTCATCAAGATATTTTATAGAGAGTAAAAACATGAGGGAATATATACTGATTTTCTGTGTTTGTCATGTTAGAAGGATGGTGGTGAAGATTACAGCTGCTCCTAAAGCGCTAGCCAGGATCCAAGCTCTGCTGTACAGATACAAACTGGGAGACGATCCTAAAGATCACACTGTCTAGTAAAAGAAAAGAGTAATCACCCCATTTTCCCAATGGCAAATTCAGTCAAAGACATCCACAAAATGTAACATTCCTTCATGCAATGCCTATGAGATACACGAGTATCTTGTATCTAAGGGAGCAGGATGCAAAACCTGGGCCAGCTGTTTTGCACAGCTGGAGGAGTCACTTTTACATAGTCAAGATCCATTTGGCCAGATCTTTGATATCAGGAAAGCCTCTTGGTTAAATATAGACGCGTGATCCCAAAATACCTGTGTAGCTCTTACTTTTGGTGAATTTCCCAAAGAAAACCCCGTTAGTTGCTGTAATCTCCCCCAAACACCTGGAAACCCAGAAGGCTCCCAGCGCATCACTGGTGCAGCCGCCTTCCTCTTCTCCTTGCATTCACCATGGACAGAAGTTTTATAGGCCAAAATGCAAGCACCAGAGACAACGGAGCTGGGACTGCTGCCTGGCTCAGCCTATCAATCCAATGAATAATTACAAAATGAAGAAAGCTCTGCTGTGGCTATCAAAACCAGTGGAAATTTTATCTTCGATTTCGCAGGAAGCTGGATGGGCCCCTTAATCTTCCTTACTTAGGGTGGGGTAGGGGTGGGAAAATACAGCTTTTGTTAAGGAAGAAAAAAATTATGCAGATAATGTGTAGTGTTTTTGTCAGGCCCTTAATTGTTGTTGCCAAGGAAATGTATCCTCTTGGGTCAGGGATAGTGTAATGACAAAATGCAAACAGCTTGATTCATGTTTATAGAGAGACAGAGCCAAATTCATCCCTGGTGCAACTCGGCCGAAATGCAGAGATGGATTTGGCTCGTTACCTAGCTAACAGTTCTGTATTAACATGTTCTCCCAAGCTATTTTACAAACAACACCTAATTTATTAAAAGGGAAAGTTTAGGAAATGTTTTTTTCATGATTTATTGCTACTTGCCTGCCAGTTGTTTGAACAAGGACTCCACCAGTCTGTTCTTCTTTGCATTTGTATGTGCTAAAACAAATGCTCTAGCTTTGGGATTTCGAATCTGCCTCAGCAAGCTTTTAAATCAACAGCACTAATCCCTTCACCCTTGATTATCACTTATTTTTACAAGACAACATTTCTAAAGTAATCAGCAATTATTAAACTCCCATTTGCAATATCGCACTGACTGTGCAATACTTTTACTACAAATTTGCAGTATAAATTACCACTGTAGAACATGGTTACATTTTTAAAGCAAGGGGTTGTAATTAAAATACTTATAAAGGTCTCTTGTGCGTTAAGTGTTTTCTCAGCCCAGCTCATTCATGCCCTCATCCTACATAACGAAGATCAATGGGAGCTTTGCCATACGTGTAGGATCACGTACACTGATCCGGGCCGTGATCATGAAATAAGCTCCAGGTCTCTGGGTCTGCACAGGATCCTCTTTGACTTCAGCACAGCCCTAAACATGATTCAGTCCTTGCTTTGTAATTTCTGTGCCTCAATGCTGCACCCGTGCTGGGTGCCTGCACCCAATGCCTTTCCCACAAAGTGGGAAAACAGGAGAACTCGGCTTGCAAAGACAAGGAGTTTGGGAATGCTCAGCTGCTCGGCTTTCAGACCAGGGCAAGTTCATGTCCAGCCAAGTTAAAGAAGAGCTCAGATCTCTATGTACCTCTCCTTGTGCTTTGGGGATACACACAGCCCTTTGTCCCTTAGCAGAGTTTGCAATAGCTTTTTCCAGCAAAGCAAAGCTGACATCGGTTCCTCCTGCTTTTCCAGCAGAACTGAAGAGAAAAGCTGGGCTTCTCTAAAACCAAAATGTGTTTTCAGGGGAAATATATTTTCCAAGAAACTTCTGATGTAAATCTCATTGAAAAAATGAAAATGTTTCAAGGTTTGCCATACAAAACTGAAAATTATCTGATTCTAACCCAACCTTTTTTGAGTCTTTGGGTTTACAAAAAGCTCCGAAGACGCCTGTAGAGGAAACATCCAGTCAACAGTTACCAGACTGGATTCTTGCAACTCATATTGAGTATTGATATGGAAACTGTCAGGATGGCTAAATCTTTCTCTAACATGCCAAAGAGGAAGCAAGCTGAGAAAGAAGCAAGGGAGGGGTACGAACAGATCATTCTTAACAGAGAGCTTTTAGCTGTAAAATGAACTCGCAGAGCAGTAAGGGGAGAGCCTGGATGCTATCTTTAAGAGCCAGGAAGCAGGGAAGATTAATATTAATCTTCCAAAAGGCCTCGCTACCCCAGCAGAAAATGATAGACGCTGTTAGAAACTTGACATTCTTCGCTCTAATTGCCACCAAAAATGTCCACAATGTTCTTGTGAAAGTTACAACTGGAAGCAAAACTAAAAAGACCCATAAAATTAATCAATATATACAAAAATAAGCTGAAGACTCTGAGAAGTTCAGTGAGGCCTTTGACATCTGCTTCATATTTTATGTGGAAGATGCCCAAGTAGTACAGAACCTGATGGCAAGTGAAAATCCTGAAAGATGGGTACGATTCCCCACCAACTCACTGCAGGGCATCTTGGATTGCAGCATAGTTGATGTTTTACATAGTTTAAGGAACTGGAATGTCACTGCAATCTTTCTTACGGAGGAAAGGCATTTATAACCAAAGCAGGGATTTGTTGGTAACCTGTCCTTCAGAGACGTCTGCTGTTATTTTTTGCCTGTATAACCCTAATGTTGTATATTTTTAACCTGCTGTTAAAAACCTGTTATCTGTTGCACAGGAACCCTGGAAAAGCAGAATTCAAATGAATTCAATTTTAAATATTTTGGGATGCCCTGGAGAGATCTTATATTAGCGGTTTTGTTTTCGGTTTCAAGAAGCTGTTACATTTTGTAGACATGTAATACCACATTTAAAAAAATAAAAATCCAAGATGAAATTAGGCTGGTCATGGGCAAATTTAACGAAGATTTTCTATTTCCTGTCAGACACACAGACTGTTCTGCTCAGGAATTTGTGCCTTTCAGTCCACACTTAATTTCATTTGCTGCCCGATTTCTGTTTATAATGCACAAAGCAATATTATTTGCCAGTAATACTTTAAACAATGCCAGCAATATACTGCAATGTGAGCAGTACAAGAAAGAGGAGCAGGCCTTCCTAAACAAGTTAACTGACTAAATTTCTGTCTCGTTTGGATGCTCAGGAACCACAGGAATGAATTAGATGTATTCAAGGTTCGCAGTGGAGCCTGACAGTTCTGGGTTAATAAGGGGCTGAGAAATAAAGGTTCTGTTAACAATGTGGTGGGGAGGGGGGGATCCCTTCAAAAGGGACTTTGTTTCCCTCAGTTTTCAGCACTCTTATGATCTGTGACTTTTCTTAATTCTGTGTACACATTCGAATCAAACTATTGCAAACTGGGCGCAGACCAACCTACATCACTGAACATTATGTTTCTTTTTTCTTCCTCCGTCCCTTTGGCATCTCCATCTATTACTGCACCTCTGTGCACGTGCCTTCTCCAGATCTTTTCAGAACCACTCATTTTCCCTCTCACAGAGCTGTTTTCCTCTCTTTTTGCAGTATGTCCCTCTATCTGATTTCATGTTTCCTCTCACTGTTTGAGCATCCAAACCTTTGTTGAGTGCCTCAATGGGTCACACAGGTAAAAGCAAAGTTCTTGGACCATTGAGCTTATGACTGAATGTGCATGTCTTCAGGTGATCTCATCTCAAGGAGATCCTTCAAACGCATTGATTCTTTCCCCACAGGGAGCTCAACTTCAGGTTTGATGGTCAGCAGTCAGAGATGAACAAAAAATGGGACAGTTGGATCTCTGAGTCTGATCTCAAGTATATCAGTCTATCAATTAAACTATGCTACAACCTGCATCTAAAAGAAGAGAATCACCTAAATACCATGTAGGAAGTGTAGTGATTGGCAAACAGCAGGTACAAGACAAATGAAAGGAGACGGTTATTCATGCAATGTTCAGTTGAGCTGTGGGATGTTTGGGCTGCCAGCAGTTTACATGAGTTTATTAATGGACAAATTCATAAAAATAACACAAATTACTGAAGGTTACTAAAATACAAAGCCACCATCTGTGGCTCAACACATGCCATAGCTTGTTGAGGACTGGGAAAGCACTACAGCTTTGCTCTGCTCCTGCATTCTTCCACATACTTTCATTGTTGGCCCTTGTCGGAGACATAAACCATAAAACAGCCACAATGAGACCAGTTTCATCTTTTTATGGTACTTAAATGACACTAAATATGAACTTCATTAAACTAAAGTACTGCATGCTCCACATCCTCAGAAATGGGAGGTTAAACCAGTGGCATCTTACACAGGACAACCCTCCATCTTCAGCTTTGCTGCTCCCTTAGGTTTACTGTTCAATAAAGTTACAGTAATTCGGAGCAGAGACACTCACAGTCCAAAGCAATTAGCTCTTAGTCAGGAAGTCCCCCAATGTCAAGAGCATAAATCTCCCGGCCCACGCAGAGCTTTGCATTCCTGTAGCACATGGAGCCCATTAACGGCCCTTGCAGCCCTTAGGAGTGGCGATGCCGGAGCAGCTCTGCTCCAGTGTCTTTCAGCTGCTACATCTGCCCTGTTTGCCCCGAGTCTCTTTGGGGCTATTTCTCATTTTGTTAGTATGCCAGACGCTATCATGATGGCAGACCCCTTAGAAAAGCCTTAGTGGATCTTCTGCATGGACCCCGAGCGAGTGCCAGGTGCTGCAGGAGGGGCTGGTAGCTCTCTTACTTTGCTGGCTTTGAGGACGATCAGAGTGTTGAATTGCTGAGTGGTACCAGCAAACCCTGTAATTTTGCCTCATTATGTTCTAATGAAGCAGGATGAGACAGAGCTTCAATTTAGTGCTGTTCTTTTTTGACAAGGCTGGAGGAGAAATGTCATCTATCACTGAGCAATGAAGCTCAGAGGACTCAGCAGTGGCTGAGTTAAGATTCATCCTGTTCAGATTAGTTCTTTAGAAGCAAGAGGCTCTTACCACAAAAAAAGTCCTTCCAAACCCCTCATTCTTTTCACCAAAGTTTTTCACCACCATATTTACAAATAGGTCAGGACTAGTTTGCAGCTTCAGTGGGGGAAAGTGCTCTGGTACCTTCTCCTGGCTGTGGAGTAGTACTCTTGAATATAAGAGAGGACATCCATGATGAGGACCTGCATCAGCAAAACTTTGTGAGAGACATGTCTCACTCCCTGCCTTGGCCTCATCTCCACACCTCAGCTGTGCTGCAGCATGGAACGGGAAGCAGGAGCCCAGAGTAGAGGTGCAGACACCTCTTCATACAGCTTCGCTACCAGGTTTCCTTCAACTACATCTGGCCAGGGCTATTTGTTGGAGGCCAGACCAGCTGGTTTCTTCTCCTGTGACTGCAGTCTTCTAGGTAGAAGGAAATGGGTTGTAAAAGATGTGCGTTGTTTTCTCACATGGAGAAAAATGCATGCATGTGTCCTCCTACTGGAAAAAAGGAGGCAGATATGGCCCACAGCATATGCATGGAGTACCTAGACCCATCTGGACTAAGCATGCCTGAATTTCAAGGTTATTTATAGTTATTAACAGGCATTTTAAGAAACCAACACTAGCAAAGTTTTGTTTTGCTCCTCGTCAAGGAGGTGGGATGCATGGGGTGATGAATAATGTGTTTAGGGTTTGAAAAGTTTTATACCATTTCCAGTCTGAAGGGTTTCTTCTGAAGTCAGGTCTCTGGGCTTTGCTTGAAGGTAATATGTTTTTAGGTAACTGCACAAGGTGTGAAGACTATTGGGAGCTTCTTTGCTTAGTGTGAACACCTCCAAAGCCCTAAGCCAACACTTGGAGGGAAGCAATCACCTGGTACCTCAACTCAATCATTTATGGCTTGTCAGAAAGGTTTGGGTGTTCACCATCTGGGACTTTGTCCTGTCTAAATGAAGACCCAGCTGTGATCCTCAGTCTTAACTTAGTAAGTCTTGTGAGTACTAAGGCGGAGTCAGCCAGACTTCCTAGAGTTGACTCAGTATTTTAGATGAGACAACTTCAATCAAAGACATCGGGAAGGAATCATTGGTAGCCTTGCAGGCAGGGCATGCACTGGAGATATGAGACCTCAGAACCAATTACTTGTTCTGAATTAAGCAAAGTGAGATTTGACATTGGCATCCACATCTTAAGTAAATGCTCTAAATTCTGAGTTCTTGCTATTCCGAGGTGGGAAAAGCTGACCAACATTTTGTGTGGTTGTTCCCAGAAATGCCATCGTTGTTGAAACTGGTGTGAACATTCCCACAAAAACCCCTCAGCTCAGGTGGATCAGTTTTGCTTTCTTTGTTTTCCAGCAAAAAGCCACCTCACTGGAAAATTCCCAATCTTGTCTAAGCATTATCCTTTTAATTTGCACCCATGGATACATAATTGCAGCTGCGTTTTGTTTTCCAGAACTGGGCACAAATGAAGCAGTGCCTGCAGTTTTGCTAAGCCCTCCGAGAGGCACAAATTATACTCCTGTATAACTGATGACAGAAAATCATGCCCACAGTCATCTGCAGGTGCAAAAGAAGAAAAAGTACAAAGGGAAGGAAAAAAGTCAAGGCCCTGTGGCAGAGCAGAAACCCGTGTCTGCCAGGTTCAAATGCATATTCAGAGTGTGAAAGAGCACAGGGAGTGAAAGGAGAATGTGTGGGTGAGAAAAAGAAGTAGCTTCATCAGTACCATGAGTAATTTAAAGCCATGTCAGGAAAGCAGGAAAGCAGGAAAGCAAACTGAGAAGATAAAACAGTGTGGAGGGCTGCATGCTGATTAATGAACTCCTTGCCCTTGATGTCTGCTACTGACCAAAGAGATAGGCACAAGAATGTCCTATAGCTGAGCCTTTGTGCATACAGCAATTCAATCAGATCTATCTTTTTGAGTTTCTTTCATTCTACTAATGAAAGTAGTAGAATTTTACTCATTCTACCACTTTTAATTCATAGCATTTCTGACATTGGGAAGCCCAGCTCCTGCATGACTAGCAAGGAATCCATGTACTAGTCCAAGCACATGAGCAGGGATGTGGGATCTGACCTGAACTGTTCAAACCAAAATCAAGGTGGGCAAATCTATGATAGTGTCATTCACACGTTCTTCCACACCTGTGCAAGTTTATACAACTTGGACTCATTTTGTTTACAGGTTAGTTATCCTGTGTGAAGGGCACCCCACGCCAAATGGATTAAGGACATAAGAAATGCCTGAATGCTCAGGTCAATGGTCCAGTTGCAAGACTTTCTCCACCACCTTCTGGCCACGACCATTGTTTTATCTGGGTGGCCTACTTGCCTTCCCTGGTGCTGATGTGTCCCCAGGCAGAGCACCCTTGGCAGCAGTGCATCAGCTCAGCGGATCCCCCCAAGAAGCAGTCGGTGATCTTGGGGTGCTGTACTAGTTATAGTATTGAGGGATGGATAACTTTGTTCTTTGACCTTACCCACCACCTTTGTGAGCTGGTAGACCTCAGTCATATCCCTTCTCGGCTGCCTTTTCTTCAAACTGAAGATTCCCAGCCTTTCCCATCTCTCCTTGTAAGGCAGCTGCTCCATCCCCTTGACTTCAGCTGCCTTTCTCTGCACCTTCTCCAGCTCCACTAGGTCCTCCTCTGTCTTTGATACATCAAAGCTTTCAGTTCACCGCTGAGATGAATTGTGCTGGTTTTAAGTCCTGCAGGGCCATCTGACTCATGTGACAAGGTTACACTGTGCAAATTGTGATAGTCACACGATCCTGGTTGATACAATTTGGAGACCAAGAATTATGTCTAACTTGTAACATATTGTATATCAATTATTCCAATAATGAATAAATGTTTTCTCGTTTGTTTGCTTGTTTTAATTTTGCAATCTGTTCGTGAACAGTTTGTGAACTTAAATGGTACAAAATCCATGGAAGAAATAATATGCTTGGAATTATTTGCTGAGCTCTGTTTGCCATGAGTTTTCTGCCCTTGTTTTAGTTCTCACTTTAATTTCTTCAGCATTCCTTGGTTTTAATCACAACCTTGTGAGAATCCCCTGGAAAGACCTTGCTTGCTGGTTCCTAGCAAACATATCAGCTTGCAGCTGGGTTTAAGTACAGTTGATGAGAAAAGCATTTCATTGTTTCAGTCTAACTAGCCCCTTCACCTTGTTTCCTTCCACCGTGAACTCTCTAGTTAGCAGATTATTTCGTACAGCAAGAGAGCCACCAGGCCTTTGGTAAGGCTCCAGCTCTGCTAGGAAAGCCGTTGTGCTGATGGATCGAATACTTCCAGTTCAACCCTTTTCCTCTGTCCTTTCTTGCCATCACTTCAGCACATTCCCATGATCCCAGGGACCCAAGTGGATTTGCAGACCTAAGTCCTGTATCCTGTAGTGGGACATAGAGCCGTACCAGGGGATTTCAATATCCAGTAATTTCTTTAGGTGCTGGTTTATTAAGGAAATTGACTGGAACTATTGCATCATATATGAAATATGACAACCTCCTAACCCATATGTGCAATTTATTAATGATGGTTGAGATGAAAGAAGATAAAGTGACAATATAGATATTCATGCTCTGGAGGTCTGAACGATCTAAGATGTCAGAAGCACTGAAATTTAGTCTGCTTTTGTAGATCTAAATAGCTCAGGATTGTTTTAATTGGGTTATGTATTTAGTTTAAATGAGCATGGGATGACTCTAAGCAGTCATAGAATAATTAGATTAACAAAGGAGATGGATTGAAACCAGAACCATTTATCTAACGCTTCCCAGGGACTTTTGATTACATCCCAGTCATTCCCACTTTGGATTTTGCATAACAAAACTCATCTGGCATATGCTGTCATATGCAAACAGGGCTTCAGATTCAGTGCTCGGACTGGTAAAATCATGTCTGTATGCAAGACGTGGCAGGTTCTAGGAGAGCTGGTGACACATGGTAAGCTTCAGCTTGTTCTCTCTTATCCCCTGATCTCAACGGTCTGTGAAATGAAATGTGCCATGGGCCAAACTTTTGCCAGCCTTTTTCTATTCACTTAATTACTAACAAAATGTGTGTCTCGACTCTGGATGCTGTGAGACCAGAACAATGAAATCAGTGGACAAAACCAAAGGGCCATGACTAAACACTACTGAGCTTCCCTCTCCAAACCTCATCCTGTAACACATACACAAACAAAAAAAAAACCCATTGATTTTTCCACTCTGTCTCTTTCCGGGAAGGGACATAAGGAAAAACACCGCTCATCACAGGAGATGAATGAAATATCCCTCCACTGCCATTAATCCAGGGAATACAGACAATGAGATACACACAGGGGAGGACTTGGTTTTAAAGGCAATGGATATGCCACTTGTCCAGGGCTTAATGCATAGGAGGGCCCCATAAGATGCCCACGAGGAAGAACAAACTGAGAATCACTCACATTACAGGGTCTGCCCAGGATAACCAGAAGTTTTTCTAGAAGAACTGGTATCTCCAAAACAAGTTTTTTCCAGAAACGGATTTTTAGACTAAATGGAAATATTTGTCGAACGTTTTAGGAAGGCATGTGCTTTTTGGTTAATACATGAACAAACCCTGAAAAAATGTTTGATTTTAAACTGAAACAAAATTGTTGTCAAGTTTTAATTTAAATATTTTGCAAGAAAACCAGAAATTATGCCTAAATAGCTCCTTTTACGAGATCAGAGTCAGCTTGAGTATTCTATGTGCATCAGTAAAGGCATAAATTTGCAACTCAGTAAAACAAGGCAGAGGACTTTATATAAACTACTGCCAAAAACCCACCCTATAACTATGTCCGTCCAAGTGGTGCACTTTCCCCTTGTCATTTCCACATTACAAGGACATTTAGTCTGAGTAAAGATTATGTGCTTTCTGCAGGGCCTTGATGGTGAGTGAATGCACTGGGAAAACTCCGTTCTTCTCTACAGGCAAGAGGTTTACGATTTCACTTCTAGGACTGTATTTTTGTAAAGGTTTATTTCTGAGGTTTTCTAACTACCCTTTATTTCCACAAGACGCTAAAGCAAATTATTTCACTTCTATGCTTCCAGGAAAAGCTAGCAGGAAGCTTATCGTTTCCTTTTCTTCCTCTTTTGTGCTTATGGGGATTTATTTAATACAACTGGGAGGCCATGGCCCCCTGAGATCTATTTGTACGTAACGCTACAACTGACTTGCATTATAAAAGAATGCAAATGCAACACATATTGACTATATGGGTCATGGTGGCACGTCTAGTTCAGGGAAATACTGAAGTTATCTGTAAGTACATAACTAAGGGAGTCCTCTTCATTGAAGTATACTGTATTTAGAGGGTACCTCTGCCTTAGTTAATAGCACAGTAGAAAACAGCTGATCAAAACCAGAATACAAATTGTATAAATTTGAGGGAATTACAAGGAGATCATCTGGATTTAAATCCTTTGATAAAAGGGGCCACAATTTAGCTAGATGCGTGCTGTAGGCATGTAAATGAGAACAGAGCTTTTTATTGGACCTATTTGTTTCCGTAATTGTTTGTGGGGCAGGCCCACTCACCATTCATTAGCATTCATCCTTTCATCTTTCTATAAGAAACACTCTGTAGCTTTTTTTGAAGTGAAATCAATGTTTTGATGAATCCTGCTAGAAATCAAAGCAGTATTACAAAGCTAGAACTGCATTAAAGGATACTGGCTACTTAGGAGAGGTTAAACCTCACTTTGACTAAGTTGTAATTTGGAATATTTTTTTCTGGCAGCCAGGAATTGTGGACCTAATTAAAACTAAGAATCTCTTTCTGATTTTGAGGGGCCTTGGGTGAGACCATATTGCTGAGATCCAACACCAGAGAAGCCTGTAGAAGTTTGCCTCCATTGATTGTAGGATCATGTTTCCTGTAAGAAAAATTGTACTGAGTGATAGTGATTAGCATTTACAAAACATATTCTAACCAGTGGTAGCACAGTATCCTCTCCCATGAGAAGACTACTGAGCTTTGCAATTTCTTGCCAAAAGATAATGACAAAATCCTACTTGAATTTAAGGGGAGGCTGGACAGGTTCAAAGGGAAAAGATCTACTGAGAGTTATTTGTAGAAATCTACATCCAGCTCAGGAAGCTGCGGTGGCTGGAGGCTGCGATTGGGGCATCATGTATGTTTGCCCTTTTCTTGTAGTGTTCCCTGGACATCTACTTTTCTTCACTGCTGGTGATGGGTCTAGACAGATTTGTACTCTGAACACTGCAGCCACTCTTACGGTCTTTTTATGTCTTTATACTGTGACTGATCAGGAGGAAGTGTAAGAAAAGAGGTTTCCAAGAGGATCCTATGAGGCCTGTCCACAGGACAGACAGGGCTTCCTTGGGCTGGCAGCGTAGGCTGAGGTTGAGGAAGGATGATCTGCGTGTAGTCCCACCATGTCCTCAGATGAGTGCTCCTCCTTCTATCATCTGACATCCCAACCTAGGTTGCCCTTCTTGGCACAAATTAATGATCTAACAAACAGCACACATAGATGATAGCAGCAATGAGACAGCGTGTTCATTTCCCATCAGAGATGGCAAAATTCACTCTGTATTTGGAGCCGGGTGAGTAATAAACTTCCCTTAGACAGAAAAAACATAATCTGGGGTTTTAATGCACAATTAGAATAAGTCATTAACGTTACATTGAGTCAAACTGCCATATAACCTTGGCTTGGGTTCACAGATTCCATTAATTTAGTTGCTAGATGCACATTTGCCCCTGAATGAAATAAATCCTTCTGTTTCTTCCTATTTATCCAGATGAAAATACAAAGCTGTAAATAAAAGTCATCTATCTACTAGTGCTCAAACATACTTTTTAGATTTGTATAAAGACAACGTGCAACTTAACACTTTCTCCAGTGAAAGGGTGCTCACAAAAGGCGAGGTTCAAGAAAGGCCAGAGCTCAGGCAAAGCTGGACATTGGTGCTATGATGTGTGTGGAAGGCCACAGAAAGTGATGGCAGTTGTCTCAGTTACTGGACCCTGAAGCAGGTGCTGACACAACAGGAGCACTAACAGGCTCCTTTATTCACCTTTTATTCAGTACGGTAGGATGCTTCCACAACGTGAGATATTTTCGTTCACAGAGCTATAAGCTGGACTAACTCATCTCCATCAGCACTGATGTGTTGAACTCATGCTGCAATCCAGGACATAATTTATTTCCCTAACATGCAAAAATGTTAAGGTAAGTTTGTTCCTTTTCCATTTGCCCTCTGACATTCATTGATCTCATAAATGAAGTGTCTTTCCTGTATCTTGGCATGGAGATGAAGCATCTCCCAAGGCCTTCTGTAGCAGACTGGGGAGTCTAAAGCAAGTGACTTATCCAGTACATTTCCTAGGGTTGTCACCTCAATTATCACACACGTGGTTCTTGCAGACAGAAATACTTACAAGTAGTTTCACTGACAGGTGTATGGACATCCAATTTTTAACTCAGTTTTGTGGTGAAATAACAGTCAACATTAACAGGAGTGTTGATACGTTATTCTGTTGGAAACCACATGGAAATCAGAAGAAGACTGGCCTGGAAATGCTTAGCTTCACTCTTGAGTATTTATGTTTACCCTACTTAGGAATAGTTTATCTCATTTCATGTTCATGGGGGAATTCACTTCTTGAATTGTACTCTCCAATAATTGAAGAGTCATGCAGGATTAGATCAGGTTTTATAATGAGGGGAGAGCAGCTCTGAGGCAGATGCTCTTAAGCAGAGCTATAATTTACTGGCAACCTTATCTAAGATATGGTCAGTCAATAAGAAAGCCTCAGAGGATTCCAGGGTAGCCACAGGCTCAATCAACCTGCTGATTTCTTTATAAGGAATGCCAGCTGGTTACTAAAGCACAGGGGGTAGGCAATAAAAATGAAGAGTTAGGGACAGAATAATGATTTATTTCAAGTGGGAAACCAGGAAAAAAATTGAAAATCTATTTCTGTTAATTGCTCGTGTTGCTGTCATTACTCTTTGTTATTATTTGTATTAGAAATGGTGACTAGAGACTCAGCTGAGATCATAAACTAATTAGGCTGAAATGGATCTATTGTGCTCATACTGTGCCTTCACTACCCACTGTTGAAAGCTCCGATACAGTGTTCCCCACATTTTCTTTCTTGATCATACACAATACACTGTCACCTGGCTTTGAAGCCATGGTTGGAAGTGCAGGCTATGGCTCTGCTTTCCCCTGGGATGCTAACTCATTTACTTTGTCTCTTCAGTTTCTTCCCACGGTGTTCCCCATGTGTCTAGAAGACCAAGACAAGCACTCCCATGATGAATGACTCACTGAGAAAGAATCAGAGAGACTTTGAACTTATTTTAGCACAGCTTCCCCAGGAAGAATGACCCCAGAAGTCCTAGTAGCATGCAGGGCCAGAGATAATGCAGGCAGAATTTCACGGTGCGACTGCCTAAGAAGTGCCTGAGCCAGCCAGAGATGTCACATGCAGATCACAGACCTGAACCAGTTCTGGGGTGGAGGCGCACTCCAGTGTGCAACCTACCTGTTACTGGGATAGTGAGAACCAGGAGCTCCGACTCCTGTTCCCAGAATTGCTACTAGCCCAGTGTGTTGCCTTGGGTGTCTCTGTCAACTCTACCACTTCTCTAAGTCATCTGCCATCCTGTGGCTTTTTCTGTTTTTCTAGGAATTTATGGAAAACCAGAGCAGCTTGGCTAATATTAAGGATTTCTAGGTGCTCAGCAGTTGTTGTAGTATAAGCAGGGCTAATCTGCCCATGCAAGGGGACTTGGACACACTCAAAACTGTTTGGGCATGCTGTGCATGTACCCACTGATTTTGCAGAGCTTACACAGAAGGTCTGAGATTTTGAGCTTGCACAAGACTCGCTGCTCTGCACAGCGTGACCCATGTTCATGGATTTCTGCATAGGAAATCCCACAAAGAAATATAGGGAACTCAACACCTAGAGGTTAAACCTTCTGCTTTTAGATGTCAAATGTCAGCAGGTATGATGGTTTTTTTTTTCTTTTTCCACTTTATTTTCTGTTGTGGTGATCTCTAAGAATTAACTTCAACTAGGGTTGGCAGTTCTTGGAAAACGAAAATCTGTAGTTTTTCATCTCTAAATTAGACATGCTTATATATTCTGGTGATAGACATGCTGGAAATGGCATGGTTATTGATTTCTTACAGTTGTTAGGTTTACCAGCACTTTGAGATCCTGTGATGCAAGATGCTGTAGAGTCTTGATCCACGTGCATGTTCCTCTGCAAGCATGTATGTGGCCCATGGAAAGTCTTTGGAGTGCAATCATTAGTACACGGAAGACAGAAAAAAAGCTACTTACCACTTGCAATTTGCATGTACTTTATGGTTCAGAGAACAGGGAATATGTCTGTCTTTCCTTTCATGGGGGAAAGAGCACTTGATTATTTGCTTTAGTGGGAAACGATATGAGATTGTCTGTTCCAATTGCTGTAAGGCCACCCCGAGTACAGTCTGCTAACAGCCTGTCATCTTTGGTAAATAAAATGGCTAGGAAATGGAAAAATTTGCCCAGCTTGCACAGCAGTCCAGATGTGTCCTGGCTGGAGGTAGGGACAGACCTCCTCAGAGGCTTTGTCTCACGTTTGTCTGTGTCTCCAGCTATTACAGCTGTATTTTTATGGACTTTTCTGTGTCATCCCTGGGAAGATAGCTGGGCATGTCTTTAGAGGCCCAGTCCAAGCAAAATTCCTTGTGATCTCCACAGGAGCAGGAGCAGTTTCCCAGCCTTCATTGGGCTTTGCTGCTTCATCTCATCTAGGAGGAAGGCAGAAATGAGGGTTCAGTCTAAACTCACTTGAGGGCTGTGGCAATTTTAGCAATGGCTTTAATTAGCTATGGATGAGGCTTTCTGTGTCAGACCTGACTCTAGAGAAGTCAAATGGGGAGGAATTCTGGTATTATTAATCGCAGCACCTCAAGGCTTTAACCCTATAGCAGAAGCCGGTGACATGTTTGTGTCTGTTAAAATGTTCTGCATTACAACTCTGAGCCCACCTGTTACCATATGTTTGAGGGTCTGATTTCCCCCGAAAAGTGCCATGGAGTGCCATGCACTGTGTGTTTGTAATATATGGGATGCGTACTGTGTCCACAGGTCCTGTGTCCTTCAGGATCAAACTGACACATAGGCTCAGAAATCTTGATGCCTGCTTATCTATGCCAGGGCCAGTGGTGCAGTTTATGTTACTAGAATGATGTAAGATTACTACAATGACATGAGAAGGCGAACACAATCTATGGCACATAAGAACTGCAAGATTAGGGGAGAAGGTGGCCAGAAAACCATGATCCAAGCGCAGCCATGATTTTCTGACCTAATTTTGTGAGACCTCTAGATTCTAGAGGTTGATATCTAATTTTGGCTGAAGATGAACCCTGTTTAGTGTCTTCTATCTGCAAATTTCAAACTGTGTCAGCAAGGAAGTCACAGTTATATTCGCTGTTCTACTAGACCAGAAACTGAGGCAAAATGACTTATTTCAGGTTGCCCAGCGCGCCAGTAGTGGAGGTAGTGGAGGCAATACGAGAAGCTGGGTCTTAAGAGTCCTAGCTGAGGAAGCGCAGAACAGCTCTTCAGAGGCCAACCTACAGGCAGGGATAAAATCAGTCTCCAAAAGAGTGATCAAATGAAATTCTGCTGTTGGAAGGTAAATTAAACCCCCTTTTTTTCTGCAGCCTAGGGAATGAGCATGTTTTGGATCAAACTGTGCAACATTAACCACAATATGGAATATTTGAGCCAAAGGTCAGTCACAGGGGGGCAACTATTAACATATGGGATTTATCTGTCTCCTTCTTCCATAAAGATGCAGCATGCTGGATAATTAAACTTCTGAGTGCCAGCGTGGAGTGTAGTCTGGTTTTTTCCACTGCTCTTTGTGATTCGATCCAGAACCATTTCCTTTCACTGTATGCTCAGAAGAGGAGGAAACAAAGGTGGCATCCTGATCTTTATTATTAATACACAGGAAAACTTGGAGGAAATCCCTTTTATGCCCCTGGCTTTGTGTAAAGAAACCCTGCAAACTCAAAAGTCATATTGTTCAGCTCCTATATATATTTATACATCTATGTGCAGAGCAGATGTTTCTTCAGACACTTAACTGATGTTTCTGCAGAAATATGGTATGGAAAAACTTTCATAGCAACCTGCATTCCAGTTGATTTACTTTGATTAAATTAAAAATCTAGAAAAAAACATTTAAAGTGGCTACACTGGAATAAAGAAAACCACATTCTCCTATGATGTAAGTCCATGTTATGTGGAATAAAAATACTGGTATACAGGCAGCTCTGATCTCTTGTTTACAAATGGGAGCAGGTAATGGGGAGGCATTTTGCCACTTTGGGTAAGGGAATTACACACAGCTAAAGAATTTCTGAGAAAGGCATCTAGCTGAAGCTTGTAAGGCCGCTGCCTTGTATCACCAGCAGAAGCACTTCCAAAAGCAATTAATCCAATTCTAATACAGACACGTAAGATAGGAGGCATGAATCTCCTTCTGGAGGTACCTACCTCTCCCCCAGTCTATGTGACCTGCTTAGACGAGACATCTGCTTTCAGACAGCTAAAATTAAGCAAGGGGAATCCCACAGCAGCTCACTCTCTACTCCACTTTGATTCTGTCACAGTAAAATTGTTATTATTATTATTTAAGGTTATATTATGGTAACACTCAAAGGCCAGGTATGGTGCAGGCACGAAGTAAAACGTAATTCCCTATCCCACAAAGAGGACAACTCAAGTAATTAAAGGATGATTTTGCCTTTAATTCTGCAGTTTGACTGAAAAGAAATACAAACACCAACAGGCAATTAAAATACATAATACTTGATTCATAAGATACCAAAATGCCAAACTACATACTACATACGTCCCATGACACTTACACAATAGAATGACTATATACTTTTGGCTATAATGTAATAAAAAAGGATTTATCTTGTTAAGTATTTCCAGTGCATCATTCTTTCTGAGAGTTGTTCTAAAGGGCAGCCAGTTTATTCATTTTTTGGATTCCAATACACTGCTTTTCACTTGCTATAATGTAATAATGTCTTACATTTATATAGTGCTTTTCATCTAGAAAGATCCCTGAGGCCTTCTTGAGCGCTTTCTGGAGTTTCAGTACCCACAGTGCTGGAGGAAGAAGGCTTGTCATGAGTAAAATGCAGTTGTGGCCAAATTTTGTTATCGCATGAACCACGCACTGTAATTTTCCTGTGGTCAAGAGGCATGAGGCACATACGATGTGCCTTAAAGAAGGAAGGGGAACACCAGGAACCTGAGTGGCTCACAGATGGGAGACAATACTGACTCCTCATGTGTCCCTGTTCCTCACTTACAGGCTGGAGCTGGGCTGGACTGACTCACTCTCTCCCCAACCAGGGGTTTGGAGTACCTAGCAGCTCTTGCACCAAAACCAGGCAACCCGCTGACACAGGCTATCCCTTAAATTACTTGTGAGATGTTTGACTTGGAGCTATCATTTGACCACTGTCTTATATGAAGCACTGAGTAAGGAAGTAAGACTCTAGAATAACAGGTTGATCTCAGCCATCACTGGTCCTCAGATACGTTCTTGGTGAGTCCTTTCAACTTTCTGCCTCTCCCCCAAATCTTCCTCTTTCTCGCTTATGTCCAGCAATAGTTTTCAAGTCTGGATACAACCATGGTAGCTTAGGGGTTGCATGGCATTACAGTAATTTCATGGAGCACAAGCTCCATGTGTGGGGAGGGACTTTGCTAAATCTGCACCTGATACAGCCAATGATACCACATAACCACACACTTAAACTGAATGCAACACTGGAACAAAATAGCAATCGCCATAAAGAAATGCCTGTGCTCCTTTGACAAGCCGTGGCAAGATACCCAGAGATTTTTGGTAGCTTCAGTAAAGTGTTGCATTCCATTTAAAGGTGTGGATGTGCAGGATCTGCTGGGGAGATGGTACATATCGCAGCAAAATAGCTGTCTGAGCTGAGAAAGGGTTGGGAAACACTGCTGTAAAGTGTCAGATTTCAGAGCAGGGACAACTGCCTGTGCAGTGTCTAAGGCAACAGAGATAAAAACTTGATCAGGACTGCAAAGTGCCTTTAGAATACAAATGGTTAATGCTTACATACAGAAATGATATGGAGAGGTCCCTAAGGTCCAGAATGCAAAAGACAGGGACATCCAGCATTCCAGCTGGCCTTGCAGTTCATGTCATTTCTTTGCTGTTTGCAATTCCCTGGACATACACCATTTCCCCCTCCCATGCTTCAGATGGAGGGCTGCTCACAGAACAGGGAACTATTCAATATTTATACTCGCTCATTCATCTAGGCACATCATTGTACTGCATTTAATAAAAAAAAAAAAATCAATTTTTATGAGGTTTTTCTCCATACAGTATCCATGGGCTCCACATACAGAACAACTATATCTCACAACGCTCCTGTGAAGGCACCTGGGGAATGAGGCTGCCCATAGCCTGGGCTGACGCTGTGAACATGGACAACACAAATGGGTCTCCACCTTGTCACGCCACAAGTGACTTTTTGAGGAGCATATAGTATAACATTTCATTTGTTCACAGCATAGCTCTGATTGCGTATGTTGGTGCTCGGCACCAGACTCAAACTGAACCAGAACTGACAGTGGCCACCCATGCTCTGGATTTCATTGATTTGTTAGGTTTCACCCAGGCTGCTTTTTTTTCCTAGTGAAAGAACAGCCGCACACAAAGACCTGCACAGTCTTTTAGTACATATCAGCACTCCGGATTTCAGCCCTGCCCCACAGAAAACATATTTCTCCCTACCCACTCGGTCCCCTTGCCATGCTGGGGCAGTGGGTTATTTAGGACAGATTCGGTGGAAATAGCACCATCTACTGAACACCCAATATCCTTCCTGCAGGGACTTCTTGGGGTTGGGGATTTTTCGAGGGGAAGGGTCTGTCTCCGCAGCCCAAACGGCATTGAATGTTCAGCTCCTCAAGTTACTGAGCTCCTCAAATTAGTCTGAAGCTTTCCATCCCTGGGATGACTCAAGTTGCTTCTGTCACTTTGCTGTGATTCAAGTCATCTTCTCTGAAGAAACGCAAAATAATCCTAGTGATATATATACAAATGTATAAATACACATTTCATCCCCAAAGGTCTTTCTTTTTTTGGGTTCATTCCCAAAGTCTGCGCACGCAATGTTGTGTCCCAGGCTGCCTGTCATGTCTCCATCATGCAGTACTCACTACGAAACAGATTTTGGGGCACATGTTTTGGCTGGCTGGCCATGATTTCTTGGCCTCTTACTTGGACGGGTCTGCTTGCAGAGCGGGGACCTTAATTCCTACAGACTGACTGGTGGAAATATCCACAGGGGACAGGGCTCCGGGCCACGGAAAGGGAGAAGAAACCACTCGGGGAAAGTTAAATGAAGGCACAGCTGGGAGATTCCTCTCCCATGAAAAGAGGGGTGGCTCTTGCAGGTGCATGGGGCCACTCAAAAGGACCAGCGGGCTCGGCAGGCGTTTGAAAACCGCCCGT
>NW_008824544.1:3378097-3418488 GCF_000699105.1 Pygoscelis adeliae | reverse complement strand
TGGAGCCGGGGGGGGGGTTCCAGCTTGACGGCGGGGCAACTTTTATTCTCTGGTGACTTTTTTGCTGCGGTCGGGGCACCCCCACGGCCCGGTGGGGTCCGTGGTCTGCAGCCTGGTGGGGCCAGGGGCGTCTGGTGTTGTGTAGGAAGAAGAGGTGGAAAAGGAACAGCAATTAAAAAATATACGTATTTTATTTCCTATATGTCCTGCCCTGTAAAATGAGAGTTCAGAGCAGCTGAATTTCTGATGTGAATGGTGGATGTTTCCTTACGAATCTTTAAAAAAGTAAAAGCTGGGAGTGCAGCAAGGCCCGGGGGCGTGCGCTGTCTCCCTGTGCTTCCATCCCTCCCAGTACAGTTCTGTCAAAGTTTCCTTTAAGGGCCCCGAGAGTCCAAATGTCCAGATTGTCCTACACATTGGGTTGAAAGGCAACGCAGCTGGCCAGTGTAACTGCGTGGATAAATGTCTTTTGGGGGTTCACAAGGGGACGGGGTGCAACGCAGGAGCTCTGTGTAGCTTAACTACTTGTTTGCTTCTTCTGTTGGATTTTTTTCATAGCTTAATGAGTTCTGGCATATGTTGATACTGTGCAAATGCGGTGTATGGCTGTGGCTGGCATTGGAGCAAAGTCTGGTCCTGTAAGTTCAGGGTATGCTTGTAGCAAGCTCGAGAGAGAGGCAGGAACGTGAACTTTTTGGGTTTTGCTGAGAATTCGCATAGTCAAACAAAAATGCAACAAAATGAGGAAAAGATGCTTCTGTGTGAGCATAATGTGGTTGTTGTGTATAGTTTGTGGTCGGAGTATTGTTGAATAACTCTCTGGCAGCGGTGCTGTTCTGCGTTGTGGTATGTATATGTGTGCGCTAAATCCTGTAGCACCAATGAGGATATTTAACTTTCATTGACTTGGCAGAGAAGTAGGAGCGTGGAAGAACCATTGTTAAAAATGGGAATAATTGCTTGTGGATCTTGTAGGCAATTTGAGAGGCATTTAAACTGTCTTTAATCTCCCTGTGGTATGAACAGGACACTGAGAATCTCTTGCTTTATTGATGTTTGTTTTCCTAGCAATATATGGACAGACAGTGTATACTATGAATGTGATAGCTGCTTGCTTATTGTAAGTGATATTTGCTCAGGGACAATAAACAATTGTTTGCTGGGCTTTATTAAAAAGAACCACAAACGCTCCATACCTCCTAAAACAAAGCCTTTATTGTCTTAAAGCAACTGTGGGCCAATTTCATGCTTGGTGTAGTTCCACTGATGTCAGTGGAGTTTTGCCAGGGATGATTTTGGCAGGTGAAGTGTCACTTCTGTTTTTCAGAGTCCAAAATGCTCAAGAGTAATGTTGCTATTTTGCCTCCAGCACTTAAGTATTGTTAATTAAAATGGTATGCTGGTGCTTCCCAAAAGTAAGGGGTAGAGGTGGGAGAGTCATCTCATCAGGTCCTCTAAATACTTTCCTGCTTGCTTTCTTCTTTCTGCTTCAGGTCTGATATCCCTTAATTTACTCTCTTCCTTCTTTTTCAGTTGTGGCATCTTTTTTCTCTCTTCAAAATTACGCAGTTTCTCTGAACTCCAGCTTACCCTTGAGCATTTAAAAGTTTTGAGACTGTTGAACTGCCCTACAACACCACTGCACGACTAGGTAAGTGAGGAGCTGTGTGGCAGCTGCAGTTTGGAGATCTTTCTCGCACATGCACACGCCTCTTCTTTACAAGCTGATTTGTGTGGTGGCTATGGTCAGTGCATTTGCTGAAGTGGCAGATTATTTGAGAGAGTCATGCAGTGGAACAGCCAGGCTTGAGAGAGACCGAGTGAGTAGACCGGGGTGGGGGTGGGGGAGTCACTGAGGTTTTACACAGTGCCATACTTGTGACATTGAGAAACAACTGGTTTTGAGTGCACCCCTTCATAACATCAGTAGGAACAGAAAAATCATCTAAAAATTGGAGCAGAAGAAAAATTGGGAAAGATAGAAGCAAATACTCTTGTTTACTAGCTGTGGAAAGAAGAGTGGAACTGTTTAACCAGTAATTGGCTTTAACAGAACTTTGGCTCCATCAAAGTTTCAAAAAAAAGATTTTATTATGTTATCATGTATGCAATTAACAGCATTAAATACACGTGGCCAACTCTAAGGCTGTTCTGGCACTGTGGTAGTTTTAAGCAGAGCAAATTTCAATGCTCAGCTTTGCAGAGTCTCTGCTGAGCCGTTCTTGTATCTGACATCTTTGCACTGTACAACTTTGGATCTATTTGCATCTCATAAGTACACAGAAAAAGCATGTCAGACAACTCACAGCTGATATCGTTCTGATGCTTTTGGAAAAAGTAAGCGTCAAGGAGCAAGATCCATGCACTGTCTAACTTTGGACGGGAAAAAATGTGCTTAATGCTTCTTCAGTTCAGTGACCAGTCTAAAGTTTATTCTGGTTTGGCCAAACCTAGCGTGTTCTTGAGCATCAGTGGAAGTATGGTTTGCAGCTTAACATAGGTCTTGCAAAGAGCCTGCAACTCTTCTGTATTTACTTTAAGAGCATGTAAGTTGGGGTTTTGATGTTTAATATAAGCCAATGGAAGGATTCAGCTCTGAAAAGGGAATTGGTCACATGCTAACCTAAACACAAAGGTGCAAATTTGATAGGAAAAATGTTTTTGAGGAGAAGGAAAGATTATTTGGCTAGAACGACATTTCTCAGTGATACTTCCTCTTTCCACATCTTGCATGTTCTTGTCAGGCTTATCTCTGTGTGTGCTTCATTTATATTAATCCTCTCAAAACTGTGCTGAAGTGGAAAGGTGCTGCGTCTTCCCACTGTGGGGAAGACACCTTCCCTTTGCAGATGGGGAATAAAAGTACAAGAAGGTACATGGGTCGTCCGTGACTACATGGGAACTGCGTGCAAGAACTTAACTTTTGTCTCCTGAACTATTGGCTAGTGTTGAAAGACCTTCCCCCTGCACGAAGGAGCAGGAGAAGGGAAGAGTGAAGAGAAGAGGCACGGTATGAAAATCCTGAAGTTTGGTTACCTGGCTGTGATGCAGTTAGTGGTGTGGTCGACTGCTCTTCCAACAACATGCATGTTGGTCTTTGTTAGACTATGAAAAAAAGGAGGGCTTTGTAATGATAAGTGCTTAAACAAAGACGTTCAGCATACATTGGAGACAGAAAAAACAATAAGGGACATTTTTGTTCTCCTTTCTACACCTGCCTTTAAATAGTGGGTGCTGTTTTTACAGGTGGGTCTCTGGATCGATCTTTGGGGAGTTCCTTCATCTGGCCCGTTGTACAGTTGCATGTGAGCAGGTGCCAGCAGAAGGGAAGAGGAAGGCTTTGCAGAGCCAGGAGGGTTGCGGTAAGACCAGGACTGCCTCTCTGTGACCCCAGCAGCTGGGTGAGGTGATGTGAGTGCAGATCCCCACCCTGAGAGACCAGGCTCGTGTTTCTTTTTACAGGTGGTTTCTACAGGGGCGGCTGCTCTTCTGCTATGCACAGACACTCACGTAGCTGCTGTTCTTGCCTGGGTGCTTTTTTGCTTCAGGGTGTTGGTGTGAAGGGCTCTGTGCGTTACACAACAGCGGGGAGCTGCATGTGGCAATTGTCTTGTGGCAGAAATCTTACAGGGATTATATGAGCAAGGAGCACGGGCATCTGCAAAAAAATGAAGGATGTGGTCAAACAGAACCTTTTCTTCCCCTTTCTATGTAACTCAAAAACACTGGAGGGTACCTGCTACCTCTGTGTTTCGTCACGCAGGGAAAACTGAAGTTTGAAGTAACGCTTTTCCTTACAGCACTGTGTTTGGTGGTTGACTGTTATAATTGCAAAGTCTGTCATAGTTTTAACTTTAGTTTCAAAATATGTTTCAGCTGGCAGCCTACTTCTCATGTTTAGGCCAACGCTGTAAGTTTTGTGCAATGAAGGGTAGGAAACTTACAGGTGGGAGAGCAGTGTTTCCAAGTTGTGTCTATAAAAGAATAAGCCACAAAGATTTTGAAGCGGTTGTGTGCAGTGCTCTGTCCACTGGTCCGTATCACATTTTAAAATAACATTTGAAATCAGTAGTTACTCTAATTTTTTAGCCTGGGTCTACAGCTGAAAGGGCAGGGTTTGTGGTGGCTTGGTACATTTTGCTTTTTAGTATAGATCTAGTCTGGCTTGGAGTTAACTGAGTCTTCACCAGGTCATCAGCTTGCTTAGATAGAACAAGGATTCTAGTTTCATGATGAGAGCAGGGAGCACAAATGCAATAACCGTTGCCTTATTTAGCTTTATTTATCCTAGAAGGAAAACTCCTGGATTTGCTTACATTTTTAAAATTTCTCTGGCAACATGAAGCCAGAAGGTTGCCTTTTGTGCAAATACACGCTCTTCTTCAAAGAGAGGAATAGCGCAGTCATTTAGGAACAGTGGGACAAATTCCTTTCTTTTAGATGAAATCAATTTCTTTATTTTTACATTGATACTGCAATTTCAGGCAGTGTACGTGCCTGCACGATGAACTGTAAAACCTCTGTTCCGTCCTTTAGCAAATCTCAGCCTCTTACATTTGCTGCCCCTCTGTATGAGCTGCATTGGAGTCCTGTAGAGAACTATCTTTATGATGATGAAGCATGAAGTGTGCTCTTGCGATAAGGAGTGCTTTAATGTCCTGGATAGCAACCTTACTGCTTGTGGTGGTGGGATAGGTCTTATTTTTTACCTTGTACCCAGGAATTACTCGTCTTTTCTGTAAGCTGGAGAGCTAAAACCCACAAATGCTTCTGGAGGAGAAACTGCCTTCATGTTTGACTTTGGTTGAAGCAGTTCCTCTGCTTTGCAGTATAGTATATTTTAGGGAGGGGAAACTGAGTCTTGAAACTGTTTGTTATTGTGTAGAGGGAAACCCACATTGAGCTGCTTTTGCTTACTCGAATATTAAGAGTTCTCCTGTCCATCTTGGATGGATGTTCAGTTCACCATGCTTGTGCTCACTGGTGCTAGCTAACTCGCCAGGTCCAGTGGCGTCTGCTTTGAGTGGGAGCCAAACGCTGCCAGTATTTCAATAGCAATGGCATTCAGTGGGTCTTTTGGTGGGTTGGCGAGAGGAGGATGATGATGGGAAATAATAGAATGATTCTTTTCATTCCTTGCCTGTACAGTGAATGGGCATTCATAAGACCTCATGTATATACACAGGCTTTTGTTCTGGTGCTAATACTAAAACAGAGTTCACAGCTCTGAGTAGTCAAGACGATGTGATGAGAAGTGGGTCAAGACCATTCGTGTGTGCATAACTGCACTCCTGATCTAGGCCAGCGCCTGTGCTGGATGCTTCTAAACAAGCTGAGAAGATTTCAGGGGAATTGGAGTTTATGCTGTCAGATGGGTGAAGTGTACCTCTAGCTGAGCAGAGCACTTAAGGATGGGGATCAGAATGGATGATCTTGAGTCACTTTGCGCGTTAATATGACCATAGAGGAAAAGTTTTACTGTTTCGTACCTCTGAAGAGCAAGGAGTTTAGTCTGAGCCAAAGGAAATTTTCTTCTTCCTGGCAGAATGAGTTGCTGAGCAGCCCTTCAAATATGTGCACTGCTCTGCTGTTTCAACTGAAATACATCTCTCCTACCTCAGTTTCCTCTTAAGTGTCATTGGGGAAAATGATGACTTGCTGAGTATCCCACTGTGTTGCTGCTGTGTCTTTCAGACTTGCTGCGGTATCCTCGGTGCCCTTCAAGGAAGAATGGATGCCTGGGCTCACCCTGAGATGCAGTTTGGGACTCGGTTGTTGGTAGAGGAAGAAAGCCAATTTTTATCTGAAGCCACTGGGGTTTGTGGGGTTTAGTTTTGGAGAGAATAGGGAGGAGTTTGATTGGGTTATGATAGTCTTTGCACTATATTATGATCTTGTTTTTTCATCCTAGAGCTTTTTGAGGTAATGTCATGGTTTAACCTCAGTCGGCAACTGAGCACCACGCAGCCGCTCGCTCACTCCCCCCCGCAGTGGGATGGGGGAGAGAATTAGAAGAGTAAAAGTGAGAAAACTCGTGTGTTGAGATAAAGACAGTTTAATAGGTAAAGCAAAAGCCGCGCAGGCAAGCAAAGCAAAACAAGGAATTAATTCACTGCTTCCCATTGGCAGGCAGGTGTTCAGCCATCTCCAGGAAAGCAGGGCTCCATCACACGTAACGGTTACTTGGGAAGACAAACGCCATCACTCCAAACGTCCCCCCCTTCCTTCTTCTTCCTCCAGCTTTATATACTGAGCATGACGTCCCATGGTATGGAATATCCCATTGGCCAGTTTGGGTCAGCTGTCCTGGCTGTGTCCCCTCCCAGCTTCTTGTGCACCTCCAGCCTTCTCAGTTGGTAGAGCACGAGAAACTGAAAAGTCCTTGACTAGTGTAAGCACTACCTAGCAACAACTAAAACATCGGTGCCTTATCAATTTTGTTCCCATCCTAAATCCAAAACACAGCACTGTACCAGCTACTAGAAAAGAAATTAACTCTACCCCTGCCGAAACCAGGACAGGTAACTTGTCCTTGAAGATGAGCTATGTCATGTAATGCAAGCTGTAATACACGTGTTTAACGCTCATAATACCTGGCATATCACCGCTGCCCCCTGAAAACAGTCTGGCAGAAATTTGTAGCCAGGTTTGGGTGTCTTAAGAGAATGGAGGAAAGGATGGGGAAGGAGTCGTGGTGGTTTTGGGATTTTCTTTGGGTGGGAGGTGCTTTTTTGGTATTTCTAAGAGTAAACCAACATTTTCTTCCAACCTTTGAGGCCTTCCTTCTATGTAACGTGCAGAAGCAAACTGGAGCGCTGTGGATTGTAACCAACTGCCCAGTTGTGCTGGCAGTAGGTTTTGCAAGGTGAAGAGATGACCTTTTGTAGGTGGCTGCTAGGGTAAGGGCGAGCAGTAAGCACGGCTTGCCTTGCTGCTCTCCCACCTTTCTCCTGTGTCCTTTGTCACAGTGAGCTGCGCAGTGACACACCAGCTGATCAGAAATGCTCAGGCGCAGGGAGTCTTGTGTAATCTGGAAGGAAGCCCTGGCTGTGCATGGAGTTGTCCTGTGCGTGCTATTTGTTACCACAGATAGCAAGTGCAGGGAGCAGGGTGACTCTCAAAAGACAGTCTAAGCATGCCCATTACTCTTCATTTACCTGTTTCTTCTTTCAAGTACAAGAAGGCTGAGCAAGGCATAAACTTTTTATGCAAAACATGAGTGAAAATATTCTTTCTTTTTCGGAAAATGCCTTAAAAGGTAGCTTTAGAATTCAAGAAATTCAATGTCTGTGAAAAGCAGAAAGCATGTATCTCTTGGGGTGA
The DNA here is from genome assembly GCF_000699105.1 of Pygoscelis adeliae. Classification (NCBI taxonomy): domain Eukaryota; kingdom Metazoa; phylum Chordata; class Aves; order Sphenisciformes; family Spheniscidae; genus Pygoscelis; species Pygoscelis adeliae. Next base: position 3,411,165 of record NW_008824544.1, on the reverse strand, counting down.
AGCCATATCCCATTGAAAAGATTTACAAAAATATTTTTCTGAAGTTCCAGCAACTAGAAGGCCAGTCTTGAAGCTTGTTATGAAGACTGTAGTTTGTGAATGTCCGTGCCAGTCAGTCTCAGGTGGAGTATTTAGTTTAAAAGGCTAAAGCACGTGTTACGGATGCCATTGTATCAAAACACTCACTCTTTTGGGGAAGCTCAAATATGAGTTCTTGGGCCTGTCTTGCTTTCTCTTTAGTTAATGACTGATGAAACTGAGTGAAAAGAGGGGGAGGTTGGAGGCATCAGCTGGCCGTGGTATATGCTACAACCTTTTCCTAATTGTGCAAAAGAGACGTACCTTCAAAGTTTCCTTTATAAACCTGAGAATTTACTGAATGTGCAATGACTTAGAATTTTTTTGCAATATAGTATGTAAGCAGAATAAAAAATTTCCTTGCTTGAGGATGTGAGGGCAAGTTAGCACATCAAGTTAGAAAATGTGTGCCAACTATTGTTTTGTTTTCCAGTGGCCTGAGGGCCCTTCCTGCATAGCACTGTCCTAAAGAGACAGTCTCAGCCCTGAGGAACTTACAGTTTAAGTAGGGAAGAGAGAGTGAGTGAATGGACATTAGAGAGACAAAAAGGTGAAGCATGTTGTATTTTGGGGTGTTTTTTTTGTGACACCAGCTCAGTGTTTTTGCAAACCTGAAGTAAAAAAAATCCTTGCATCAGAGATCAGTTTTGCACTGAATGCAGCTCCTTTGCTGGAGAGCCAGATTTATACTGAAACTTCCAATGTAGATGTAGCTTTATATATCTACATAAAGGTGCTTCGTCAGTCATGTTTATTGCATTACAGGAACAAATTTTAACACTGTAAGCTGCCCTATAGGGATCTATATACTTTCCAGCTGGTTAAGGTCTACTTTTTCTCTGTAGAAGCACTAAAAAGGCATCTATTCAACCTTGTTAGCTGTTTCCAGGTAACTAATAGAATTAACAGATCCAAGACACATGTTCCTTTAGCTAATGTAATCCATTTGTCAGCTTCAGCCAAAAATTATTGCAGGGAGGAGAAGCACAAGTCTATGTAGTAAATCTCATTTTCAAAGAAAACAAAAAAAAGTTAGACCGGTACTTTTCACTAGAAAATTTCCACAACCGATGTCACTTTTAACGTGAAATTTTATAGCAGACAACTCTAAAAATGGGGGTGAGTTTGAGATGCAGTCAGAGATCGGTCTGGTCAGTGATGCTGGTAACAGAACTGGGTGAAGAGTTTCAAAAGAGGGGAAAGTATTTAAATCCTGGGAGACTTCTTGGATGCTGTAGCAGTGGGCCATATGGGTACCTAAGTAGCTAAATTTTCTGCTCAATTTGTAATTCAAATATCTGTTTGGTCTCTTCCTAATCTACTGCCATGATTTCCTATGGCTAAGTAGTTCTTCCTTTCCTCAAAACTGTCACAGTGTTGCTGGTGCAGGATGACTACAGACAGCATCTGCCAGGGAAAGGCGCTCATTTCTGTGGTGCTGAGGTTGTGGTCGGCTCAATCTGTGATGTACTTAGCTTTGCACCAGAAGGATGCCGGGGTTTTATAATGCTATGCTAATTAAGGTCTTGGTGTCTGCCATACAAAATTCTTAATTGCTGAAGTATCCTCATATCAGTTTCAGTAAAACTGTTTTTCGGAGCTTTTTTTTCCCCTTCCTCAGAATTATGCAAGAAAAAAGACTGTCTAGCTACTGAAGCACAGTGCTGTCACCTGTTTTACTTCCCTGTGTTTTTTCTGTATTGATGGAAGGCTTTTTTTTTTTAATGCTTAATTCTTTTGACTGCCATATCTGGTAGCATACCGGGGGAGGGCTGCATTTGTAATGCCTGTTCTGTGCACTGAAAGGCAAGACTTTAGTAATGAACTTTAAGGTAGAGGAGTGTGTGCTTTCAAAGAGCTTATTCCTTCCAACATTGACTGAAATTGAATTATTGAAGAGTCCCATCAAATTGGGCGTAGCATGCATTGATAAAATGGTGCTTCATTAAGTGACTGCTCTAATGAATCATTTCGACCCCTTCCTCCAATTTTAGCATTGGATCTTATTCTCTTTATTACAAGTAACATCAGGACTAGTAGAATTAAGTATTACAGTTTGAGCCAGCGGTGGGTTCATTTATTCCTTTTTTTATCTTTAATGATGAAGAAACCTCAGCTGATTTCCTGTTCAGGATTGATACTTCACAAGCCTTGAGATTCATCTGTATTTTATCTCCAGAATCACACTTTGTTTTAGGGTATTTTTTCTTTCTAATAGGAAGCTGATTAATTGACTGCTAAAACAGCCACAGATGTAGTTAATTTACTTTCTAAGTGCAGATGTTTAGAGTGCTATGAAGCCAGGCAAAGATTGGATTTAGAAAGCACCAGATTACACATACTAGTCAACAAAACATTGAATATCAGAGATAACTCATTACTGTAAAAGCAATGAAATAAGGAGCTCCCATTCCTACTGGGCGTTTTCCCCCAGGAAGGGGACTGGAAAAAAATTCTGTACTCTAAAATACAACTATTCAGATTCTTAAGAGTAGATACCTTGGTAATCAATGTACTGTTTCTTTTTTTTTTTTTTTTTTTTTTTAAACTGCCATAGTTAAGATGCCATGAATTCAGTTTAGGGTATTACGGTTTGCTAAATGGCAGGCTTAGAAGTGTACTGTAGGTAACAGTATCCCTCAGGAAGGAAAGGATATGAAAGCTCAACAAACGATTTCCAAAAATTACAATCATTCCAGTTAATGTGGTGGTTAAACTAGGTAATTTCTACTTAGAATTTTATAGTGTCATTGTGTATTTGAAAAACAAACTGTGTCAGGGTAAACAAATCCTTCCAATATCTATTTAAAGTAGATAAATATTTATTATTGACCTTTTTTTTACAGATTGAGAAACAAAGGCTGAATTGACTTGCCTACAGCTATAACTAATTAGTGCAAGGATAGAATTTGAACTTGGAACTTTGAACCAAGAGAAAAACAAACAAGATGAAACATTGCAAATGGAAACATAATGAAAAGATAATATAAACTTTATATTTCAAGCATAAACTCACTACCCCAATATAGAAATCATCTTCCCTTAAAGGCCTTTAGGCAAGTAGGCAGCGTAAAAACCTGCTTCTTACTGAAAACAGGATCTGGTTAGACCATGATCATTACCTTACTTGCCAGTTTTGTGCATCTTACATTACCCACATTAAGCTTGTTGCTTCTGAGAAAATTCCTGAAGACAAATTGGAATTCAAATTGAATTTTCAAATCACTGAAGTTCAAATGAGGAGCACCAGGCAAATTACATTTCATCTTGAAAAGCTGCAACAAAATCATACTAGAGATTTCCTTTACTTATCTCCCAGATAGGTTATTGCTGTGAGTCATCCGAAGCAGTTGGACTAGATGTGGCAATGTAGCTGACTCAAAGACAAGTGATTGGCATCATTTTATGGGATGTCACTAACTGCAGTTTCATTAAATTGCAGTTTTCTCTCTGTCCTGGTCAAATGTTAATTTTCATTACAGTCTGGGCTGAGCATAGAATAAACATTTCTTTTTTGCTTTTGGTAAGTCCACTGGATCACAAAGGCCATGACCTTAATTTTTTTAATGAAAAGGATGATGCATCTTAAAGCACAGTGCTCACTTGCTTGCTTCTCTAACTTGCATGCTGGAGAGGTGGTAGCACTCACACAGTTACTGCACCACTTCAGTATTTGTGCATTTTGGGAGAACAGTGTTGTCCTGTAACAGGGTTTGGGATTTCCACCCTCCCCCCACCCCTTTTCTGCAGGGGGAAAGCATTTAATTCATTGCAGTACCTAGTCATTTCAGTCAATGCATTTGCTTCACTGATGAAAACGAAGAGATACGGAGTTTTTAGTGGCATTTCTGTATAAACTTGAGGAATTTCAGACCTTCTTAATAATAATTTCTTGTTTCTAAACATGCTCAGTTAAAAGGCAAAGCAAACTTACTTTTCTGGACTGTTAAATGTCTTCTGTAATGGATGCTATTTGAATCAGATTCCTTTGCTTTAACTGTCTTGTGTTTGCTCTGGGACTTGTGATTCATTTGAATGTGAAGTAGCCAGCACTTGACTAATGGAAAACCTAAAGTAAATAAGTGATAGTGCATGCTAGAGAATCAAAAGGTCCTACAGTGAGTCATGGCACTCTTTAAAACAATTTAAATATCATTCGGTAAACCAACTGTTGAACGAAGAGTGGATGAATGGAAGTTTAAAAACTTGAATCACTAAAGTTTGGGACATTTAAAGCCTAGGCTAGATTTAAGTGTTATTACTTTGAAGTTCTTAATGGAAAGGGAGTAGAAGGTCATTTTTAAAAGGGCTTTCATTATCTTTGCCTAGGGTTTATAATTGAATCTAGGGCTTGAAGTTTACAGGGTTGGTTTGACATTGGAGCAGGAGTATCGACATACTATGGAAATGTAGTGGTGGCTTAAATGATCAGCTTTTTCTGTCATCTTCCTCTCGACTCTCAAACAATTTAGTCTCTACTGTGAACTGTTTTTTTTTCTGATGTGCATATCTTTTACATCTCTTTTATGGGAGGCTTGAATTTACAGTGCAATTCCGCTCCCCTTCGCCTGAGTAGTGTTTGTTAAGAATATAAAACTTTTTATCCATAGCCAGCTGTTTTGAAACTGAAAACCTAACTTCAGAAGTTAAAGGCCCTTGGCTGAAATCTGGCTAAGGTGCACACATATGTGTGCACTAAACAAAAGCAAGCTGCTTTGCAGCTGTTACTCGTGGTGGCACCAGGCCTTCTCTCCTCCCAGCCCTGTTCTGGACTCCAGGTGTTGCTTTTCATAGGCGGGGCGTAAACCACAGAGCAAAGCTGCGAGGCTTCGTACAAGCATGTATGTATCTTCCAGAGCCAAATGATGATACTGGACTGCAGCTGGTTCTGTGCCTGATTCTGCTCTAGGCATGAACAAAATAAGCAAGAGGAGTAAAGGTGAAGTAGACAGTAAGTGGAACGACTTTTAGTGATATGACTTGTCCTCAACTGAACAACTGGCCTGGGATTAAACTGGGTTTATTCTAATTGCAGCAGGGTTAGACCTTGTTGCATTATCCCGTATAAGACAGTGTTAAAGGTTAATAGTTTCTTTTTTTTTTCCCCCTAAAATGAAAGATGCTTTAGATTATAGGTGTCAGTTATGTAATTGGCAAACGACAGGAAGTTTGTAAAATGGCCGAAAGTAGTTCTTGCAAGAATCTGAAATTTTAACCATATTCACCACAATGATGGTGTGTTTTTCCTAATAGAAGAGGTCTTTGTTCTTAAAGCTGGAATAGTTTGGGCTTTTGGGCCTTTTTTTGTTTGTTTTTGGTTTTTTACTTTTTCTTAAATGCGCCATAGAAGCCAGAGGTATCCTACAAGACACCTACTTTCAGAAGGAATGCAGGCAGGTAGGTACGTTAGAGTGGATCTTTTCATCACCACCATGTTTGATAAATTTTGACCTGATCTCTGGATTAGGAAGAAAAAGGGTCAGATTGCGGTATTAGACTGGAAAGAAAATGAAATGTGAGATAATTTAAAAAAAGAAAAAAACCAACTGAAAATTTGTGGTATATCTGTTTGTACCATATGTATTTCTTCTACAAACCAAAGCTGTAAACTTTCTAGCTGATCTGCACGAGATAAGCTTGCATGAATCTTTCACACCAGCATCACAAGCTTGAGCTCCTCTGTGCTGCATAACTAAATCCCTGTTGTCATCCAGTTCACATGTAGTCAATGTGGGGATCCTCCAGTTTTGCCTTCCATAAACCTTGGTTTTGTTTTTCTGATACTTCATTTCCTGTTGATCCAAATTCTTCGAGTTGTTTTTTTTTAATGTGCTTCCAAGGGCTGTTGCTTGCAACTGTTGTCTAGCAGCGCTGGAATGAACCCTGTCAGAGCCTGGACTCCTGGCTGCGTCTTTCGTTACTCAACCACCAGTTCACATGGAATTTGGAGCTTCGTATCTTGGAGGCTTCAAACCCTTTAAAAATTTGGCTGAAATCAGCCAAAACTTATGAGGAGGGGTGCACGTGCACACTTAAATTATCATATAAGAAATTTAAGAAGGTCATGTAACTTAAATACCTGACCTGGTCCTATATTTGCTTCTTGGTTATGAAACAGTCTCTCTGGATATGTTTTTGCAGCTTAGCTTTGTACCAAGGGAACTCCCTGTAGTGGCTCTTGTAGCGCAGCTCTTGCAGTCTGGTTTTGCTAGAGCCATGCTGATTTAACTAAGATGCGGGCATCAGAATAGCATCGTAGATTCTTCCTACTTCATGCCTAAATGCTTTACAACATGGTTGCTACCTTTTCAGAAAGCCTGTTGTGCAAGCAAACCACACCGATTTCCTTCAGCTCTATTTAACTGTCATTTGGTGGGTAGCCGAGATGGGGAATAGTAGATACGCTTTCATTCTTGCTAACTTTCTGACCAGTGAACCACACGAAAATTTTGTAAAGCTGAAGATGGGGAAAAAACCCATATGTATTTCAGTCCCGTCATTTGGTTACAACTATAAAGGCGTAATGTTCATTTATCACTTCCTTCTAGAAACTTTTTGTAACTGAATGAGCTATTCCTGTAATTCAATGACATGTGCATTGCAAAGTCTTGAACATTAGAACGGGTAGGAAACTCTTGTTATTTCAAATTGTTATGTGTTTGTAAACTGGCTTCAGGCCTTTGAGTTGAAAGACTAACCATTGAATTCAACATACTGCTGGGTTGCATCACAGAAAGATAAAAGTTGGTTTTATATGAAGTGGAAACTTAGACACAGTAGTATGAAACTCAGTAAGCCCACAGTGAATATATGTTGGCTGGGGTTTTTTTTTGTTTGTTTTGTTTTACAGTCAAGGATCATATCTTAAAGCAATTTTTGTATCAGTGGCCTGTCACATCACGTAGGATCAATCTTTGCTTAAATAGGAAGTACTTATTAAGGAAAGCTGCTGCAGACCTGAGCTTGCGTTCTAGCTGTATTATCTCTGCTGGCCAATAACCACATGTTTTAACTGGTATTCTTCCCAGTGCACAAACATGCCTAGTGAGTAATACATGACAAACAAATATAACAAGGCTTGATACATTTGGCCAGCTTGCAGAGTATAAGGATCTCATTATTTTTTCCTACTTCCTGCCTTTGGTTTTTTATTCGAAACTTACCTTTTTAATACAGCATTTCCCCTTAACAGCCTAGGCAAGGTTCTTTCCCATGTCATCTGCATGTTAGTCTTTCTGTGGGGATGGCTATGTTGAATGATGAATTTGAGTTTTATTTTATTTATTTTAGCAGTAGCTTTTTTATTTGGATCTTGCAGGAAGTTACTAGTTTCTTTTTTCTTGATTTTTTTTTTTTTTGTTGTTGTTGTACATAAAAGGAAGGCTAAGGGCCACATTCTACTGGGGAAAAAAATGAAGGATGTCAGAAGTGCACCACTTACTACTATCAATAAAACTTTAATTAACTAAATGCTCTGACGTCTTGCCCATGTAATAAATAAAAATCAGAGCGCCTCTCCTAAGTCATTATTACCTGTTATAAAAAATACTTACGCTTCTACTTACACTTCCATCCCAGAGTGAAGCTGAAGAAAAATTGGCTAGCAAGTCTCTATATGCAAAGAAATCTTGGTTATTCAGGTTACACGGTTCCCTACCTTTGCACTGGTGTCCTAAAGAGTCACCTTTATCAAGCCATTCTGTATTTAAAATCACCTTTGTATATACAAAAAGTATGGATCCCGCAGCAGGACTCCTGTTGACTTTGCTTGTAAGGTCTGCCGAGGGTTGACTCGATTTACCACAATATGTGGGATGCCACCTGCAGAATTCCTTGGAGAAGGAAATTACTGTTCAGCAGAGCCTGTGCCTTGCCTCCTCCAGTACCGTTAACCTGGTTCCTGTCGGTGCGAGGTCTTTCTGCAAGTGCTGCTCAACCCAGTAAGTCAGGATTTAAACCGTCTGAGCAGGTATTGGGCAGCTGGTGGCTCAGCTCACCTCCCTCAGGAGGAATGAACCTCCCTGCTCCAAACCTGTGCGGGGTTTTTGGTAGTTCTCAACTTTTTTTGGTGGAGACCAGTAACAGCCTGCCCAGCTCTCCAGAAGGGAATGATCTGGTATCAGTGCTGCCTGCAAGTGGTTGTCCTTTAGGTGCTGTTACAGTGATGAATAACGAGGAGGGAAACAACAAATCAGACTGCCTTGCTTTACTTACTGTTTCTGAATCTCCTGTTTTTTATCTAATCTTCAGGCTCAGCCAATAAGGTTTAACTGCAGATCCTAACAGTGAGCTGATTACGCACAGATCTGCGGGTGAAAAGTTAAGCTGTTAGAAGGGAGACTTGCCGTGCTGCCTGAGATGAAACAGTGTCTTCTTAGATCCCTATCGAGCAGAAGGCATGTTACTGTGTCCTTCCAGAGCCCAGCTGTCAGAGCCGAAGTTGCAGGGGGTCCACAGGCACCATCCTGTACCGCACGAGAGGAGAGCGCAGGGGCAGCATCCGCACCGTGCTTGAAGTGCAGCCCTGACACTGCACTCCCGTTGGCTGCAGGTTTGGCGTGACTCTCCCCAGGTCATCCTCCCGTGGGCCGGCGCTGGGGGATTGTGGGGCCCTCTCTCCAAAGGGTCACCCCCATCACCTGCTGCAGGAACCGGTGGGACTGTGCTCCGGTTGCCCTTGCACAATGTGGGTGCTGTCAGTCAGGGATGAACTCCAGGCAGCATTACCCACTGCTGAGCCTGGCCTGAGCTTGACCCTTGGTTGGCCATTTCCCATAAATTGCAGACACTGTCAGAGTCTCCTGGCTCGGCTTTTCCTTGGCGCCGTTGTTGCAAGATTGCATTTTTAGTAGCTGCTTTTCACTAGCAAAAAAATGATTTTGCGGTGAATCAGAACTGACTTATAAGAAGTGTGTGTGGAAGATAACTCCCTAAGCCAGGGTGTCTCTCCCAGACCCCTAAAGCAGTTGAGGCTTACTGCACGTTAGCTGTCTTGCAGCTTCTGCATGAGCCAGAGGGGGGTTTGCCACAGCTGACAGCAGCCTCTCATGACAGCCAGCAAAGGGTGGGGGAAAGGAAACATCATCCTGAAATCCCACTCCTGACAGATTGAGAACCCTGGTGATCGTGAAGTGGGATTCTCTGTTGAGAGCCGGGATTTCCCAGGGCTGCTCCTTGGGGCACAGAAAAATCCATCATTTTCTTCCAGACCATTTTTTAATTTCCTGGTTTACTACTGAAGTTAAATTTCCTTTTAAGTGCTGTTTATGTTTGCAGCTTTAAAAATGTGGGAAAGGCACTCTCATGGCAGGCTGTAATATAGTGTTAGTAATTATTTTAGAGATGGCCCCTGCATTGCCTCTTGCCCTCTCCTCTGTCATCAGCTCCCTCCTGTGTTTTGTGAAGTTTTTGCTTTGCTGCTGACTGTGGCACGGCAAAAAGTGAGCTCATATGGAGCTCAAATTACTGTTGAACCAGTTTGGATCTGTTTAATGGAAACCTTCCTTCTCCAAACCCTTTTGCACTCATTTTACTTGTCATAAAACTTCTTCTGTTTGAACTTTATGAAAACAAACCAAAACTTCTTTCTGTGTTAGTTACAAAACACTTTGGTTCCTTTCCCTGTTTTTGTTTCGTATTATTTACTTAACTGCTGCTAGAGTAGTGTCTTGGGGTAAAAAGACACTGCTTCTTAGCCAAACAATTTAAATTTTTCATAAAGGGAGATGTACAACCAAACTCTTCATGAAATGAGTTAAACATCCATTCCAGCTCAAGCTTTAAATAGGAAGCGTGGATCATTTAAAAAGCCAGGAAAATTTGGACATGATAGAGTATGGATGCGATAATACTTTTCAGCAGCTGTGGAAATAAAGGAAAACGTCTGACTGGTTCTGGCAAAAGCTTGCATAAATTTGTAACTTGGGGTGTATGCATATGATCTCATGAAGCAGAGTGAATTTTTGCAACCGCATGTAACGCTGAGCGGTGTGTGAGCATCAACCCATATTTACAAAATCCTGCGGTAAGTGTCTTTTCAATTTTTTAATTTTTTTTTTAATTTTCTCCTGAGGCAGGGATGTGCCAGGATCTATTGTAGACCTTGTTAAGTAAATTCTGTGTCGTCTTTTGTATTCTTGTTTTGCTTTTTGGCTTTCTGTGCTACTGGCTAATCTGTTAGTGATGCTTAAGTTTAAAGGGACCTCAGTTGCACAGTCATTCATGTGGAGGAAAAAAAAAATAAATGTATATACCTCTGAGTTTTTCTCTGAACTCCTTATGTTTCCTCTGGTTTTTGAGATGGTGTGATATCATCTAAGTTATTTTGGCAGGTTGTGAAAAGCTTTTTAAAATGGTCAGCCTTGCATTTATGCAGGAAAAGCTTTGGTATCTTCTGCTTTCAGAATTTCAGTGAAGCCACGATCACTGCAGAATCATTTGGGTATGGGTTCTCTCCAGTTGCTGTGTTTGACTTTTACAAGGAACTGTACATGTTTAAAAAAAATTAATAAGGAATAATAAGATATTTTAGCCCTACACACCCGCTTCTCTGTACACATTCAGTAAACGAGTCTTACTGAGATCAATGGTTTCCTGTGTTTTATTAGCCCGCCAGTTTCAGCTGATCCTCTAATCTCACATTTCTTTTTATAACTATTTTATAAGGAGAAGGACCCAATTAAACCAGTTCAGGTTCTCTGTTACAGTGCTGTTATCCTTGCTCTCATCGTAACATGCCTGTCTTGGCTGTCCCTCTGCCGTGCTTTGCAAGCCTCTGGCGTGTCCCCCTGGCACTTCTGCATTTGTGCTGAAAGCTCCTACAGTCACTTATGCAGCCGTATCTTTTTGACGATCTCTGCCTCCTTTTATTCTGATGTGTACACAAAAGCACACAATCCCACATTTGCTTTGTATTTTTTAGCCAACAGAGGTTGAGATTACAAAGTAGTTCTACCTCTCTGTGTGGGACTGCTCTAGACACTGAAACCTCCCAAGGTGGAGCTGCGTGCCCCTCGCATCCCCGTGGCAATTAAGGACTCCTGTGCCAGCCCCCCAAAGCAGGGATGATGTAGGGAGGTGGGATAAGAGAGGGGAGGGGGAAGGCGGGTGGCAGCTGCTGCAAGGTGATTCGGACAGCTTTTGCTATCTGATCTAGCAGCCAGGTGGTTTCTGTTGTCGCCAGTAAAGGTGAGGATACAAGGTAGGCAGGAAAGGGGGGCCATCCTATATCTGCAGCAGCCATCGCCCAAATGCAGGTAGCTGGGCTGTAGCAGGAAGAAATGGAAGACTAGCTCTTGGGGCAGTGTGCCTCTTGAAGAATCGTTTTCCACTTCTCCAGGGAAGAATAATGCAGGTGAGCAGAGCCTGAAGACTCTCTGCTGGACATAAGTTTGACATGAATCTGATCCTGCTCTGGGTGCCTGGTGTGTGGTAAAGCAGCACTGCTGCGATCTTTGCTGCTCTGCTATTTAACTGGGAACTCACTGAGGTATGGAAGCATCCACTATGTTTGTGCCTTTGTGTTATTGTGCAAACATCCTACCAGTGTCGTGATACAGGAGTGAGTCTTGTCCAAGATGAGGTCAGAGGAGTGAGTGTACTTTAGATTCTCTGTTGGGGATATAAGACTTAAACACTAACTGTAAATTCAAGATTGGCAAAGACCTGTTTCAGGATGGAATGTCCTATGATTTCAGCTTGTCCCCTTTGAGATCTTCTTTGAGTATTTTGTTGATTGTGTATATGGGGGTAGGTCTTTAGGATTGTGTAGATCGAAACATTAATTTAAACTGGATTAGAAACGCATAAAAGTAATGGGGAAAAAAATCTTATTTACAAATAAGTTTAAAATAAATGTGTAGTTTAGCCATAATGAAATAGTCTAATTTAACCTCCCGTACCTCCCTAATCTAAGCACCTTAAGGCTTCCCCCCCAGCCTGAACATTTGTGCCCTGTTGAAATTTACTGGTTAAGAGGTTGGAACCATTTTTTTGAGAAACAAGCAAAATTTGGCAGTAGTTTTTCTGTCAAATTCAGAGTTTATTCTTGAATATTTTTTTCTAATTTCATTCAGTGAATTCAATAACTAGTTATTTCAATTCAATAAGTAGTTATTCCAAAGCTGAGAAAGTGATGAAGAGTCAGGAATATGATTGAGATAGAAAAGGATGACTCTACTAGTTCTAAAATCTGGAATCAAGACCAAAAATAATCAAATTGCTAACTTCAGTTTTATAAATTTGATCTATAAACAAAATGTCTGTTCCACTTTCTGCCCAGCCTGCTTCAGGTGATTTTTTTCTAAGTAAATAAAATCGGTTTCACTCTGGTGGTTTTGTGAATTTACTCTGCCTTCACTTATGTCTTTTAATGCAACCTTTGATAGGAATAACAGCTGAAAATGTGTTCACTTAGAACATTAGAACTCAGTCACTTTCCATGTGTAATAAAGAATTTGAGTGTGTGTTATATGTGATCAATTAGTGGTGTAATTTACCTGCCCCTTCAGCAAACAAAAGGCTCATTACAGCAACCCTCTGCAGAGAATAACTGAAATGTAGAAAATGCTACAAATATTTAACAATTAAGGTTTCTACTTAAATAATTTTCATTTCTAGCATCTGGTCATTTCTAGAATACAAATCAACACCAGTGTTTTCTCCTCTGATGTGTCTTGTTGAGTCCTTCTTAGCAGAAGTGAAAAATGGAGGCCAGGGATTATTTTGAGCTTGCGTGTACTTTGCTCTTGATGTAAAACAGTGAAACCCACAGACTGCAAGCTTTGGATATGCAGAAGTTGTCCCTGGCTGTGCGAGAAGATATTCAAATGTGCAGATCATGAACCTTTGTGGCCTTTCAAGAAGGGACTACCTTGGTTAAAAACAAGTTTAAAAATTGAAGCTTGCTATGATTTCTTTCTTAAACCTAATAGATGCCTGGATAAAGGGAATTAGTCATAAGAAGGAAGTCTTAAAACTGTTTTGAATTAGATTTCAAAGGTGAGGGTTATGTTGGTCATCTAAAACTTCGGATTTCTCACCACCACCACAGTCAATAAATGGCAATCTAACATGAAGTTCTGGGAAGATACAGTCTGATCTGTAAAGGGCCGTATGCAACTTAAAACAGATGTGGTTTGGGATCATATTTAGCATCTGTGGCTGGTGACGGAGTAGTCCATGAGAGGAGATGACTTGTTCTCACCAGCACAGGATGGTTGTAGATTCAGCTGATATGGACCCCGTTATTTATGCGTGTTTTGGCTAGTCCTTCAGGGCTGAGTTAGAGAACGTAGGTCAGCTGCACCAGTGAGGCTCTGGTTTCCGAAAGAAGATTGCCGTTCCTATCGCAGTGCTTCTTTCCAGTACCCTTTGGGCTTTCGGAGTGCCATTTGGAAGGCTTCATTAACAGTCTGCTTCCTGGCTCCCTTCTGCCCAGAAGACAATCACTCATCTGATATTCATTTGCACAAGGGCAGCCATGCAAAAGTTAGCATAAAGGATGGCACCTCTAAGGGAAGCAGAAGGGACGTTTCCGTGAGTCTCTGCTTCCCCGCGTCGTCTCCAGCCAGCATTCTTGCAGTGCTTGCAGGGATGCACACAAGATGCATGGGCAGGCACAGTCTCCTGTTTCAGTCACTATGACCCTCTCACATGCCTTTTTGGCTCGCTGGAGGAAAACACATGCTTCGCGTGTTTGCTCAGTAAATAAAGGCAATAGGTATCAACTATGTTACATCCTTCCAAAGCTGTAACAATCCCCTCATCTTTACTGTTAATCTGAATATTTGATATCAACAAAATCACAATAGATTAAATAGCATTTTCAATTCCAACTGGATGTGGTTGCTGTAATTGTTGCCAGGCAGTATCTGAAGACACTTCTATCTAAATACAAAACCTAACTGATGGGAGAGGGAAGAAGAGACTGCTAATGAGATTATGAAGTAAAATATCGACGAATGACATTCTCGTATTGTGGAGACTGCGGAAGGAGGAGAGCAATTTATGCAAAAGGAATAAAAAGAGACCTTGGTTTACATATTAATTATGGATTAAAATTTGTAGTTTAAACAATGGGATTTAATCTGTTAGCTGAATTAGGGTTTTATAGTTAAAGTATGTGGAATAGACTGAATTGGGGATAAATATTCAAAACATAAGTATTGCAAGTATTTAAACCAGAAGCAGAAAGAGGAAGGGAGAGAAGTAGGAGGCAATTGGGCTCGCTCTCTGTAAGGCTCTGAGATTAGGTCTTGTGTATCCAGCTGAGGGTTTTGTTTTTTTTTTTTCAGTCATGTTGATTATTGAATATTAATTTTTTTCTTAAGGAAGAAAAAACCTATGCAAGGTATGCATGTTTTTCTGGGAATAACAGAAAACAGCGATATATTTTTTCTGTAGTTTAGGTTATCATCTTGCTTCCCATGTCTCACATGTATGGAAAAGTGCCATTGTAAATGCAAACAGAAATTTAATTAAGAAGCAGAATGTTCTGATCAAAATCTGATGTATATTTAATACAGCTGATCACAGGGGTCAAGCTGAAAATTAAATATAACAGTATAAAGTGTTTCAAAGCCATGTGTCTTATTCTAAGTGCAGTGAATCCCTGCACTTTTACTACATTGGAGCTATACCCAAAACTGAAAACTGTATTAGAAAACTTGTACTGAAAATAAATAAATAAAATACTTCTTCAAGGTATGGGAGGAGAGGCCTTGTTGTGTACTGGAGCTTCAAGGACACACAGGGCTGCCGTCAGGATACCAGCACAGGTCAGTTGGCCATCCTGCTGTTGAATGTTGTAGTCTGTGTATAAACTTCATAGTGACTGGATAAAAGAGTGAGGGGAGAGGGAGAATCATGGATTTATGCAAAAAGCATCATATTTAACTCTCAAAGTTTTAATGTGTTATTTTCAGTGTTGTGTCAGGTCCATGCCATAACCACCTGATGGTTTCTTTAAGAGTTTATACAGACCTATGGTCATCCCATCTAGCACTACCCATAAAACTGAAGTGTCTCTATCTTCCTTTATAGTCGGTAAGAAAAATGCTTTTAGAGGGTGATTCAGAGTGAAGCTGAGCCGGAGTTGAACCTCCAGAGGGTGGTAGCTCTTCAGCAAGTGCAGTGAACTGGGGTGACGGGTCTAGACCAGGTGGGAAGAATTCATGCATATTCCATCTGCTGTTCAGTGACGTTCCCAGAATGGCTTTGGATAGAGCTCTCAAATGCCCTTTGAGGACATAGAATGAATCCTTTTTTTCTCCTTTGAAGCCCTTTGAAAGGTAATTAAGAATACACAGGCCTTTTCCTCTGAGAAGTCAAGGGTCACTGACAGACAAATTACCAGGGTTATCAAATGAAAACATATTTTAATTTGCTTTGCAATTTAAAACAACAGAATACTTCAGCATCTGGAGCACCCACCTTCTGTTAAATTGTTTCAACATCAAAGGGCTTTCACTGAGGATAAGTTTTCTTTTGTTTTACACAGTCCGCGCTTCATTTTGGTTCTTGAATTCTGCATATGGCTGTTTCCTATGATGGTATTTTTGTAAAGGACTTGTGCGTATTCCTGTTGTTTCTCACATGCATCCTTCTGTGCAGGCTTTGGATGGGGGAATGAAGCCATTTAATGCCTTGGTAAAGGGATTTTTCTGTACTGAAGAATAAATAGTCTTTATTTTAGAAAACATTTGCACAGTGATGGCACCTATTAAGCATAAAATGCTTCTATCCATTGGAAAGAATATCCATGAATAAAAAATGAACTACTGAATCGATACTATTACTTTTCACTCTCTGCATTCTTAGACTTGCCTGTTGCTTTTATTCTCTTTATTACCATGATGGTGGAGTTTTCCTTTCAAGAGAGGCAACGTGGCCCTGTTATTCCTCATTGCTTTGTTTCATCTGCAGCGCGCACAGTAGTGTGATGGGGAGGTTGGGAGTTACAGTTTCAGAACTGCACATGCAGATAGTTTGTCTTTAAAACATCTTTCTTCTCCCCTTCTCCCTCCCCCCCTTGCTTCTGCTCGGGTCTTTTGCCATATCAGCTCTTCCCTGTTACCTCTTTTTATTATTTCATTTTATGGTGTCTTGTACATACTCTGTGAACACAAAGTAAATTGGCATCCTCTGAAGCAGAGGCTATTACAGCATATTCCTGATTAGATGAGGTCTCCTGGCTCTCGCTTACATAAATCTTAAATAATCCAGAGCACTTTAGGTGTAAGTATAGTTTTAATAATAAAACTTACGCTGTGTTAAATTCCTGGAGATCTTTGTCTTTGTAACAGCAGTCCTCATCAGGGTTATTAACCTAGGGTTATTAACTTATTATATGTTCACTAAGGCCAAGTCTTGTTCACTTCTCTTCAGTATTCTTTTACTGATTTAATAAAATAGCATCATTATATCTTTGTTACACCTGGCCTGGACTTGTCTCTTGTGTGCAGAGGGTAGTGGTGATCTACTGTCTTAATTTCAAAATTTCCAAATTTTATGTGAAGTACAGTGGCCAGTGTTCATTGAAGCTGATAAACCTTCCCCAGAGGAAGGCTAGTTTGATAACAACAAAGGAACGAGGGTGATAGCGAGAGTCACTGGTTTGGAGAAGTGAGTAGGTGTTAATGCTAGGCAAAGAATAACTGAGCATATAATGGACAGGTAGTGAGAGTAACCCTCCAGCACTGACTTCTGTTCACATCGATTTTGTTCCCTTACTCGTTTCGTGATCACAAAACTAGATTCTAATTTAGTGCAGATTTTTATCTTCCCCTTCCTTGTTAGCATGGAGATGGTCACAGCTGGTGGTAGTAATGAGCCCACGTACTGTACAAAGTCAGGGGAGACTGCAGTTCGTTGCCGCTGTGCCCAGCCCCATTTAATGAAGCTTTTTGAGAGCATGCAGCAGTAGTGTGTGCATTTTATGATGATGACAGAGCCTGTTAGGTTTTAAATGCATTTTCTTTCCAGAAGCACGACAGGGTTTTCATGCAGCTAGGTGCTGCGTTTAAGTTCACATCACAACTTCTATTATAAAACCCTTGTTTCCAGTAATGGTGCTGTGCAGCAGCCCTGTTACAAATTATGTAGTGGAAAAAGGTTTTATCGAGATTAAGAAAGGAAAAAATTTCAGCCTCTTCTAATATTATGTTCACTAAAAATATTGGAAGGGAAGAAAGCCTCTGTGTGTGTGATTAAAATGGGTTTAAATGGAGTTTAAGGTGCTTGGAATAAGAGGCAGGTCCTTCTCACTGTGGGAACGTGGGGAAGGTTAAAGGTAGAACAGGGTAGCACTTTCCAGTAGGTAAGGACTCTGAAGTTATTGGCATTGACCTAGAGCAGTAAACACGAATGTTAGCAAGGCTTCTGCAGTGAGTAGGGCATATGCGTGACTGTAATGCCATTCTGCTAGAGTTAATTGCCCCAGTGCACCGGTAGCTGTGCCAACTGCAGGTTCTCTATATTGTCATTTCTATTAAATGTGATTGCTGATGATGAGCTCTAGTTCAATTTATTCGGCTTGGTGCTGGCGTGGTGTCTTCTGTTTTGGTAATTGTCTCCAGCTTGGAAGGGAAACTCTTGGATCTCTACTGGTGGCATATTTGTGATTTGTAATAGACTTTTCTGTGACCTGGGACCACATGCTTCACAAAAATGGAAGAGGAAATTAATGGAACATCTGACCTTACTTTTCAAGGGTCAGACTTTCATTTTTACTTTCTTGACTAAAGTTAATCTGAGTTGCAGTGACTTTTTGACTAGGGTGAAGCACTATCTTGCCTTTCTTTTTCTTTTCCCAATTTTAAAAAGTTTCATTTCTTTCATCTGTGAAACTGTAATTCTGGATGGTGCATAAGACAGTCATTCCTTGCTCATACTCTCAGATCTAAACTCATAATAGTTGGAGGCACTTTGTGGTATTCAATTAGTGGAAAAGGAAGCCTTGAGTTAATCAACTCTTAGTAAATGAAATCTTAACGGTTGTATCGACAGACTTCTAGTGCTGGCCCTGTGGACTGTCATAGCAATTCAGCAGCATGTACTAATACTCACTTTCAAACTGAAAGTCTATTAAAAAAGAAGTGCTGTCTTTGCATGACTTCAGTTCTAAATCATATGTATTAATTTCTAATTTCCTATTTTTAATGTAAATTAAATGAATAGTTGGTTTAGAACTAATAAAGCAAACGGTATGTCAGATTTTTAGAGTGAGGGGGGATCTTCTGGCATTAATGCTAAACAGGCTTATGTCTTACTCAGCCTACAACTTTAGTCTGCCAATCAGACTTTGTTTTTTCACATATTTTCTTAATAGCTTGCACATTTGGGGATTGCTTTTTACAAGAATCAATGTAAAAATCAACTAGAGGTGATTCATCAAGATCTGTTCTGATTATTAACAAAGGCTATATATATGTGAATATAAATGTATGTACATGTGTATCTGTACGTTTATGTGTATGTTTTAAAACAGCAGGCTTCAGGCTTTAACCACATGCAGAATGTAATCACATTGTTTTTTCTTGGCCACATTTGTGGCCAAGAAAGGGACTTGGCCAAGAAATGGACTGTTTATTCTCCTTTTAAGTCCACAAATAGACTTGAAAGGAAAATAAATAGATGCAAGCAAGAGAGACACTTGGGATTGTAAGAACGTCTAATATTCTCCACTGGAGTTAGGGTCGTCTTTTTCCAATGATGGAAAATTCAAGAGTCTTCTGTTAGAGTTTAAGTAGGCAGGATTTGAAATTATGGCACATCTAGAAGTGTAATAGATTGTCAAATGCAGAAGGGCTAATCTTACAAGGCTCAACTGGGACTTGCATGATCTGCCTTCAGTTTCCAGTTCTACCTAATTTCTCATACAGCTTTGGGCAAGTGGCTTGATTTCTGTTTGTTTGTTTGTTTTTGTTTTGTGGGTTGTTTTTTTTAATGTTCCCCATCTTACGAAATAAGGAATTTTGATCTCAGCTCTCCAGAGTGCCATCAAGTTAAATTGGGAAGTGTTCAGTGGATGAACACAGGCTTCTGCTCCTAACTTTAGCCCTGGGCTACCGTGATAACCAGTTAGGTGGGGAGAAACATCTCCAGCAAGTGAGTCCAGATTTATGCACTTCAGAGCATGAATGAGCAAGTGAATATGAGTTGCTCAGGAGCTGTGACGTATTCTCTCTTTCTTTTCTACTGTTATGGCCTTTTTCTATTCTGTGTGCTTCCTTCCAAGCAGTCAGGGAGTCGCTGACCCAGGTTTCCTCCAGCACTTGATCCGGGCGGGTGCGCTGCTCTGCTTTTCAGTTGTTGGCTCTATTTCTGCTGTTTGTTCCTGCAAGTCACTTGGAAGACTGACGTTTTGATGCAAAGCGCATCTTTTTTATATATATTCCCATAGTGCTACCAGCTATAATGACAATGTATTATAAATTCCATTTTTGAACCCGGGGGGGGGGGGGGGGGGGGGGGGGGGGGGGTAGGTGTGGGTGTGTCAAGGGGCACTGCCCTGCAAGCTGTCTGCCTGCAGAAGTACATACTTCTAAGTACGCAGTGCAAAGCGATTCCAAAAAGCTCTTAAGAATGGAAAAATAGCTGATGTCAATGTCTAATGAGAAGTCTTGTGCTGATTTAAACATATATTGAATTAATTTAAATAACTGTGAGAACATGTGCTACCAAAGCCACTTTTCTCAAGGTCTAATTGCTTTTTTAAGTCTTGAAAAACTCATCTTGTGCATGCACGTCTACAATTCTAAACATCTTTAAGATACATGTAGATTAATGAAGTGTCTTGAGAGTGCTTGCCTATACATGCACTTAACCTAAATGGATGATGAACTGAATATATGAATGCTTCATTACAGAGCGACAGAGGCAAGTCTGAAGTTTATAATTTGAACGAAGAAAGCTGGTACTGACTTTCATATGTGTCCAAACTGTGCTCGCATGTCTCCTTGCTAGGAGTCTGCCATGCATTTACAGTCTGATCTCATTCCTCTCCAACGGGAGCAGATGGTGATTCTTGAACTTGGCCCAAATTCCTAGAAAGTCACTGCACTGACATTTTGTAAAGGTGTGAGAGGGAGTGGGAATTTGGATGGCAGAGGGTGCCATAGCAGAGAATGATACAAGGAAGAAGCAGCAACACTTTCCTTCACTTTATTCAACATTGCGACGATGACTCTGAATAGAAAATTTTTCAGCGTGGTGGAATTCATGCTTCTCTCCCTTGCCATCTAGGTGCCATATCAAACAGATCCTCTTTGCTTGATTTTTTTTTTTAATCCCTCCTCAATGTAATTAGTTCATAATTGTAATTCTTAATGACACTTTGAAATTGGAATATCCCAATACTTGAGTCTTTCCCTCCTCCCTCCCCAATTTGGATTTGTATGGGCATTTTGGCTACCTTGCAGATATTTTGACAAGGCCTATGAAGAAGATGGGCCTGACAGCCACATGCAGGTATTTCTTACTCCTCTCCCCCCCCCCCATGTCTGTCTGTTTCCTCATGGTCTCAGCATTGCTGCTCCCCTCCGGGGGAATCTGGGAGGGAGTGCTCAAGTCCCAAGTGATTTTGAACAAGAATGTGACTTTGGCTCTGCTACCTGTTGTTATCTAATGGAATAAGCAGAGAGGAGTTTATGTGTATTATTGTAAATGAAATAGGGGGGGAAAATCTGAGATGTTATATTTAGTAACAATAATTTTAAAATTTTCCACGTGGAAATGTGATTCTTCTTTTTTAACAGGCTATTCTCACTTGCAAGACAGACTGGTAATCCCGTTTGTCCACAGCTTTACTGATTGAGTTGTTCTTGCTTTGCTTGAGGGGTTGGAGATTTTGTGAGCAATCTTAGAAGTTGGTTAACCCTAATTTAAAACAAAGTGATTAAGAGAACAGTGTGTGCTTCTGATGGAGTAACTTCTAAACACAAAATTCTCTTGCGTCTCTCAAAACATTAAGTATTCGTATCAGGAAAGGTCTGGTAGCTTTCTTTTAAAATGTGTGGCTTCAGCCTCAGCACCAGCAAGATTTTGTGTTAGATTGAAATTGCCATATTGTATCAGACTACAGTTGGTTATTTATTTATTAGATACCTACTTGTGTGATGGGCTTTTCAAAGGAAAGCTGAGCACATCTTTTGTTACTACCTACCTATAGGTAGCATTAGTTTAATATGTGAAAACCTGTGCCTCTGTGTGTGTGTAAAATCACACACTAAGCTGAATCACTGCTTTGGAAAATATTTTCAGTTGGTGAACTTCAATTTTTTGCATTCCCCCTTTTTTTTTTTTTTAAGTTTCAATTTATCAGTTATTTTGTTCACTGTTCCAGCAAAAAATCAGATATTGTTAATGTATATGTTTTAAGTCTCTTGGATCAGATGAAACTGCGTAACAGAAGATTGAAGCAGGAAAGGGAATTGCTGGTGAGTGATTAGATGTATGCTGTTTTTCAGTATCTAGAAAGAAAACTGGCAGATGTGTAGGCTGCAAACCTGCTATCTATATAATGCAGGCTGTTGGAGTTATTATCCATAATACCCAGCTCCGACTAGCATGGACTAGTCTTGCATGCATCTCTACAGTATATGAGTCATTTGCTGCTCTCCTGAATGCACAGGTTTCTGTCTCTTACTGGCTGCTTCCTTCTTTGGCTTTCTTTACGACAAAATAACCAGCACTGAAAATGGCTCATGTACAACCACCTTGTGGATGCGAATGTACTGAGCTGCGTCCTCAAAAATTACGCGACAGCTTCCAGGCGCCTCTGGCATCGGTACAGTGCTGTGGTCTCCGCTTCAGTGTGCCATGTAAACCACGTGGGGTTTTTACCGGGCAGTCATTCAGCCTAAAGGCACTCCAGTCCTGTATGAAACACGTTGCTGTTTGGCCCTGCTGTGTCAGCAGAGCAGTTTAGCAGTACAGCTAAAAGACACACCAAAGAAAATGCAAAGAGTAGTCTGTCTTCCAAGCTAAATGTTCAGGCAGCTGCTTTGGGGCAGCAAGCCGTCCGGTTCCTATAAAACCAGTTATCTGCATGCAATGGATAATAGTATCCCTTGCTGTTGAATCTCCTTCCTCATAAGGAGCAGACATCAGCTGATATATCTCATGCTTTTTACCCGTTTTCAGGCCTGCACATGTGTTTGTGGTGTCGTTTTCTTTTAAACTGTATGATACAGTTCCTATAGTGAGTCTTAATTTAATTCTTGTCTGACAAAGGTCCTCTTGTCTGTTTTACGCTAAGCATATGCTGACATCCACTCAGTTCTTTTCATCAAGTATTTGGCAGTGTAATTTTGTATGAAGAGTTGTTCAGACCATGCTGACTTATACTTGCTGAAAGATCCGGCCCACAGTGTATATTTCTCTCTGGGTTTTGATTTACTCAGCATTTGGAAGACACATACAAATATTGGGGGGGAATAACGTTCAGTATTCAAAATCTGTAATTGTTTCTTTATTTCACTCTTAACTATCAGGGTTATATTTAGTTTGCTATATAAAAATAAAACCAGTAATCTGCACTTGCTGATACGCAGATTGTATAAAGGATTTAGAAAGGTATGAAAAAATGTCATGTGCTAAATGAACTTTAGGCTTTTGGCAACTGTGAGGTTAATGGTTCACTACTGAAAGCTTTGTAATTGCTGTCCCTCTTGGAGGGACTGTGCCTCAAGGGATCGCTGGAATAAAAGAGACTGCTTGGATCCTGCCTATCTTGTTACTTTGTTCAATGGCAAGTTGGGACCTAATAAGAGATCACCTGGTATTTTTTTTAGCCTCTTGTGGAACATAGGTTTCAGTAGCAGCTGGTGAGCTGTTAGACTTTCCTAAGTCTGCCCTAGAAATCCCCGGGACCGCTGGCCACGGGTGTTTTGTCCAAGATTCAGGTTTTGTAATGTGCAAGCAAACAGTTGTGCAATTCTTGCACTCCTACCTCCTGCATACGCTATACGGGATTCAGCTTAAATGGGTTTGCATACAAATGTCCTGGATCCCTCATTGTGTCACTTGCTTTTCGTGACACAATTTTGCAATAGGCATTACTGTCTGTCTGTCTTGTTACCTTGCGAGGAAACGAAATTCATGCCATCTTTCGCAGTGAATAAGCCCTGAGAGTTTATCTGCAGTGACCTGTTTTATTGTTGTCTGAGCTTTGCACATCTGCAAGACTCGGCTTTTTTTCTTCCCATTAACACAGATGCAGAACAGGCAGATGTTTTTATGAAACCGATGTGACATCTGAGTAGATGTTTGAGAGCTGAGACTGAATCACTGAATTTTTGGTACTCGGTGTCCATCTTTGCTGTAGTCGCAGTGTGTATTTCACAGTTAACCCACGACTGAGTTATGGGCAGAACTGGGAATTGAAACTGGGGCGGCCCTCTGACTTCCGAGGTGGTAAGCCAACACATTCTGGATGTGATACAGCCACTTCTAGAGATACAGATACAGAAGCTGTAGTTACAGAAGAGCTCAGCATTACTCCAGCTTCTGCATCCTTTTTTTCCCCATCTGAACTTTTTAAGGAACAAGTGGCTGACACACCAAGTGAGCAAACCCGATAGGCAGGGACAAGCTTCCAAGTGAAATTAAAGGCAAGACTTCTGTAACCAATATGAAGAAATGTCGCCATTTCCCACTTCCATCAGCTGGGGCAGAGCTGGCTGTTGCAGCAACTGGCTGCTCCTTGCTGAAGCGGAGCAGTTGTTTTTATTGCAGCTGCCAATGTGAGACTGGTTGGGTCTTCGGGAGAGCATGAACTGGTGCAGGACACCTCCTGCTTAAGTGGGACAACTGGGCTTGGTGCCTCTCGGAAAATAAGGGCAAGTGTGTTGGAGGAGAGCAGGAAAGTCCCGTGCACGGGCAGCTGTGAGAATTCAAGCCCCGGGATGGAAAGCTGCCAGTGCGGCTCCCTGACCACAGCGGTTACAACAGCTCTAATATGGGTCACGGGGAGACTCGTGCATTTGTCACTGGAGAGATACCCTGCCTGTCACTTGTACAGAAAGGAACAGAGCTGCTACAGACACTGCTTGTTCAGTACTTTAGCCTTTTCTTGGTGATTATGTGATTTAATGAGGATTTTTAATCCCAAGGACCAAATTGTTCAATTTTAGTTTTGTGTTTTATGGCTTCTAAGACAATGCTTTGCAGGTCTCTCTCATTAATGCCTTATTCAGAATGATGATCCAAGGAGGAGGATTAATAATAGAATTTAACATTGTTGCTTTTGATTTGAAAACTACATGAAGAACGGTGTCAAATTAAAATACTTAGCATTTTGTGTGTTGCTCTTTGTACTGTGAACTCTTTTTGTGACAAGTGACATTAATTTTCATACAATTCTGGAAGAAAGAAATCGGGTATCTATTTCTAATTGCTACTGGTTAGGAATGTGATATGTGTGTAATGCAGGATAGATTGATTAGACTCATTATGACATGAAATGAAAGTGTCAGACCACAAAAATAAGCAATAGAGTTGTTGCATTTTTTTATTACACTTTTGCCTTGGGTTTTGCATAATTCAAAAGGAATCATACACACAAAAAATAACCTTGCCCTGAAAAACAGAACATCAGAGAAGAAGAAAACCCTCTCAATTATTGGAATAAACTGAGTCCCAGGAGATTGAGGAGTATGATTTGTCTGAATAATTGCATGCAAAGAAAAACATGGGAAAAGAAATAGAAGAAATCTGTATTCTGGTTTAGAATCACAATGAGGAGACTGGGCTGCATCTCTTTACAAGCACAAGATTGTTTTCAGGACTGCGGCAGAAGCAATGGAAGCATTTTCAAACAGATCCTACTGATGCCATGCCTGGAAGATGTGGAAGGAAAAAAATGTTCTTATTAGTGCGTTATTTTCTTTAAATAAGCTGCAGCACCTTGTTACAAGAATTGACGCCTTGCTTTAATAATCTAAAGCTTTTCTACGGCTAGGGTCTGATGTTCAGACCCTTCTCCCTTTACATTACTGCAGAAGTACCATCAGTAGCACTGTTAGTCCTGAATCCTTCTGTGCTGGTGAGAACCATCCAAGTACTATTTTTGCAAAATGGCACATTTAATGGCTTTCCCTGCCAGCTTCCCCTTTCCTCCTTCCACAGGCTCCATTTCTGGATTTGTGCCCCGGGAGGTTTTGGGGGCAGGGGAGCCGGGAGCTGTCTGCTCTGTGGGACTCCCTTCTCTCTTCTGAGCCTGTGACTTTGTGGTGGGAAAACAGAGGGGA
This sequence comes from Pygoscelis adeliae, assembly GCF_000699105.1. NCBI lineage: Eukaryota > Metazoa > Chordata > Aves > Sphenisciformes > Spheniscidae > Pygoscelis > Pygoscelis adeliae. The sequence continues at coordinate 3,385,837 of NW_008824544.1, read as the reverse complement.
GGAGAAGTACGTGCTCCTGTGCCATTGCAAGGGGACTTTGTCACAAGCTTGTAAAAGCTGGGGGATGGAAAACAGGCTTGGTCAGAGCAACACTGGAGAGAATAGCGCTCTCTGGGAACAGACTGGCCTCTTCTGTATGGCAGCGGGAGGGTAGACCCGCTGTCTCTCAGTGCCTGTCATGGAGAGGATGACTCGATGAGAGCATTGCAGATTTTCTCATGACCTTTGTGGTCTCCTCCAGATGTGCTAAAAATATCTCCTGCCATGGAGATCTGTTGAACAGATTTTTTATTTCTGCTATGTTTGACTCTTGCTCTAAAAAAATCATCAGTCCTACCTGTTTATATCTTCTGCTGTCCCCACATTAGCAAAGACTCAGCTCTGTATTCACATAGGAACTAGCCAGCTAGTTTGGTGTTCTGTATATTTATTAGCATTAAAGGCCAACACCTGGAGCTTAAAATGAGATGAAAAACGGGGTTTAAATCACATCTTGTTTTGTACTGAGATCAAGAGTGAAACATTTTGGCTCAAAAACCTCCAAGGAAGGAGGAGGTGTCGGGAGTGTGTAGATGTGCTACAGCTCGCCTTGGGGCAGGGAAGGGGTGAATGGCCTCTTCAGGTTCCTTCCAGCCCAGTTTTCTATGATTCTGCAAAAATGAGATTACAATGGCTGTTAGCTGTGCAAATTGCTGGAGATAAATTGCTTTCAGCAACTTGTGTGTGTTTATGACTGTTTTCATCATTTTAGTTGATGCAGTCTTGCAGGAGAAGTGTTACGGGTGCATTCGTGCAGGTCTCCAGCATCATGCTACTGCGTAGGAAGGTTAACCGAGGCCATTGCTCTTGCCAGTGCTTCTGCATATGCGACTCCATGGAGAACTGTAATTTTAAGAACTGTACGCATTCCCTGAGTGAGTCAGATAAGCTGAGGAGGATTAATTGATTTTAGTAGACTGGCTCCAGCTCATGCCAGCTGAGGGTCTAACCTGATGCTATTTACAGTAGTATTTCATCTGATTGTGTAATCTCAATGTAAAAATTTGTAATCTCTTGAATGCATGGGTCTGATTCTCCAAGTACATCTGCAATTTCTGAGCTCCTCAATTCCTGGTGCCCAAGTTGAGGTGCATATAAAGTGGCCTTTATTTAAGACTGCAGATACTTAGGTATTTAAAAAAAAAAACCCAAACCCAACAAACCAAAACCGCCCACGATCCTTCTCCACCCCCAAAAACCCCCTGAAAACAAAAAAAATGAAACAGCAACAACAACATCCCCCCCACCCCCAAATCCAGACTGTAAGAATATCAGGTTGATCACCTGGAAACAAAGTATTCTAAAACACTGTCTTCAAATTTTCCACCTATTTAATACTGGGAACTATCTGTTCCAATATGTTTTTAAACAAGTGCTCTGGAAACACCAGTGAAAATGTTTCAAGTGTTTCCTCACAGACCTATTTTTGTAGAATTTATTCTGAAACTCATCTTTGTTGAAAAACATCTCTGGGCCAGATTTATCCCTGGAGTAATTTTCCTTGATTTTTAATAGCATCGCAGAAGGGTGAATTTGGCTTGTGTTTTAATTTATAACACAGGAAATATGTACAGCTACAGCACATCTTTGCACAGGGTATGGTACACAAGGGGAAAACATGCATGATTCTATCAGTACTTTGTTAATTTAATTATAACAACAGATGCAGCATTTAATCTATTTGACTTTTGTTATTGAGTTACTAAATCCTACTCAAAGAATATTTTTATTTTCTCTAGCTACAGCACCGAGTGAAAAGCCTCACAGCTTCTTGAAATGTTAAGCAGCTTTGCAACTTCCTCTCTCTCTGCATCAATAATCTAATATTTTTGCTGATAGCACTTTGTTTTGAAACTGGGAGATGTAAATCTGTCTTCCTTTCTGCTTGTACCAACACCTATTTCCTCCTCTGTTCGCAGAAAGAAAAATGCCACAAAAGAGACCTTCTTCCTCTTTTCCTCTTATTTTTTTTCATTCCCTCCCCTCCTCCCTTTTTAGGTTAGAACATGCTCAAAGTCAATTTAAAAACAGAGCTCTCTTGAAGATGCAGTTTAGGCACATTTATGTTCGGTGGCATTTGGTGTGTGTTCAAGAAAGCGCTTCCATTAAAGGCATTTCTCAAATTGGAAACCAGAGTAGTAAACTAGTAAGTGCTATTTGTGTTTGGTGGCCTGGAAATAACAGAAATATTTCCATTGGTATGTCGAGTGGTGCAATTTATATTGCCTTCAAACAGAAATCCGTGCCTCTTGCTTAACCAGGACGCACAGAAATGAGACGTTTCCAGCTGTGCAAGCTGAGCCTGGTGGTGGTGTGTGGCCATATCTGTGGTTAAGGACAGCAGTAATTCTGCTCGAGGGCTTCCTTCACTCGTGTGGGCATCCTGGGTCCAGGAGGGCTCTGTCACCTTGGGTGCGGTATCTTTCTCAACGGTGGACTGCTTTTGTTCATCAGTACAAGCACCCTCAAAAACATGTTTATCCCATCCTAAAATGAATGTGATCAGTCATAGAATCACAGAATGGTTTGGGTTGGAAGGGACCTTTAAAGTTCATCTAGTCCAACCCCCCTCCCATGGGCAGGGACATCTTTCACTAGATCAGGTTGCTCAAAGCCCCGTCCAATCTGACCTTGAACGCTTCCAATGATGGGGCATCCACAGCTTCTCTGGGCAACCTGTGCCAGCGTCTCACCACCCTCATAGTTAAAAATTTCTTCCCTATGTCCAGTCTAAACCTACCCTCTTTCAGTTTAAAACCATTGCCCCAGTCCTGTCACTACAGGTCCTGATAAAAAGTCTGTCTCCATCTTTCTTATAAGCCCCCTTTTTATATATTGAAAGGCTTCAATAAGGTCTGCTCAGAGCCTTCTCTTCTCCAGGCTGAACAAGCCCATCTCCCTCAGCCTTTCTTCATAGAAGAGGTGTTCCAGCCTCTGACCATTTTCATGGTCCTCCTCTGGACCTGCTCTAACACGTCGTTTCCCGGAGGTGCTGTTCGCTTTTCTTCTCTACACAAAAAGTCTAGATTGGCTTAGACCAGCCCAAAGGACCAGCTTCGTCTGGGTACGTGTCTTTTAGATGTCACTGTTAGATGAAGTGGATCGTCCCACTTACTGACTGTGTTTTTGTTCCACCCATGCCCTGCTCCCGGTGTTTAGCTAGCCACTTCCATGCCAGGAGCTGAGTGTTTCTGGCCAGGTTTGGGTGCTTGAGAAGAAGGGGTGGGGTGTGCATCCGCTGAGCAGTCAGTATTGTGGATCCACTGGGCTCCACAGTGAGTTCAGCCATTGGTGGTGTTGCACTACTCTTTGGGATTCTACATACAGGACTAAAAAATAGTTTTCACCATATAGCATTTACTATATAGTAAGTTCATGTAGCGATTGATAAGAAGTTCTGGCTCCTCATTGGATTTCAGATGAAGAAGACTCAGATGTGTTATACTTGGTGACCCTTCTCTCCATTCTTTTGAACAGTTTGGCTTCCAGGTATGAAAGTCCTTTTCTCTCTTCAATTTTCCCAATCATTGGGACTTTCTACAGTTGCGTAATGGTTTAGTCACCTTCCTGCATGGGAAGGAAGGGGTTTTTTTTCACCCGTATGGCGCAGGTAGGAGGGGTTCTTCTTCGGTTCAACTTCCCTCATGCCGTAGATCGCAGGAGCGCATTGCTCTGGTTCTTTAGATGACTACTTCAGACTGATGACATTAATGGCACTTGCAGTCATTTTGTTATCTAGGTAATTAATCCACAAGGTATTGCACACAATGCGGTGAATAATACAGGAAATCATTAAACTGAGTATTTTCCATTGTTTTACATTATACAGTATGTGAAGCTGGAAGTAACTGGCACACTGGAGATATTGTAGAAAGCAGTGGCAGGTTTGATTTGTTCAGTATTACTGTAGTTTATGAAATTTGGGTTGTATTTTCTAACTGTTATAATTTTTGAAGGGACCTTTCCTTTCCTACTGCTATTAAAAAGCAGTTTAGGAGTTCAGGCTCCCTGGACTTCACATAACTCCAGTGGAGGAAGGCAAGTGTCTCTGGGAGCTGCTTGAGAGCAATGATATTTGATGTTAGGTGTTCAGCATAGCTGCTTTGATTTGCCCTCTGGATAACCATGCTAATGCTATAAGGAGCTTGCTTTCCTATTTTAGCTACAGCAATTAAAGGCCTAAAGGTAGGTGACATGAATGCTTCTATAAATATGTATGTTTTAATCAAGCCATTGTTTATAATTAGATAATAATCATAATGGTATAAACAAGGGTTAGAGTGGGATATATAAAAGGTCTTAAGCGAGACAGAGACAAGTGGTTGATGTCTTAAGTTTTTAGCTGAGGTCTTGGGTGAGATTAACAGAAGGTGTCTATGGCTGAACTGCGTTGATTTATCTGATGTAAAGAAGGGGAGAATGACATATGAGAATGTGAGTGAAATTCTTGTTGCCTTGGCCTTCTGTGTGTCTGCCGTACTCATTTAACATACTGTCTCCTCCTGCCTCTCAAGTCACTTGTTGAAGTAATGCAGCTGTCCCATGGGAGTTTTTTGGGAAGGAATATTTAAAAGACACCTTCAGAGGTTTTCTCTAAAATGGATGTCAGCACACTCTAGCAATGGAAATACCCCCCGGGGGAGATTAAAGAACTCTGAAATTGTGCATAAAACTCTTTTTCCCGATAAGAGCCTGTGCTCTAGCCTCTACGAACTTTTCCGTTGTGACTCTACTGGAAACAACTAAAAAGTTTGTTAATCTCCCTACTAGTGAAGCTGGTACTTCTGATGGTGGACAGGCACGTTTGCTGGCATGCACTTTAATAAACCCACTACTGCCGTCTTGCAAAGTTCGTCCATTGACTTCAAACTTTTAATGGTCTTATTGTTATTTTTTAATCACTGTGTGAATTTAACTAAACATTGTTTTCCTGGAAGTGCGGGTTTTCAATGGTAGTAAATGTTTATGTTGAATAGAGGCCATAGGAAAACATTGAGTACAGTAGGATGCGGATCAAAATTAATTTGCAGACATACACTTCCTGAATCAAAATCCGCAATCCTGTACAACCACAAAGACTTACTGTTTGTTCCACCAGGCCTCGAGGTGTATGTTTAATTAGGTGTGTTTGTGAGAGGGAAGTGGCTCTTGAAAGAGGGTGTTTAACCTGAAACTGTGGAGTTAGCTTACGTACAAGATGATGCCGTTTGGTGGACTCTTATGGAGGTGACTTTCACCTTCTTCAAAGACACATAGTATTGCATCTGACGCAGCCCGATGTTGCAGCAAACAGCTTAGTAGTGCTGGCAAGGTGAGGTTTGGGGATGAAGGTGGCAGCCGACATCTTTTTTTGCTGGAAAACCTAAACCAGAGAGTTAACTAAAACGTGAGCAGGATGTTACCTGTGTGTGAAGGATGACCTGAGGGTCATGTATCTCTGGAGGGATGCAACATTGACTGAGGGAAGTCAAAGATAAAATTTCCAAAAGTTCTCCTATTTTGTAAGCCCCGAAGCCCATTGGCTTCCAGGAAGATTTAGGATATAAAATGGGGGTAATGATTCAGCCCTCTGTGTAGACTGTAAGCTTGTGGAGCATAATGAGTCTCTCAAGTGTGCGTGAACAGTGAAGTTGCTTTCCTTTTGGTTCTAATTGCTGTTTGTAAAATAAATGTATAATATGAGCTCTAATGAAACTTGAATAATAATGATTGAAATCTTGTTGTTTCAGCCTTTTGTAACTCCTTCCTCATTGCCTGCGTATATCATGAAAGATGAAGGGGCTGGGATTTTTTCTCTGACAATGTTCTTAATAGAGATATTTCACTTCTTCACTTGCACTTTTTAGTCTGATCTGAATTGTTACTGGGATTCCAACCTTTTCCTGCAAATTGATTCCAACCTTTTCCTGCAAATTGTACTGCTTTGTTTGTAGGGTTGAAGTGGTATGATTCTCCGCACTAGTTGTGTTTATGCTGGTACAGCTGTTCCCAGTCTGGAATAACTTTGCTTGATACTGATCCAGATAGACCCGTGTGCTGATTTTCACTAGTACATTGCACTGGCAGAAGTTACACGATCCCAGCTGGCAGTGTCTGATTCTTCTGGGAGTTTTGCTTCCTTGCAGGGCCTGTTTGCTCACGCGAGTGCAGCATGAGCTGATTGCTGCTATAGAGTTTCTCAAATACGGCTGATTTGGGACTGGCTGGAGCAAGCTGTCATTGGCTGGAAAGATCCTTAAGACGCACATCTGGTTGAGCTAACACCGTGTTCAAACCATGTTCGCCATGTTCAAACATTTACCAGTTATGGTTTGGTGCCATTGGTACCTGCGATGTTGCTGCTCTCAGCAGCGCTGGAAAGGTGTAGGTGAGAGAACAAGAAGTATTAATGACAAACCTGTGCAGGGGAAGGCTCCCGGATGACTTTTGATAGCCCGATTGCTTTCGTAACCAAATGCATTTCTAAACTGGAAATGGATCCTGTTGCTGTCCGGCAGTAAAAAATGCTGCCTTTGTTGTGTTACTGTGTAGCTTTTCTGATCATTTTGTTGGGATCAATATTAAAGCAGGTGGGACAACATCCTCTGTGCAGGCAGGCTGCCGGGTTCAGTGTAGTGGGTAGGAATCCTGTATTTATAACATCATATATCTCGATGATATGAAAAAAGCTAAGGCTGACTTGTTAACGTTCACATTAAAGGATGACTATTAACATTCTCTTGATGGAATGGGACTTAACTGTAGCAAACGCTGTAATCTTAAACACTAATGCATACGGTAAACTCACATTGATGTAGTGGCTGAAGATGCAGTATTTACACCCTGCTGAGCACTGAGACTGTTGAGGAGTACATGCTGTTTCGAAAAGGACAGATTTTGATAAATGGGTCTCTGTCTTATTACTAAAATGCTCGAGAAGAACTTGCTGTATTCACCAGTGGGATAGGAAAGCCCTCAGGCTCCCAGCTATCATTCTGGCTTTTCAGTGTGGATCTTCGTCTTGGAGTTGTTTCTGAGAACGTATTTGCTAGTGCAGCTTACAAAAGCATGTGTTTAATGTGCCTTTTTTTGGTTTAGAGATGATAAATCCATAGACAAATAACAAAAAAGAAAACACTAGGGACTTTGCTAATAACTTGGGAAGGAAGAAACTCATAAAAATAGGCTTGGGGTGAAAATGGCGTCAGTCTTTCAGGCGTAAGAATCGTAAATCCCTGGCATTTCTTTTGCAGCACCAAGAAGTTCACAGCCTGTGTGTTACTAACATCTTTTCTAAATTTTCATCTCTGTATCTGTTAATCCATAACTTTTTAGCTTATTTTAAATATCATCAATTTCATTTTCTAAACTTCAGCAAACTACCTATTTGGATTTTGCCACTTGATTCTAAAACAAGCATTTGTTCCATCATAAAAAAAGAGTGCTTAACGTGAAATGGCTCCAAAACTTTCAACAAAATGCTGCCTGTAATAGAACAAAGCATAGCGTTGTCGTAATTTATGATGTTTCTTACTGAGCCACTCATCCAAAAAAGCATGTTTTGGTCTCTCAGCATTTGGTATCCGACACGTTGTCTTGTGCTGACAACCACAGCCTGTTCCAGATTAATTTAGGCCTCAGCGACTTGCTCAGCATCACAAATCCAATTGTTGGTAGAGCTGAGAATAGGGCCTCTCTTCTGTCGTGACTCGGTTCCTCACT
>NW_008824544.1:3350801-3378047 GCF_000699105.1 Pygoscelis adeliae | reverse complement strand
TGAGTGAACGAGCCTCTGTTGTGACCAAGCCTGTTATAATGAACAGGTCCCACTTTATATTTTGATGAATTCCCCTTGCTCAGTAATTTCTTTGCAGTTTTAAAACATAATTCCTCAGTGAATCATGGCAAAACATGATTGTCTAATTAAAAAAAAGAAGCAGATGTTAATTTTCTGCTTTGGCAGTCCGGAGTTCTCCACTACTTGTTAAGCAAGCAGGTTGAGAAAGTGATTGTGTTGTAAGATGATGGACAAGCTGTGATGGATGTAGGAACTTGAGCAACTTGGGTTAAAATGTTTGAAAGTGTTGTGGAAGGTTGGTTTGTTTTACTCAGATTTATGGGAGTAGTAACAGATCAAGCATTTACAGTAAAGGAAAGGGGCTTCAACCTCCTTTTGTTTTTTAGAAATGGTGCTCACATTTGCAGACCACCTTTCCTGTAGTGAGGTACAACTGAAGAATCAAGAATGCATGAGATGCCTACACAGACACCAATTCCCCTTTCACCCTTGATCACAAAGACAGTTCCTCTCCTTCTAATGAAGTCCATTACGTCTTTGTAGGTTATGCAGTCATGGAGAAAACTAGTAATTAATTTAGCGATAGGAAACATGAAAGGCAGTGCTCGCTGGGATGTGACACGGTGAGATGTGTTCACTAGAGTGCCAAGTATTCACCTGTGACCATTTGTTGGAGTGTCTTCTGATTGTAAAGCAGAGGTATGCTTTTTAAAAAACGTGGGGGTCGTATAGGCCTGTTGGAGTTTTAATTACAATTTTTCTGTATTTGTTTTTTTTAAAATAGCCCATTTAGCTATTGAGGGAGAGCAGGAAGAGGACTGCAGAAACACCACTTGCCATTTCTTCCTTCCTTCTGCAAACATCTGAGACAGTGAGATGATATGCTGCTGGGGACATAGCACGGTGACATTTTTAAGGAGTCCTTAACATGCAGTTTATTGCCAGCATATAAAGTTTGTTGGCCTGAAAGTTTCCCTCTTTGGTTGCAGGCTCAGCAGGTGCTAAGAGCCACCCAAGTTGTCTGTTTAGCAGAGGAACAAAGAACAGGGCTGGCTTCAGGCATGAAGAGGTGCAGCTGGCAACTGGCGGTTATGATTGCCTATCGATAAGTATTCATCGTATTAATTAAGCTGCTGCTGTTAAAACCAGAGCTAGGGGACAGCTTTTCAGCCTGCCTGTTGTGAAGTAAGCTGAGTCACCTGTGAAATGGTGTTAATAAGAGGGCTCCAAGGCTTGCGAGAAGGCTTTTTTCAAACCCTTTTCTTTTCAGGTTGACAGCACCATCTTTCAGGGACATGGCCGTCTGGTTGTCTATATGCGAATGACAAATGGCATTCTCTTCTCTGGAAGCTCTGTATGCTGCTTTATGAACGTTTGACTAGCAAGAGCCAAGCTGTGACCTAATACTGCTTTTGTTCCTCAGCTGCAGGCATCTAACGACAAAGACTTTCAGCCTCTTTCTTGGCTCTACATGGGTCTTGTTTTGCAGCCCTTTGGTTTTTGGGTTCTTTAAGGTGTTTCTCTTTTTTGAGCATGAAGAGACAAGAATATGCACATTTTATTTTCCTTTATGAGATCATTGTGAAATAGTGTGTGACTTTTTGGGATGCAGGTGGTTTGTTTTAACAGTTTGATGGAGATCCTTGTAGTGCCTCTTAGGACTACTGAGGGGTTTTTTTGCTTGTTCAACTTACGTACTTAAGAGTTCTTCCAGCTCGAGTTTAAGTCCAGCTCAATTCCACTTCTGTAGCACATCACAAGCAAGTGAGCTGTCCTCTCAAAAGCCCCGGAGAAGGATGCGAGGAGCAGAGCTGAGTGATCCTACTAACTCCGATGGCACGGCTGGCCCCCTTCATGAGTGCTGCTGAGGAGGTTCAGTCTGAGACTTTCCTCCAGGTGGTCTGTCAAGCAGAAAGGTAACAATTGTAGGAAATTCCTTTCCTGCCACCAGCTCACAAGCTCAACAAACAATCCCTTTGTGGAGAGACTGGGGTCATCTCTCTAGTTTCTTATTTTTCTTCGTTAACCACTTGGAATTTGTTGAGCAGTTCCGTTCTGGAGGGATTAGGGAGTGGTGGTCTGTTTCTCCCTTCCTGAACCTCTTCAAGCCTTTCTAAGAAAAGCAAAAAAGATGACGTAGAAAACATCCTAGAAACAGCCCCTTGTTACCATACATGACTTAATTTGTTCTGCCAGAGCATAAGCTAAAATCTCCCCTGTGTACATGCTAAGCTTGTGTGACTGCTTTTGTTCTAGGTGTTGACATTCTGGTTTCTTCATTCCAGGGAGGCTAAAACGCCAAAGGCAACTCAGTTGTGTGAGCAACACATCAATATACTGTTCAGATGGAGGCATGTTTCTTTAGAAAACAACACCCTTCTGTCTGAGAAGCGAGGCAGGCTGTGTTACCCTTTAATGTGCAGCATACTGACTGATACTCAGCCCTGCCCTGGTGTCAGAGCTTCCCGATTTATGAGGTTGCAGTAGAAGCTGCTGATTGTAGCTGCTCATAAAAAGCATGTAGAAAGTCACCAGCTTTGACAGATGTGACCCAGTGTCAACATTTTTTCAGTTTTTTGTTTTCGCATTTCTTCCATGGAACCATGTGAAGATGATGTTCCACTAAATGTCCTGTGGCATGTCACGTTCTTTGCAGGGCTCCTGTTGATCACTGTTGCAGTTTAATAGCTTCATGTATATCAGGCTTGGCTGTCCTAAACCCATATGGTATATGCCCTGCCTCCTGTAGCATACATTTCTAGGAGGCTTGTTGTGGCTGACATATATTCATACACCCACTCATTCCTTTTAAACCCGTTAGGGCATCATGCCTTTGGTTAAGGTCATGAGTAGGGTGTGGAACAGCCTTCTCTTTAATTTCTTGCTGCACCTCACTTTTGGAAGATCAGGTCATCAGTTTTACCGGTCTCCTTATTTTTGCCTTTTCCTTCAGGTCTTTCTTCCCTGCCTTTTATAGTGGTGTCATTTTTGACTGAGTTGCAGTGAGGAGCCACATACCTAAAACACATCTCTGCCAGCTGAGAGTGGATAAAACAGGTCTGGGCAAAGAAGGGTGTCTCTTTGTGGACACAGTGCAGGCTGGAATGTGGATGTAGTTGCCTGAGCCAAGACTAACTCCTTGAGGTAAAGGTTTTATTTCTTTCCTGTGAGTAAGCTGGGAGTGTGTTAGCTTTGAGTAGCAATAGGTTTAAGAAAATGATTTCTTTTTGTTTCGTTTTCTCTGTTTCTAAGAAAAGATACTCCTTGTGTTAAGAAATCAAAACAGAGGCTGGATGCTTGGTCTGAGTCCTTTGCCACCAAAGAGAGAAGGAAAAAGCAATCTACTAGTGCAGATCTTTTTGTCCTTTTTTTTTTTTCTTCCTAGGAAAGGAGTTTCTTCCTAGAAAATGAAGGGAACTTCAGTTGTTGAGTTGGCAGGTAATTGATACATATCTGCCTGGTCTGAAGAAGTACTTAACTTTTACATAACTACCTATAAATATATTTAGGAAGCTGGCAAGCTGCAGTGGACAATGTGTTTTTCATTATGTCGGTGTTTTTAAATTTATTGAAAATGGGCTTCTTTTATGGGTGGTAAAATTCCTTTTAAGTTGTCGTTCAGAAACACACAGAGGGGAGGGGAGGCGTGACAGCGCAGCAGATCGTGCTGTGCCGTAACTCCAGGCAGGATGCTGGTGTGCCCTAAGGAACAGCACGTGGCACAAAGCAGAATCTGGAGGTTCACCAGCCCCGCTACGCTCCGATTGGCAAGACTCTGGGATTTACAGCACTGGTGTAACTTAGGCAGCATGTGAAATACTTACCTTGCTTGGTCTCATTTTTGCTGCTGTAGCTACTGAATGCATAATTACCTGATTAATGCAGAGATTTTCATCTTCAGACCCCCTTGCAAACACTTATTAATTGCATTTATAGATTTATAAATTTGTAAAATTAGAAGGGATAATTATAATCCTATAATTTGGTCTCTCCATGCAATTGAACCGTTTCTGATTTCCTACCACAAATCTTTTAGTAAATCTAGCATTTTATTCCCCTCCCTTTAAAAGCGTGTGCCTTATTTTAGGAATTTGTTTTCTAGCCCCAATCTCCAGTCATTGAAATTTCTCAAACCATTGTCGGGCTTGTTGCTTATAGGACAATCAGGCTGGTCTTAATATTCACTTTTTAAAAATCAAATGAGCAGAGCTCTTAGAACTGCCTCAATATAGGGCATGTTCTCCAGTTCATAGATGTTGCTCTTCCATTTGCTTTTTAACATCCTATTTTCTTTATAAATAAGAAAAATGTGTTTGCTGTGCCAATCATGTTTACATGGGTGCCAAGTAACCTGCCTCTTCTCCTGCTCCAAAATTTTGTCACATATTATCAAAGCTGATTTAACCCTTTACGGCTTATATCTGGCATAGACTTCTGCCTGTTTAAATATTTACCAGGACCCTCCATCATCATCGTCAGCATCATAGCATCCAGAAGAGTATTTCTGTTCAGGGAGCATCACCCACACTCTTTTGTTCCTGGATCTTGCTTGGCCTCACTGGGACACACGTTACTCTCTCAGCTCGGTCGCCAAATCTTAGTGAACAAAATACAGAACGAGTGCAGAAACAACCACCATCGACATGTTTCTCTCTTCCCTGGAAGAATCTTGATGAAGTCTTCTGAACTAGAGTTTAAGAGCATTCAAGATACACCTGTCTCCTTTTAAGCATCTCAAGTCAGATGCTTGAAATGTTTCCACTCTCCCAATTAATAAGAGGCTGCTGGCTGCTCTGGATTGCCCCCCATCCCTCAGAAGTACACCTCTTTAGTGTTAAAACTTTTATATTTGAAGAATCACTGTCCTCTAATGCTGATGTTTTCAGAAACAGAATGACTTAGAAGTAAGACTTTCTGCTAAAATGGCATGGGATTTAGTTTGTTTGCTCTGAAGTTTAGCGGTTTTGTAGATAAACATGGATTTGGGTCAGTCTTCCCCTGTCTCCCCTCCCCACTTTTTCTACTCTGTTCCTGTCTGCAGGAAATCGTTTACCACTGGGTGACACTGTTTGATAGCTCTTAACATTTGCAATAGTGAAGCCCTGAAGAAACTGTCCTCTGATTCTTTGGACTTACGATTTTGAATCAAAGCTTGGTTTTGTACAAAATCCTGTATTTTAATGTAGTTAAACTTGATTCAACCAAACCTGCCCTGATTTTTAATTTAGTGGTCCAAACTGGCTCGTCTAGAACACTGATTGTGCATTGTAGCTGCAGGGAGTATAAATTGATCTTACTTGCTTTTCTAATCTTAAAATCTCTTTTAAAAAAAGTGTCATTTCAGAATTGCATATGGATCACTGTTGACCCATGTATAAATAAATTGCTAGTTACCTTTTGGGATTAATCTAGTTGCAAACTGTGCTGTGGAGTGCATTTCCTAGGAGGTATAATTTCAATGATCTTCTCCTGAAAGTCATGTTTACAGCGGTATAATAATTAACCTGTGTAGTGTATTGGTGAAAGCCGGATATATATTCAGTTGCATGCCTTTGCTAGTCATGATTTATTCCTTTCAAATGAATGACATTAGATGAGATGGAGGGGAGGGGGTGTGTGCCGGACATGCTGTTGTTCTGCAGGAAGAAAGCAATATAATTACTAAGGGCCTTTTCGATGAGAGGTGTCCAAAACACTGCGTCTTCTCCTTGCCATCAGAATGGCTTTCCGCATCCCCCACCCTGTCTAGGGATTTCAGTAATCACAAGGACCTGAGCAAAATGAGTATGGAGAATATAAAGTCCTTAATAAACATGCAGGACTTTTGGGGAAGAGAAATGATGTAAGATGCATAGTCTGCTTTATTTGCCGTTAGTCTCAGATTGGAACCATGGCATTACAGTGGGTTGAGCATAGACCAGGATTTAGAGAAGATGGGCACTGTTCACAGTGTGCTAGTCTTCATCGTGTGTCTTTCTGTCTTTTCCACTGCCTGTACTAAAAATTAGATGCTAAATAGTTTGTTGCAGGGAAAGTCTATATCCAAGTTTTCCCTGTGTCTGCCAAAAAGGGGACCTAGTCTCTGCCTGCGGTGGTGAACGAAGGTCTCCATCTCCTTCTTCCCTCCCAATGCTCTTAACAGTCCCCCTTTTGTGGAGACCTCCTGTTGCAGTAGGAAGGGAGAGGCACTTTCTTTCTCTGTTGTTCCACCTCTTGATTACCCAGCTGCATTGATACCTCTTCAGCATTTCAACTGAGCAAGAGAAGAAATGCAACTACGTAGAGCTGGTACTTTCAGCTGGTTTCAAAGTCGGTGGCAGAGAGCTTCATCACAGATCTTGCAGCCCAAGGGAAAATTCTCTTGGATTGATACAATTCTGTTCATTGGTTCTGGTGATTTTAGTGGAAGGTGAGACTATTCTTAAAGCCATTTGTGTCTTTCTGCATCTCTTTTCCAAGTAGACTAGAGACCAAGAGGGACCAGCTCTTCTGTCGTCACCAGCATTGCTATTTAGCCCTCAGCCTCTGGGGGGATCTAGGCTCTTCCCTCAGCACCCAAGACTTGACTGAACTTCAAAGCACAGGAACAGAGACTGCCCGGTGGTGTTTAAATGGAATGAGAGCTATAAGCAGCTCTTTGCATTTGGGAGAATTGTAAGTGTGGAGCACTGCCCCAAATGTTGCACTCTGTCTCCCCTTAGGTGTCAGTGCCAATGCAAACACCTTTAAAATGACCCTCTTTCTTCTGGTTTCTCATCTAGTGGATGTTTTATCCATGCTTTGTTGACATTACACTCTCAGTAGTACTTAAGGGAAGAAAATGAGCATTAACTGGATTTCCTTGAGATTTTGAGTGATTTAGTTGATTTTAGTATTCTCTAAAGTGACAACAGGAACAGCCTCAGTAGCCAGCAAGCCCTACTTCTTTCCATATCCTTGACATCACTGAGATTGCTTTGGGCTGCCCTGGTCAAGTGAGCGCACCCTTGTTCCTGAGAGAAGTCTACGTGGTCTGTCAGTCTTTTGACAGGCATGCAACTAATGAAGCCGTTAACTGATGATACCTAGTGTAAGGAAGGTGAGTTAAACTGTTCTGGCATAGTATGTATGGACAGAAGTTTTTCAGTCTTGCTACTTCATTTTGTCTGCTGGGATCTGAAGATTTTAAAGTGCATGACAAGAAGCAGCGAGATTGGCCTTGCAGAAACTCTTGGTGGTTTCTAAGATGCTCTTCTCTCATATGTGTGTGAGCGGGGGCACACAGGGATGAAATAACCTGCCTAAGATCAGTAAGGGAAGGCTGAAGCCATAAACAAAAGCCAGTTGCCTGCCAAAGGGTTTAAAAGTCCGATGGTATTCATTTTGTTTGAAGAATAGTAATGTAGTAAGTAAGTAATCTGGTAACAGGATATTTGATGAGTGATCCCCATGGCACAGTAGGTACAATGCTGCCCTGAACGTGTTTGATTTTGAGGCAGATGAAGACACTCTCCTATTCTGATCTAGAAGCAAAACTCTGGTAGCTGGGAAGTGGCAGCCTTTTGCATGAGGGGCTGGGAGGAATTGCAGCCGCCAGGACCTCTCCAGTCCTTCCCTCTCCCTCTGCAGGTAGTCTGGCTGTGTTTTGCCATGATCCAAACTCCATCATCCCGTTCAGCCCTGAAAGATGGTGTGAATAAGAGCCAAACTCCTTGGATGGTGGCTGGCTTGAGCATCTTGGCTGGGAAGAGTATTTTGTGTTCTGTTTTCAGGAACTCTTACTTTGAATTAAAGGGTGAACTGTGGGAAGTTATTAATGATATCTATAATCAAGGATTAATCAAGTAAATCTCTTTAGTCAAGTGCCTCTTACTGCGCTGAGAGCATATAGATAGAAATGATAGCGGTGGTGAGCTTTCATGTGCAAACAGTGCTGAGATGGTGCCTGGAAAGCACGCTCTGCATTTAAGTAGCTCTTTTGCTTTCCGCCTGAGCTGGCCGATGCAAGGCGGTGCTGGTCGTGTAACGTCTGAGCAGAGACACGCTGAAGAATTTTTATTCCGATTCCTCTCAAAATCAGAAGGGGGAGAGTAAAACCATATTTCTTCTCAAAGAATGCCTTTGGGTTACTTGTAACGAACCGCAAGTCTACGCGGTAGTTTAAAGAGCTAAAAATGTAGGTCTTAAAAAATAGCGTTTGATCGTTTACAGTGCAGCTCAGAACAGATGTTGAAGCTTTTTTGAGAATAAAGTCTTACTTTGGGAGGTATTCAGTGTTTGAGCTAATGCTTCTGTGGAAGATATTAATTGAAGAATTTATTAAGGCAAAAAGGAAATCATGTGCATTTAGCCTTAATGTAACTTTTGGATCCTGGAATAGTCTGTTATTTTGATGTTCATCAGTATTTCTAGGCATTTATTTATCTGCTTTTTTAAGGGGCCTCAACTATACCTCTGCTTTCACAGCTGGAAATAATTGTGGGAATCATTTGAAGGGTGAAAATGCCATATATACATATAATAATATAAATATATTGTGTCGCACAGGAATTTTTGTATTCAGATTCCATATGTAGAGGGTGATTTCTGGTATGAGGAATACCAGATAGAAAATAAATGCAATTCCCTGAATGCCATATAAACACGAGGGGTTTTTTGGCATGAACTTCCCTCTCCTGCAGAAACCATGGGAGTCCTGTTGTAGCAAAAGCTCTGGCAGCTGCTGAATCCTTAAGCTAATGTTGTTAAGATCTACTTTGAATCTGTTAAAAACACTAGTGGCTGGCTGTTAGCTCTCTTTGCATGCGTGTTTCCACTGTTACTACCATTAAGGGACTTTTGCTGAAAAAAAGACCTCTATGGATAGAATAAAAAATAAATAACATTTGAAGCAAATGTGTCTGTTGGACGTGTTCCTCCAAATGTAACTTGCATGCTTCTGGTACACCCCAGTCAGTTGCATCTATTCAGTATGATCAACTCGAAGGGTCTCTTCTCTTCTCCCTGAATTTACTTGTGATCCAAGGAAAATAAATGAGAGAATTGCAAGTATGTGACCACTTGGTCTTGGCTCTCCAAGACTGAGTTACCAGTATGGTACTTCTTGATTGCTCTAAGATCTTTGTATCTGAAAACATTAAACTTCTGTCTGGGAGGATTCTTGAGGTTATTTTTATACAGAGACATTTTCTTTGCCTAGTGGGATACTGAAATTGCTTTGCAGTTCTGTTTGAGGAGCTTAAATTCCTCTTCCATGCAGGATCCCGAATTTATTCTTTCTGGATGAAAATCCACGTGTACGTAAGAAGTCATGGACAAAGCCTGCAAGAGTTACTCAGGCAGGACAAGATAGGGTAGATAAATGCTTTTGTGCTGCTTGTGCAGCAACAGCTAATTCAGCAAATGCGCTGGGAAACACCTGCCAAATTAGTGGGCGTATTAAGCTTGAGCCAAGCTCAGCTAAAACATCCCCTGAATCCAAATCTCTTTCCTTTGTTTTGGCGCAAGGTAACAGGGAAACACAGAAATGGATTGTGCATTCTCAATTGATCGTGTAACAGTAGATGGCTAAAAGGAGCCTCTCGGATGCTCTTAAGGCAGCATATTCCTGCTAAGTGATTATTTGGATTATTCATGTCCCACTGTTGTACCTAGTGATGATCTGAAAGCAGCTTTATGGGTTGTGACTTTTGTGGTGATGAGTGCTAGAGACTCATGGAATACTTTTTATTTGTTATTGCTTGAACATTGACTAAACTTTGTTTAAGGACTTTTCAAGGGATTCTGTCGTTGAGCTTGACTGGTTTATTGGTGTGAGCCTGAATCTCAGAATGAAACTCTGGGGCTACACTGCCAGCTCTGTTCCTGTCTGCCATTGCATGGTGAATCCTTTGTGCCTTAGTTTCCTTCTTATGTGAAACTTGCCTGTGCTTTTGTAAATGTTTGCTTTGAAAGGGTGTGGGTAGAAATCACACTATCTTAATTGTATTGTTTGTGTATCGTATTACAGTGGCTCCGCAGGACTGGGTTGGTGGCCTCCAGCCAGACTGAGGTTTGCAAAGGGTGTGAGAGGATTCATTGAGTGGGAACTGGGTGCCCTGTTTTGCTGGCTCCATTTGGAAATCCTAGCTGAAATCATTTCCAGCTTAATCACACACAGAAAGTGTCTTCAGTTCCCAAGGGAGTTTTATTCATTTAAGTTTGCTGCAAGTAGGGTTCGTCTTACATTAGGAAACCACGATTCCTGGCCTCTGAGTTGAATACATGTTTTTAAAAATAGAGATGGGACAGAAGAAAGAAGCATAAATAGACTTCATTTTAAGGGCTTGCCAAATGCAAAACTGCATACTGTAAAATATTACATAAAACTTTCTGAGAAATGATGAATCAAATTGTTTGATTTGTTAAATTTGTTGGCTCGTGTTAGAGAAATAGTACATTGTTTATGACAGACAGTTGTAGGGTAATTCTGCGTTTTTCATCTTCACCTAAGCAAACAGAAGACTTGTCTTAAAGTAGCAGCAGGTTATATTCGGATTTACTTTAACGGAGAGCTGTCGATGATAAATGCCTTCTAGAAGACTCGCAGCCCCATCAGTGCAACAAATAGAGGAGTACAGAAAAACAAATACTTACAGAGCAGGTTTATTTTGGGTGGAGGCTGGATATGTAACATTTGAGTTGTTTTAGTTGTGATAAGCCTGACGTGAACACTGAGAAAGTATGAATTGTGTCCTTATTTAAGAAAACAGAAAAAACCTGTAGCTAGTTTATTCAATGTCTATGGTAAAGTGAACAGACTTCCACGCACTTTTTATTAATGGCATGGTGCTACATGGTATACATTGAGAAGTATGCTGTGGTTTGGGTTTTTGGGGGGTTTGGGGTTTTTTTATATGGCGTGCAATTAAACAGCAAAGGATTTGAGATATGAGTTCAGTGAAGGGCCACTGAGATGGGCCGGGGGCCGGGGCGCAGGTGCTGTGGCGGAGGCTGATGGACATGGGCTGGCTCAGCCCGGAGCAGAGGCAAGGTTGGGGGTCCTAACAGCAGCCCCCCGTGCCTGGGAGGAACTTACCGAGAAGACGGAGCCAGGCTCTTCACCGTGGTGCACGGCCGGAGGGTGAGAGGCAACGGGCATGAATTGAAACAAGACGTTCATATGGGTGTAAGGAAACCCTTCACCACGAAGATAGGCGAGCAGAGTTGCCCACAGAGGCTGTGCAGCCTTGGAGGACTTCAGGACCTTACTGAGTAAAGTCCTGAGCAACGTGGTCTGATCTCACAGCTGTTCCTGCTCTCAGCAGGAGGCTGGATTAGAAATCTTCCAAGTTTCTTCTGACCTCAATTTTCCAATGATCCTGTGTATTTGGCACATGTGGTGATAGCTGGTTGCTTGATTGAAGCAAGAGGGACTCTGAAGGGGTGATGGGAGAAGTATTTTTATTGCATGATCAATGTCAGTAAGAGGTTAATGTCATGTACAGCAATACACTTACATAGTTTTGAACTGTGGGCAATTTTTGTATTAGTTTCAGAGGTCCCTGTGAGAACTAGCATCCCCACAGACTTCAAAAACGCTACATATAAACTTGCCTTGAAAAACTAATGCAGGGGGCACCCTGAGAGCGGCTCACACTGGTAAGCTGTTTCTTGTTGGATTTGCTCCGTAGAAACTTGGTGTGTGAGACATAGCAATGCAATTCACATCATCCATTCAAACAAAGAAGCTGAAAGGGCTATGCGGGATCTGTTGGACACATTCAAATCCAGAGTGGCTTCCTTGCATCTGCTGGAAACTTAGTCCTGATGTTTTGCTTCTTCATCTGCAAGTGCACGTGCAGCCCAAGCAGAGTGATGGTGGTACTGTTCAGTGTTAATGTACTGAAGTATTAGTGGAAATCTTTCCACTATATCAAGTGGATTTTGAATCAGACCCTCTGAGCAACAATATGAGATTCCTAACAAACAAAATAGTTTAGGGATTGAACTGAGACGGGTTTTACAACCTGTGGAGTGAGAGAGGGAGGGAAGGGCTGGTTAACAGTGTCATCTAAATTAAAGCGCATATTCAGCTTTTACTGGAAAATAGGCGGCAAATCCCAGTGATTCTCTGATTTGTCTCATAGCCCCGTACCGAACAGCGTGCAGCATGCAGCTGTTCTGCCAGTCAGGCTAATGGAGGTCTCTCGCCTTTTCTTTCATGTCCCATTGATTCATTTCTGTAAACCCACATGCTGTGGGATTATTTTTTTGGGGTCTGTTTGAGGGGCCAATGTTTCATCAAACTGGTAATTGCAGTGTGTCAGATTCTGCATGCAGGTTTCCACGACAGCGAACGGAGGCAGAATTGCTCTGAATGTGCTTTGTTTCGGATGCTGAACTTTTTCTGACTGAGGCTTTTTAAGGGAAGGGGTATGAATGGTCACGTGTAAATTATTTGAAAACTATAGTTTACTTGTCAGCTGTTGATTAAAAGTGTTGTGATTTGGTGTATAGATAGGTTTTCTATAGCAGGATAGGAAAATGCCACATTTCCAGATGATATAAATCATCAAGACTTCATTGCCTTCAGATCAGTGGATTTCTGTGGATTTTCACTGGGTGAAGTATGGCCTTTAAGAAACAACCTCACCCAAACTTTTTCTCGTCTACCTTTCCACTCAAAATCTGTCCCCCATCCCAACAATTGCAGATCTGGCAATTTCCACATGGAAGCTTTTGCTTGGTACAGTACAGTTCAGGGCTTGTCCAGAGAAGGTGTTTTCCCCATAGCTGGCGTGATACTGATGGCAGAGAATGAGACTTTGTATGGTTTTGGTATACATTTGTACTATTTAATATAGTCAGTATTTAAAATGTCTTTAGGGTCTCAGTACTGCTAATCTAAAAATGCTTCATCTGAGTAGGCTTATTAAAATCAATAGGGCTCTTCACGCGCTTAACCTAAATTATTTGTCTAGTTCTTCTTAAAATGGGGGGAATCTGTGTCTCCAAGTCAATGGATGAAGGCTGTTGGAGATGACCTTGTTGTAAAATTGCAGACTATTTAAAAAGATGCTACTGACGTTTGCTCTGAGAGCCTTTACTTACTACAGACAAAATTAATTTAGGAAAAGCATAACTGTTACCAATGTAATATGCTGCATTTATGTTTTAATACATCTTTAAAAGGCCTTTCAATGTAGATTTACTGCAGTTTTTCCCCGGTTTTACAGATACTGTGAATAAGGACACTGAACCCAAAGATCCATATCCCATTCCAAGAAAGATTATGGCTGAACCAGACTACATAGATGATGACAATCCTGAATTAATTAGACCTCAGAAATTAATTAATCCTGTGAAGTCATCCCGGAATCATCAAGATCTCCATAGAGAGCTGCTTATGAATCAGAAAAGGTAAGAGTCTAAAAATCACTTGTGCCACCCTCCCACCCCAAACACACCACTTGAGTTTTAGTTTCATCAAAATGACTTTTTACCCAAAACCCAGCAGACACTTTTTGTTGATTCAGATCGTATAGATGAAAAGTCTCTGATTCTTAACTGTAGCATTTATTTCTGTTTGAATTTCAGTTGCTCTGCAAAAGCTTGCTGGAAAAGACTTCTCACTTCGTTTTTGTGAATACTCATAAAGGGTCGGTTTCCGGAGGAAGCAGTTCAGTTCTCCCCTATCACATTTCATATTGGTTACCTGGGCACTGTAATTTGTCTTGAGCTCTTAACTTTATCAAGTATTTGACAAAATTTTGCTGTTACCAGCAGGATGATAAAATCTTCAGGTTTTCACCATTCCCAGCACACTGAGTTTATGGGGCCACTTTTAAATCAAAGAAATCATTTATTTTATTTCACATGAAACTGTTCTCTATTCACTTGCTCTTTCTTGCAATGCAGTGTGATAGTCTGGTGCCTGCTCCACTGCTGCACAAGTGTTTCTTTGTATGTTATGCAAATGCTGCTTCCTTCATTCTGGGATGGGATGCACAGCTGTTGTTCTATATATTGCTTTTAAAGATGTAAATAACTGGAACTTGATTTCGTCAACTTCAGAGACACAGGCACTTGGCCCAGATATAGCTGAAGTTCTGTTAGGAAATCTCGTCAGCAACGGAGGACTCATTTAGAAAATGTATTAAGAAAATAGCTACCAGACCACATGGTGGACGAAAAGCCACCAAGCCTGTTGAGGCTCCTCCATTTAAACAAACAGAAACTAACTACGATATAAATTAGTGAATTGGTGCATTGAAGCTACCCAAAATGGACTTTCCAAAGGCAAGGGTATGGGGATCCACAAAACAGAAGTGGAAGAACAGTATTTCAGAGTGCATTTGACAATAAAGTTGCTGGTAGCAGCTATTCAGGCTTTTTAAGACCCAGGACCTTGATAAAGGAGAGGAGGAAACTATTGCTTTGGTTACTCCAGCACAACTGGATTTGTCTATTTGGGAGGAAGAGTCACATTATGAAAGTTTATCCTCCCCCTGCCCTCCCCCCCCACCCCCCCGGCAGGGTAGTATTTTGAGGGGAGAAGGGGTCTTTTCTATGCATAATAGCAGAATCCTCACAAATGCTAGGCTTAGATACTTAATTCTAAATGAACTGCATACACAATACAGCATTTCTGTAGTGATGAAGAAGTAGAAATGTTTTACAGAATGCCAACTGAATTGGAAGAAACTGGCCTACATAGGTGTTTGTCCTATTTTTCGTTAATGGGATTAAACATCAAAGTCAGTTCCTAGCACCAAGAAGTTTACAAAGAAGGATAGTTGAAGTTTCCCGACTTACCATCTTATTCTAAAGGATGTGGAGGCTGCAATAAATTAAGGCTATTTTTTTTTCTTTTAAGTTTATGAAAGCATAAAGCACTTTTAAATGGTATGGAGTTCTTTTCTTCTAGGAGAATATCCTATTACACAGAGGACTTGTGCAGCCCTCAGTACCCACTCCTCTGTTATTGTGATTTTGATTAGCTGCAGCAGTTAATTTTAGATTCTTATTTATTGGTGCAGAAATGAAATACTTTGAGGGTTTTCACCAGCAGAAAAACTGGTATTTTTGAGGAGAGGGTTAGTCTTCTGTGCTTTGTGCTACTGTACTAGCTCTGATATGAGGCTTTTTGGTAATGTAGATATTACACTTGCGTTCTGCTTTGTTACTGCAAATGGCCATATGTATGGAGGACTTTTAGTGCTCTTATGGAAGTCTGCTTAACATGCACCTTATTTTATTGTGAAGACTCAGTGTCGGCACCAGCAGCTTCGCTTTTTGACCAGTCAGCTCTGAACAGCCATTTCTGGATCTTAGAAGGTATTAGCCAGTGCTGGTCTGATCATGGAAGCTTTCACAGTAAAGCTCTCAGTAAAAGGCACCAAGCCTGCTGAGGCTCCTCCATTTAAACAAATGGAAACTAACTTCCATGCCTACTGTGAGCAGTGTCTGTTGGGTCTTGAACTGATGTAGTTATTTACTTGCAGAAATGGTAGTTGTTTTGGGCAAACAAAGATCCAGGTAGTGGTACCTCAAGGCACTGGTCACTTATCTTAAACTATTTTTACGTATTAGGACTCAGCCTCAGCTCTGCAGAGTACTGGTCCTGTCCCTTCCAGAGGTTTTAATCCTATCAGCTCTAACTTGTGTTATAGCACACTTTACTTACTCTATATCAAAGCTTTAGGATTTTTCATTTAACCAGAACAATCACCAGGAGGTGATACAAGACTCTCAGTTAATCCAGTAGCCACCTGTTTGTTGCTTTTCCTTCTTACATTGGAGAATGAAAATAGGATTGATGTTACTGTTGTTCTGTCACGGATCTGACTACCAACCCCATTTGATTAGACTGAGAGGTTGTATTTACTTGTATCTTCTGTGGGTTCCCTTTATTATAGCTACAGCACGTCTAAATCAGTCTTGTGCCTCTGCTTTCTTACAGTGCAACCTTACTGGAAAAAAGCAGGAACGAGTAATGTTACTTAGCAGCTTGCCTCTGGTTCGTGGCTGTCTTGATTGCTAATTGCCAAC
Organism: Pygoscelis adeliae; assembly: GCF_000699105.1. Taxonomy (NCBI): domain Eukaryota; kingdom Metazoa; phylum Chordata; class Aves; order Sphenisciformes; family Spheniscidae; genus Pygoscelis; species Pygoscelis adeliae. Next base: position 3,362,015 of record NW_008824544.1, on the reverse strand, counting down.
ATGGAAGTTTCCATTGATTCAGCTCTCACTGATCCAGTAGTAGTAGTAATAAAAAAATCACTCCAGCTTTTCTCTGCCTGACTTTACGTTTTATGTGTTAAAATGTAATTAAAATAGCATGAAACATAAAATATTAACACAATCTTGTAGCTTCTGTTGCATTCAGGCCATGAGATCTATTCTGAGAAATAGGGAACAGCATTTGGTGTTGCTAAATATTTGATTTTGCTGTCAGGGTATGTACAGGGATAGAGTGTTGCATAATATATGGAGTCATTCATAGATGTCACCATAAAATGGCATTTTAATGTATAATTGGACATGCTGTCAGATATGCATATTATGGAAGAATTAGGCAACCACAGATATATAGTAAGCAGGGAAGGGTAAAAATGTGCTTTCTGAAAGCTTACTCAGATTACTGAATTTCTTAAAGTTGAAATAAAAAATGGTTGATGTTAAACTTAATACTGGATGTTTTCATATAATTGTCTTCACAGGGAAGGCAACGATAACAAAGGCAAATTTCAGATCTTTCTGCTCTGACTTAAGTGACACTAATAGCTGAATAATGGGGATAGCTTTGAATCTTATAACAAATTTTGAAAACATCATAGCATATCATAGATAAAAGAAATAGCTGAAGTCACAAAAATAAGTAGGAGTGAGTGTGTATCTGTGTGTATGCCTGTATAAATAAAGTCATGCATCTTCCCAAAGAGTAAGCTTTCTCATTTTAGAGTAGTTGGCTTGGAAAGCAATTTGTGCTGAACAGACCTGAAACATTCAGTTGATGTAGTAGCTAAAATCTTGTGAGAGGGAGAATCCTCCAGCCTTTGTCTGGTCTCCAAGGTGACTGCAACTTTTTTTATTCTGGATTTTTGCTGTCTTAGCCTCTTTGTGATTTTGAGTGTAGCCTGGGAGCTCTCACTGGAAATAGCTTCGCAGCCAGGCACGGGTAAAGCTCTCGCATTTTCAAGGAAGGACAGAATCCACGATTTCCAGGAGCAACATGACAAAATCCAGAGGGAGACCACTTTTTAGTTCTGTCCGTGCAAACTTCTACGGCCATAATACTCTGCATAGGATTGTCTGAACACAATCTCTCCGAGTTATCAGCCAGCAAGGGAAGTCTCTTTGTCCAAAATTTGTTTCTAGCTCTGCTAGAGTCTTGATTTGTGATCGTTTTTTTAATCCATTCTTCTGGAATTGAGCGACTAGAGGGAAGACTAAAGATGAAAGTAAAAATAGTGAATTATCCAGGAGAAATACGAGCATGCATGTTAAAGGAAAATATCCTCAGTAATAATATGGCTTAAATTCTAGTTTAGGGTTTTGATTAGAAACCAGGCAAATGTCTGCATGTTTTTTCCTTTTAATTAATTGTTTATATTCCAATGTATCTAAATAGGCAACTTTAACTTGACTTTAGAAAACCTGCCTGCAATTCTGTGTGAATTTCTGCTAGTTAAAACTGATCTCTTTCTTCCCTGTTCCCCGCCCCCCCCACACTCCTCCCATTTAATTTGAAGGGGTCTTGCACCTCAGAACAAACCAGAGCTTCAGAAGGTGATGGAGAAAAGGAAACGAGATCAAGTTATTAAACAACAAAAAGAAGAGGAAGCACAAAAAAAGAAATCAGACCTGGAAATAGAGCTACTGAAAAGGCAGCAGAAACTGGAGCAGGTAAGATGGGGAATAACGCTACCTTTACACATCTACCTCTGAGCTACTCACCCAAGGCTCCTTTCCTTTGTAGACAGGAAAGAAGCAGCAGCTGATTTTTGGTGTATTCCCTCTGATCAAATGCAGGTATCTTTTTTAGGATGAGTCAAATCACACTCTACAATTACCTATTTGTTGTCACTTACGTATAGGAACTGCGTATGGTGTCTGCCTTTGGTCAAATGAATCCTGCACCAGACAACAAGAATGTGTGTGGAGCACTGACCTTATTTAACCATTGAAACTGTGGTGAATTAGTCAACTTTTGTAGTCTAACTATTAAGAGATGATCCACTAAGAATGGCTGTTAGGCTGTAGTGCATCAAAACTAGATGCTTAATGAATAAAAACCCAACTGATTCTTTCTCCTGGGTTACATGAGAAACTAGATGACTTTAGAAAGATCTTTTGTAGCCTTAAAATGTATGAGCCCATTGGCGTTTTCAAATGAAGGAAAAGATCCTCAGACCCTGAGTATGGAGATGATGTGGAGCTGGAGTTCATCGTGATAAAGCTTACTGCTAGGCACAGGGCCAGCCAAATGTCCCTGTGCCTCTTAAGGCACTTTGTGTACCTGTGAGGAAATATTTCTACAGTGAAACACCTCATCAAAGAAGTCACTGTGCATCAAGCATTGCGTTTATTTTTAAATAAATCATAGAATCATAGAACAGTTTGGGTTGGAAGGGACCTCTAAAGGTCATCTAGTCCAACCCCCCTGCTGTGGGCAGGGACATCTTCAACTAGATCAGGTTGCTCAGAGCCCCCTCCAGCCTGACCTGGAATGTTTCCAGGGATGGGGCATCCACCACCTCTCTGGGCAACCTGTGCCAGTGTTTCACCACCCTCAGCGTAAAAAATTTCTTCCTTATATCTAGTCTAAATGAATGCTTTAAAACAGTATCTCGTGTTTTTCTCAATGGAAATCAATTAAGCCAAATAATTACTGAAAATGAGGTGTAATCCAGTCGTTATTTAGGTTTTGGGGGGTTTATTATAGTTTTTTTTAATTAGGCTTAGAAATATTTTTGGAGGGAGAAAGCTGTTGTATTTTTAAGCATATCATGTCACTTTTCCTTTCTGCTTTTAAGGGCCCAGCTTCAAATGGTTCAGCTTGTGGGAAGATTTGATTTGAAACTGAGCCATCCAAGGACATATGTAGAATAGAAAATTCTGTTAGAAGAGGCAAAGCTTGCCCATTGCAAACAATGTTGTGACTTTGTAAACATCATGGGAATGGCATTAATTGACAACGTGACTCATGGAGGAACATTGTCATGATTTATTGTAACAAGGCACATCCCTTGCCAGTGAACCAGAGACAAAGGAGAGATTATTTAGGTGAGCCGTACGTGGTCCCCATTAATCAGGGAGACCTTGGTCTGTTAAAAAAAAAAAAAGCTCCTTTCAGGAGCTTTTGTTAATTTTCTGAAGGGTTGTTTCTTCCTTTCTGCCAACTTATCTGCCTTCACTGAGGATTGCTAAGCAATCTGTATTCTGTGCAATGTGTAAGCCGTGTTCTGTATGGGCACTGTATAGCTTTGTCCCGTAGAGCTGAGCGTCTAACCTCACATGGTAATTTCGAGTGTCTGCATGGGCAGGAGCTCCAACTGGGTTAAAAATGTCAGTGAATGGGCTCTCAAAAATGAACCACTAAGGGCCAAGGAGGATTATTTTTTTATTGCTTTTGTGATAGACAAAACAGATACACCAAAAAGGGTCAAGTTAGATACAGAAATCCATACCTGGAGACTCAGAAATAAATTCTGCAAGTGTGCTCAGTAGTAGCTGTTCGCGTGTGTTCTCCCACAAGGCACATTCGTTCTTGTCCTGTTGTAAAAGCCAGAGAAGGGAATTATTGTTGTTTCTTTAATGAAGATGTCCAAGAATTTCTCCAAAAATGCTTCATCTTGTTCTTGTACTGGGCTTGCAGAGTTTTCATCCATCTGGCAAAGGTGGACGTCTGGAATGAGCTAGAGCCAAGGATTTGAAAAGATTTATCGTTTATGAGAACGGATACTCCCAAAGAAATGCAACTTTATCTTTTCCATGAGAGAGGAAAGCAGTTTAGAAAGGAAGCAGTTTAAAGAGTTTTGCATGGCCAGTTATTGAAATCTTTAGTTTTTTGTCTTGTATTTCGATGATCTGTTTTATATACTTTTCTTTTACATGTGATTTCCTTTTAAGCTGGAACTGGAGCAACAGAAGATACAGGAAGAGCAGGAAAATGCGCCTGAATTTGTCAAAGTCAAGGGCAACCTGAGGAGGACGGTCCAGGAAGCAACAGAAGCACCAGACTCCTAGAGCCAGCGCCTGCTAAGACTTCCAGCTTTCCTGCAGAGAGAGGCTTTTGCAAGTTGTCTCAGATTTGCCCCTCAAGAGGGAAAATAACAGCATCCAGCTGACACTTACTGGAGATGAGATTTTTAATTCCTGGGACGTGTGGATTAAAAAGACAGTACCATAAACAGATCGACTTGCCAAATGCAGTCCTGAGATCAATGGATAAGGAGTCTGTTTGTCAGTTTGCTGTCATGGACCAGTCTGACATGCTTACTCAGAGATTTTATCCAGGGATACTAGAGAAACTCCTTCAGTGTTGCACTGCTTTATCTCTTGTGATCCTAATTTAGCGGAGATACACAGATTATATTTTGCTTTAAAACAGAACAAAAATCCTCCTGTGATCTCCTGTGAAGCTTTGCTGTGCAGGTAGATTTCCTCCATCTAGACCTACAGCCTGTGTATGTCCCACAATAATTTGTGTTTAGTTGGAATTTTTATCAAATCTGGGAGGATATGAGCTATGTTGATCACTGCTGCCCATCCCCACTAGGATAGGCAGGTGTGGGCAAGATGAGAATGCTTAAAATTCACCAGCAGTGAAAAGTTAAGCAGCCTTAAAGCCCATTTCTCCCTGTTTGGCATGTAGAATTTGGGCTATGAAAGAGCAGAAATCTGATGGTCCTCTCACCAGGGAGAATCCAGAAGCTGATTTATCTCTGTCTCTAAACTTACACCATTGTGTACAGGCCTGTGCAGTGCTACCTGTGAATTTACCTCTCAATGCAAAATGACCTGTCTTTTACATTTTGTGTCTTGAAATCCTACTTACATTGCTGTTGTGGCCTTTATCCTCCAAGGACATGCTGATCTGAGTACAGTGTTAACACGTTACTTGGTAGTGTTTAAACTCATCTGCTGAAACTGAAATCAGGAATCTGATCTGCCATCAGTTCCTGCTTTTTGCTTGCAGGAACTTGTTGCCGTTCCTGCAACAGAGCAGTGTTTAAGCTAGACCAAACTGATCATTGGAATCTACTGAAATTGAAATTTTTTCCTTAAAGTGAGGCATAAAATGAAATTCATTTTATCCCATCCTTCCTTTAGCGTCAAGAAAGAAGGGAAGTGTGTTACCACTGAGTCTTAGGGTCCAATTCTGTCACCTTCTGCCTTTCCACAAGTTGCCCCTATGACTTGCCATTAAATAAAATACTGCTCAGCTTGCACAGGTTTGGCAGAATCTGATCTTTCATGCTTATGACTACTAGTTATCCAGGAAAGCCTGGGATGAGGAGGGGGGAACAGATTACTCATGTAGGATTATAGAATTGGATTCTTTCCTGGTGTGAATGGGTGCAGATATCTTATCTTCAGAATCTGGGGAGAAATCCTCATCTTCCTTGGTTGACACAGTCCTAGCTCTCACTGAAGCTGTGTTCATCTGTATCAGCTGAGGTTCTAATCCTAGTCTTTGCCTTAGGATGCTAAACAAAATAATTTCTGCTTTGTAATTACATTGGACATAACTGTTTGAGAACACTTTTTATTAATATCAACAGTGGCGTGTTTGTATTGTAAAGGTGGTGGGGGAGGGTTTGTTGGTTTGTTTTTTAGTTCCTTTGCCTTTCCTGTAAGTATTGGATGTTTTAAATACAATTTCAGCATAGCACTTGGGACAAAATGCTCACAATTAGAAGTGTTTCCTAGATACAGACTTCAGTTTGTCAAGATCCAGGCATTTTTTATGAGGACATAATCAGATTGAGAGTAAATTGAATTGTGATAAGTGTATTGCCATTGATTTAGACTTGCAGTGTGACTCATGTCTAGAAGATTAAATGTGAAGATGGTCTGCCAGACTGTTCAGATTACGGACGTACAAAAGACAAAGCCCAAACATTAGACTCTTCCATGTATTTTCTAAACAAAGGAACACCCTGAGTGCTGCAGGTTCTTCCCGCTCTCCTTCCTTTCTTCTGGAAGGAGAGGATCTTCCTTTCTGGCAGCACATTATTCAAACACTTGCACTGATTGAGTTTGTTTCATGTTGTTGAGACAGCACTATACACGAGCCTTCCACGCCACACTCATGTTTTATCTTAGCCTCTCCCAGCCTAACAAACTTCATGCCTCTTGGTTTCCACTCCACAATTAACCTCCTACTCAGTATGGAAATGTCTAGAAGTTGGTGAGGAAACCCTCCTCTGGCTTGAGCAGACCATTTCTTCTCAGCCGTTGCCCCTCGGTGAGCATGGCAATCCTACCATGCATGCCCAGTGAAATGAAGTTGGTGTAATCCACATGGCACCGGAGTCGGTGGGGGACAAGGACCTCTCTTTGGCTTCAGTGAGTGTGTTGGATCGGGCCCTTCAAGGCTGAAGGCATTCTGCTTTCTCTCCATGTTAGCTTGTGATTCAGGGTAGAGTTTCTCTTTCTGAAACACAGGAGGCCAGAAAACTCCCTTCTATGTATAGCATGAAGTAGTTTCTTGTTTTCAGTTGCAATTAATTCTCTGTGTGAACAGAACATCAATGTGTGTGTTAGAACATCTTTGAATTCTGCTGATCCTTTAGTCTAGGAATCCCAGCCACCTTCATGTCGATTTGACAGGCAAAAGCTTGTCTTTAAAGTCAGGATTCGGCTAGAATGGGCAACCCTTAAATGGGTGGTCAGCTAGTCACACCACAAGTGTCCTGTGCGCCTACTCAAGTGAGAAACTGCTTGCCAGTGAGCGTAAGCAATTCCTGGTCTGCCCTTCAGCTATATGGGTTTTGAAGCAATCCAGCAAATACTTCAGTGATTTGAAAATGGCTCGCTCACCACTTTGTACTTTTTTAAAACTCTTGCTTTTGATAGTATAGTAGTAAGTTTTTTAGCATTTTTGTGGCTTTAACCTTCTGTTAATATCTGCACTTGTTTGAGTGTACATATATAAATATATATAAATACAAAAAGGGAGCCTTAATGGATTTGTTTTCATAATTTAATATTTTTTGTATTTGCTCTTGTATAATTGTTTTTAACTAAAGGTATTATGAGAATGAGGGTGGAATACTTAGAACCAAAGTTATGCTTAATAAAATCTACTACATGCTTGGCGTATGCAGCGGTGTCTGTCCTGTCCTGCCGAAAACAAAACCTCAGGCACTGCGCTGAGATATCCAAGTTATTTGAAATTCTGCAGTGCAGGGGGAAGTGTCACGATCATCGTGACTTTTGGTTCCTTAAAACTGCATCCATGTTTGTGTATGCAAAATTATTTGCAAATGAGTTGGCAGAAAAAGCTTGTTGTGTCTCTTAGTCTTATTATCTTTTGAATGTTTTTGACGCAGAAAATTTTTTCGAAGGACTGTGTAGCTGTACAGCTAGCACAAGGTGAGGCAGAGCATGAGGGAAAACTTGCGATGGGAATCACATAATTGTGGAAATCATTCCCTGTCCTGCTAACTTCATAGAAGTGCACCAGGCAAAATTCAACCTTGGAATCGTTAGCATTGCAACAGCTCCATCCTAAAAGGGAGTGAGGAAGGAGTAATGAGCCTGGTCCTGGGCTCAGTCCTGCAAAGGTCCTTTAAATTTAGCTAATGCTCATGCCTATGGTTCTAGTAGGAAAAACTAGTGAAAGAACATGTGAAAGAAAGTGCACGCACAAATGATTTACTGGGTTAGGGTCAGATTGCTCAGTGCCATTGCTAAAAGCAAAACCCTGTGTCAACAGCAGACAGAGAAAATTAGCAGGGGGAGGAGCAGGGCTGGAGCAGGTGTGGGTCATCAGTTCTCCAGGAAGAGAGAAGGTGAGCCCTGGTCAGCCGGGGACAGGTGGTGATGGAGGGGGAGCTGGAGAGGAGCGTGGGGTGAAGTGAAGGGGGGAGGAGGGGAAGAGCAGTGAATTCAGAACAGATGTCAGGAAATGCTTTTTCCTTCAGAAACTGCTCAGCATGTGGAATGGGTCCTGGCAGTACTGCTGATGCAATGACGCTGGATCCACTCCAGGAGCTGTCGAATGTGGGGGAGGTAAGAAAGAACAGAGAGTTAATAAGGGGTGGGTTTTTGTGCCCTGATGGAGATACTGCCCTGTGCTCTCCTACCTCAAGCATATCCAAATGTGTTTCGAGTTATCCTTTGATATTTCACTCCAGCTCCAGAAAGAAAACAGTGAGGGCATGTGATCTGCTTTTGTAGCATGTCCAGCGGAAAAGATGATCTTCCTTTTGTATGCTTTTTTGTGTTGCGTTGAGCTAATACATTTTGTCATGTGGCTTTTCAAGCACTGGTCTGCTGGGGCTTTTGCTCGTGCTCCTGTGGCCATATGCAGATGGGTTGTGTCATGCCGTAGCTATGTGGAAAGAAGTACCCTGAGGTCCCTTAGCTGCTGTTACAGGGTCCATGGATGGCATCCATAACCTAAAATGGCTGATGGCACTTGTGGTGACCAGTTGCACTTAAGAAAATAACTGAGCGAGACGGCTGGAGACAGAACAGCTTCAGCGGTGCGGTTTCCATAGGATCGGAACTGATGTCTGTAGGGTGAAGAATGGGAGGGCAAGTTGGGTTCTCGAGACATCGCAATAGGAAGAGCACAAAGGCTCAATGAGATCTGGAGGAGTGGAAATACAAGGTATCTTTCTCCCCACCCCGCCACTTTAAACTGTGTTCTACTTGAAATCTTTCATCTGTCCGAGTAAAGGTTTGTGGTGCCCTTGTCAATATTAAGGATGACTCTCCTCGATGGAGGTGGCGGAAACCATGGCCAGGGGAAGTATTCAGAGGTGGTAACAGAGCACAGACATCCTGACTCCCACTCCAGTGCTTGTTTTCCACAGCCCGTCTTTTGGCATTGCTGCAGACCTAGGTCAAAGCTGCAGTGGGTCCACCACACTGCCTGCGTTGCCTCTACGAGGTTAGATGGGGACTACTTCTATTCTTATTTGGGTACCCGGGGGTCCATTTTGCTGAACGTCAGATAGCATTTGAGCTAATCATCTGCTTTTTGTTTATATCAGTGCAGAGAAATCAGCCCTGTGGCGCGCAGTTCCCTTCCTTTGGCTGTAAAGGAGCCCGTAACGCCTGGCTGGGAGGGAATGTCATCTGTGTTGCAAGGACTCTGAAGCTGGGCCATTCAAATGCCACCTCTAAACCACCCGTTCTTTTTCATGGAGTTTTGCTCTCCAGGAAAGATGAGGCACCTGGATACCTTTAGTAAATTTGGCCCTTAATCTCTGTGTGGTTCATAAGCTGATAAAGAGCCTGTCTCTCCACTGTGCTCACTGGCTCTGGTGCTTGGCGGCATGGAGTCTTCAGCTGAGCCCTCGAGGTGCTGGGGGGACATGTGGCCTCTGCAGGGGGCTGGGGAGAAGGGACCTGCCCCAGGCCAAACACCGGCCAGCGGGGAGGGGAGGTGGCATCTCCACAGTGGTGGCGAGGGAAGGAGGAGGACGTAAAGCACCTGAGAGGGGGCTCCAAGAGCCAGAATCACCCACTACAGTTGTAGTACTTAATTATCTGAGTAATCATTTTCGAAATTAACTTCTGTTATGTACCCAAGTCTAATCTCTCCGGTGGATGGCATGAGCAATTTAACACAGATTGTGGCTGGCACTGGGAAACTTCAGCCTGATTAGGTGGGAAGAAGAAACGTACTTCTTTCCCCCTCTTCAGCTGTTCAGAAACAAATCTTTCATAATGCAACTGAAATATCAAGTCTGCTTCACTGTGCTCAAAAATTAAAGAGCACCCAGCAAGCCTAAGCCCCTTAGCAGGGTTCATTTGAAACACGTATCGTTCGGTATAGACAGTCAAGGGAGCTGCCTGCGGAGCGCTGAATCCCACCTGCTCTGGAGTCGGGGCACGGCGGCCCAGCCCACCTGAAATGGTCTCCCTGAAAAAGGGGTTACGTCTAACAGGATATCTGTCTTTGAACTCTCCTTTGGTAAATGAAGCCTAAAAGATTCTCCAATGAAAACCTGATCAGGAATTTGCTTTCATCAGTAGCAGCAGGAAAAGAGAGACACCCTTTAAACTTACGCTGTCAAACCTGGAAGGCCCTTGATCACTGCAGTCGTGGACCATAAGGAGTAATTTTCCCTGATGTACAATTTCAGCACTTGTCTTCATCCAGCTTTATTTCTGTGCTAATCGTTTAGGTGAATTCTCCTCCGTACAATTTCAGGGTACCACCTTTACGAGCTGAGCTCAGCAAAAAAGTGGCTTTTGGAAATTTGCGAAGCACAGCAGGCACTTACACTTCACAACCGCTGGTTTGTTAGGGAAATTTTCCTCTCATTTCTAATAAAAATCGAATTAAACTCATTAAATACCAAGGGGTAAATTCTCTTCAAAACACAGATCTTGCATTTTTTGTCATTTTCTTATTGCGAGGGAGTTGCTTCTGTTTTGCACCAAGAACTCTATTCCCTGCACATTAGGAAATCGTGCTGATAACCAGAGCAGAGGTGAACTGCAAACTACCTACAGCTTTAAAAGGCCCCTCTGCGGGCAGACCCGCTCAATCCTGACGCTGAAGAGCAGGGATTGCTGTCTGGGGAGGAGAAAGGAACTGCTAAAAAGGAGGAATAGACAGCGGGAAGGTGAGTCCCTGACTGATGAAGATTTCCACGCCGTACCCAAGGTTAAACAGCAAGTCTGAGGATGATGCACAGCCTGCGCACGGCATAGTGTGTTCCTGTGTTCGCATCTAATGTACCGCATGTCTCCCCCCCCCGCCCCCCCCCGAAGCCTCATTGTGCTTTTGATTCCTTTCCTATTGTTTCCTTTCACCCCAAGCTCTTGCTGTCTATTCAGGCCTCCCTGCCCTTGGATTATTTCCCAGGGCTGGTTTGTAATGAAAGGCATTTAATTAGTGAGGAATCCTTGGGATGGATCCTAAAAAGGGTGTTTGAGGCTGACGACTGCACTCCCGTGCAGAGTGAAGGGAAACCCAGCCCGAACCCTCGACATGGGGGGAGTGGAAACGAGAAATACTCTGTACGCAGGGGGAAAAAGCAGATAGGAATAAAAATTCAGAGTGGATGTCTGATAGAGCGTAAATGAGCAACCGGTATAGTTGTATCGAAGTTTTTATCTCAGAGCCCCATTTAAAAAGAAGGGGTATGGTGATAAAAGCCCGACGGGGGTGAGAAGGGGGATGGAAGAAGTACGTTCCGTGGTTAGCAAGAAGCCTAAAACACCTAGACGCAACCCCAGGGC
>NW_008824544.1:3342502-3350429 GCF_000699105.1 Pygoscelis adeliae | reverse complement strand
GAGCGGGGCGGAGCGGGGCGTTGTGCCGGCCTGGAGGATTTTACCCTGCGGGATGGCCCAGCAAAAGCTTTTCCCCCTTCCCCCTCCGAAGCTTTCCTCCGCAAACACAGCGGCGCTGAGCTCTTGAGACTTGCCGTGTTGTAAACTGGTGCTTTCTCGGGGAAACGCAAGATTATTTAGTGATTTTTGTTACGCAAATGCCGTTATCAGTTCTGTTGCGCTGAGACATCATACTAAAAAGCCTTGAGCGTGTTTCAAGATCTGGGTAATTCAGGAGCTGGATTCACAAAGGGTTTTTTGGTGTCTCAGTTCCTGTTAAAATGCTCAGTCTGGTTTGCCACGGAGAGGCCTGTGATGGCTGTTGTGGAGTCTCCAGGGCTGTTTTGCCCTGGCAGATCACTGCAGAGATCCAAGGCATTATCAGGATGTTTTGGAGGTGCGATAAGCCTAAATGTGCCAGGGTTGTGGCTGGGACAGCCTTCTCCAGCTGCTGGTCCTTTACCCTAAGCGACAATTGCAACCACTGTTAGTACTCTGGGGTGGTTGCGGAGGATATACGTACCGCTGCAATTCCAGCAAGGAGCACAACATCTCTGTGCTCCCTCCCCTCTGCCCCCTTCCCACCGGCTACCCCACCAGAAGTGGTGTCTGTCCTGCTGCCACTGTGGAGACCATCACAGTGCTCTTCGTGGCCTGGCAGACCTTCCCTTTCCTGGCAGGACAGGGACCCTGGCCAGACCCTCGCTCTGCCCCGGGGAAGGGGTGTGGTGGGACACCGTCTGAATGCAGGTGTGGAGGATCCTCCCTTCCCACATATCCTGCCCATCCCTCTGCAGTTTCCATCCTGGTCTCCAGAATTTCAACTTCTCCCTCTCTTCACCGCTTCAAAATCCCCCCTTTGCTTTCTAAAAAAAATTTCCCCGTTCCTCATCCTCACGCTCCATCCTCTCAGCTGACAGCAGGCTCCTCCTGTTGCTATAACAACGAGCACCAGCCCGGCGAAATCGGCCAGACCCCACCACACTTCCCTGCCTGCATCCAAATCACCTCCCTATGTGTGAACACACTCGGTTCCTCAAGTCTTCGCCATCTGCCTACAAGGGGGATGCTCCGTTTTGGGGGCTTCCGGCCCTCTGCACCCCCCCCATGTGCCCCCTTCCCCCTCTGTGCACACTCTGCAGCCCCCCCAAGGCAGGCCCATATGCATGATGTGGACCACATCTACTGTCCCACACACCCTCCGAGCCAAAACACCACTGTTTCGGCCCATAAAACCCATGCAGATTAAATTATGACTACATGAAAATGGGAGGATTGCTTGAAATACAGTGAAAAAGATGTGTCTGGGGCTGTATTATGGCCTGGTCTGAAAGCTAGAAGGCATGTCTAGCGTAAAAGTGCAGGGAAAAAAAAATAAAATTATAAAGCAAAGTCACTGGGTGTCCCTGCCCTGTGGTCTGAGCCTCAAGTCCAGCCCTTGGAGTATCTGCTGGTGCTGGGTAAAGCCTCTCTGTTACTGCAAGCTGGATGTAGGGTGCTGCAGATAGAGCTTGATGTTCCTGCAGAGAGTGCAAAAACCAGCCCTGCCATCCTTGAGCTCTTGGGGGCCCTGCTAAACCCAGCGGCAAGCTGGTATTTGTGGTGGCTTTTCCACCTCGGATCGTGAGCTCCACTTAAAAGTCCTTTCTCCAAGCCTTTCTGGGGGCTGACTGGAAGATGCAGGTGGGAAACGGCAAATTCCCTTCTGGCAGGGAAAGCATGGCACCAAGCTCCTCTTCCCTGCTGAGCTCCACCTCTGCTGCCCTTTCCTTGGGCAGGCTGCTGCCCCGGGGGCTCATCACGATGACTTCTGACCACCGTGCTGAAGAAGACCTAGGACAGCCTCCTGGGCTAATGCCAGGCTGGCAGGACACCAGGAGCCGCACCATGTCCTCTGCCGTCTCATCACCTCAGGATATCAAAGTGCTCCAGCTGTCATTTTACCTGTAGCATTTTCCTTGCCAGGATCCAGGTCAGGGGAAATTTGGGGGTTGCACAAAACAAACATTAAATCATGTATTTTCCCCTGGTGGGCTAGCGAGCCTCAGGAGCAGCTCTCCTCCAGCGCTGTCTGTGTTTGTACGACAAGCAAGGTGCCTAGACGCGGCTAGAGAGACCTGCTGAGAGTTTGTTCCCAAAAAGTACTCTTGAGTGCATTTTTAAATTCTCCAGCCTCTTGACATTTGTATCTCATCCTCACTAACTGAAGCGAAATCATTTCAAAACCAGCAAATTAAAAAGCAAGCTAGAATACTTATGGCAGTTTCTGCTCCTTGTAGCAATGAACTGGTTTTGCAGTCCTGCCTGCAGCGGGAACTGCATATCAGCTACTGATATTTTTTGTGGTTTTGTGGCCTCAACCACAATATAAATTTACTTCTTTAGATACGTAGTTTTGGATTAAAGAGCTGTTCTTTCAGTTCATCTTGGATTGCTGATTTCAAGGACTCCCTTATTCCAAAGCTACTGATCTTTTCTTTTTTAAAACAACTTTTAGGTGCAAAATGCTTTTGGCTCAGTGTACAGATGGACTTTTCACACAGCCTGGTTTTGATAATTGGGATAAGGCTCGAGACAAATTTGAGATGCTACTGCCATTCTTCCATCAGGAGGAAGCATATGTTCTTCCTGTGACCACAGGGGATGGTGCCCCTTTGTGCCGAGTTTTCCATCCTCCAAGGTTGAAGTGAGGATATCTTTAATGAAGCTGGTAAGTGCTACGGGTTCTCTTGCCAGACAGGGGTTTGCTCCCATGAATGGAGAACATCAGCTGCTCTTTTTTGCTGCGGGCTCAGAGGTGTGCTCTGTTGTGCTGGCCTGCCTTCCCCAGCGTCAGGATGCTCCAGAGGCAGGGGCAAGAGCAGCCAGCCAAGGAGTGACATGGTCTTCTACACAGAAGATATCCCTTGACCCAAGTTGACTTACCTAGTGAAATGGAAGAAAACCCAGCAGCAGATCACCTTGACACCAGTAATGCCACATCCCCTATCTTCTCTGGAGAAAGCATCATTCTTTCTTTGAGCCCATCCAAATAGGTATGTGCAATGGATCCTGGCTTTCCACTTGCCATTTCAAGGGCTTTTGGAGGAAGCTCCACTTTTGGACATCAAAATTGCATAAGAACATCCTTGTTTTCCAATAGCCTGAGTCTCTTTGTTCCTCACTAGTCCAAGGAGTGCCCAGCTGATCTCACAACAAAGCATTTGAGAATCACCTGTTCATGTAGGTGATTTGGTCCCATGCACCGTTTCCCATACAATCCCCCATAGACCCATGCCATTGTTCTTGATAGGGCAATCTTGGGCTGCTTCTTCTACTAATCCATGATTTATTTCTCTGTCAATCGATGATTTATTCCTCTATCAATCCATGATTTCTTCTAAAGTTTTCATTCCAACTCCAGTCAGATTAAACTGAAAATACTACTGGTGCAGTATTTTACAACTTGGACATTAGCAGAGACTTCCAAATTCGAGGTGTTTTTTCAGAAAGAATCGGACAGAATCTGCCTCCATCCAGCAACTACTCAAATGAATTTTACACTGTTTAATACCACAAATCACAAAACTAGAACCCTTTCGATAATGCCAGGCTACATTAAGTTGTAGCTTTCTGAGGCCATGTATTTTTTCCGTTCTCAGTTTTTAACTCGTCATGATATGTAGGGTTGCTACTAGGAACGTGAGAGGGGGTTAAGCCTCAATAGCTCATATGCCTTTTTCGTCCTCTCGCTGCAAGCTTTCAGACCTGAGCAATGTTTCAGAAGAGCTGTTTTATAGGCCCTTGTCAACTAGCATGTGTCAAATAAGTTCTCCCAGATCTGCTTGTTCTCACCTTGAGTTGGATTTGTGCAATCATGCATTCAGGAAAAGATAGGGTTTTTTTTAACAGCAGTTACTCTAATTACTAAAGATTTTAGCAAAATCTACTGCATTTCATTCTGGATTCTGGGCCGAGTTTGTAGTTGGATTTTATTACCACTGAGTTCATATGCAGCAACGATGGCATCCCTATACTTGGGCTAATTAGATGTTTTCCAAATAAGAGGAAAGCATCTAAGAAAATGCTTGCATAGTTAAGCGATGCTATTCAGTGAAGGCGTTTTGTACGTACAACTCCTTCAAAGCAGCTGTCTTCATAAAGGCCAGCATTCAGCCAAGGAACTTTCAAAAATCACTCATTGTCTTGAAAATGTCATGATTATCCCAAATGTAGCAAGAACGGGACTAGAAGACATACATGATCTTTCTTCCAGCCATGACTGTCTGATTATTGTGTTTCACCTCTTGCAAGGCAGGGGTTAGCTCGTGGAAAGAGCACTGAATTCACTTCAGAAGTATCTCACCTGATACTTAAGTTCAGAAATATTTGCATTGCAGGCAGTGCGAATGTCAGTGTTTTTCAGAACTTGCTCGGAGAGGTGCTGGAGATGTTTGCAGATGGTGCTCCATGCACATGTAGCTCCAGCACTCTCCATTGTGTTTAAATGTGGCTTGAGTCCACAGTGGTACAGGCACGGCTCCTGCGGTGTGAGCTTTTGTGTGTGCTCCAGGGGAAAACAGCCTCAAGATAATTAATTAAGAAAAACTAAGTAGAGGCTGCTGTTCGGATCATCTCATATATGTAGTTTGTTCTTTTCCTTTGTGCTAAAAAAATGCTTTAATGACTGTCTCTGTGCCATAAATGGCCACTTTAACAGTTTTTTCTGTTAAAAATTCAGTGTTCCTTTTTAAGTATTTTAACATTTCTGTTTTGTAAGGAGTGTGGAGGAAACACGACGTTAAGCTGCATACGAAGTTGTTAATGCTCCTGCAAATCTACAAATGTCACATTCCCAGAAGTCCATTGTTTTAATCGCATATTGCTGTACCAAATAATATTGTGACCTATGTATTTTATTAGTTTTAGATCTTAGCTTTCAACCTAGTTCTTTGTGCAGCTCTGTTTTGTTTTCTTTCAATTAGCTGTGTTCAGATTTGATCAAATCTCTCTCCTCAAATATTTTCTGTTGGTTACCTGGAGCATCAGTCACTGTGAATGCAAAGATGCACAGGCCATCTCCAAATCATGCATGTAGCCTCCTAGTGTCATCCCTTATTGCTCTTATGTGAAATCAGTGGAGAGAAGAAGCCTCATCCTGTGTCCTGAATGGGGAACAAAGAGCCAAGAAGCTCCTGGGTTTTATTCTTGATGCTCTTCCTAGCTCACTGCGTGGTCCTGGCCTCCTCCTTGAGGCTCCGATTCAGCCAACCATTACAGCTCTTTTTGCTCCTGTTGAGACTCTGAACAGCCCACTGAGTTCAGTGGGAAGCCAACAGACTAAATGCTTTTGTGTTTGGGTCTTAATCTTCTGGTATCAAGTGTCCCGGTGTCAATATGTTGTGTATAGCACGTACCCAGAATGAAAAAAATATGAACAAGCGTGAAAAATGGAGGTGAATATACTTGCATCTGGGTTTCTCATTGCCATTTGTAATAGTTTAGAAGGCAAAAATTAATGAGGTGTAATTAAAACAAAAATGCAGCGTGAGTCCAGAGCACCAGTTAAGCTGACATCTTGTCTGCAGCAACGAGAAGATGGATGCCATTTCGGCTGATATATTGTTTACATAGGCGCGGACCTGCAGAGTTAATGTCCAGTCTGTCACCCTATGTTAAAAAACCAAAGAGACTCTGATGTTGTGTGGAGTGGGTGCTTCGGGGAGTAGGTAGCAAAAACCAGGTTACACAGAGGTCCTGCAGGACACAGGTCCTAGCTGCTCCTGGGATCCTTCCTAGACACGTGCAAAGAAAGTGGGTTCCTCAAGCAAGAAAGCTTCAGTCTTGTTCCTGCACCCGGAGCTTTTCCCTCTGCATTGCTCTTTGCCTGGACAGAAAAATGAGCCACCTTCAGGTATGATTTAAAGCTGGTCATGGTGATTTAGGGATGGAAATCCCCTTACTTTTTAATGTGATTTGTCTGCCTTTAAGTGCCGCTTTGAAAATATATTCCCTGGTGATTAAAATTGATGAGGTAGTCTAGAGGAAGGAAAATGGTGTTCAATGTTCTCTACTTTCTGAGTTTTGGAAGGTTGCCTGGGAATATTTCTAAATTTCAGAAGCTTTCTGAGAAAAATCTGTAAAACCGAAAAGCAAAAGGAGAGTTCAAGTGACATGGGTTATTTCTGTGCCTAGCTAATGAAAATCAAATACATACACTTGTTCTTAAGCTGTGGTTTCTCCCTGGAAAATCAAACCGTAACATGACACTAGGTGAGATGCATGTCATGCCCTCCCTGTCTTTTGGAGGGCCAGAGCAAGACCTATCGTCAGCAACCCCAATCTCATGGTCCTTCCTGTGGGCCTCATCTTGACTTATCCCATCTGTGATCATGGGTCTGTAGCACAATTCAGGTTGGAAGGGACCTCTGGCTGTCTCTGATGCACCCTAAAAGCAGAGCCGACTTAGAGGCGGTCACTGACGGCCTGATCCAGCTGAGTTTTTAATATCTCCAAGGGTGGAGATTTCACAACCTCTCGGAGCAGCCTGCACCAGTGCCTCCTCACGTTCCTCGCCCTTCAGTTTGGTACCTCTCTTGCTTTTCTGGATTGCCCTTTTGGGCTTGTTTAGGTAAGGGCATTGGCAGTTGCCTAAACATTGCTATCTAGTCCCATTTTAAGTGCCCATGGGGACTGTCACCTCAGGTAATACCTGCTCGCAGGGTTGCCTGGGGGCTAGGGATAGCTGGAGGTTATATGGCAGCCCAGGCCAAGAAAATATTCCTGGTGGAGACCTCCATGCTGTTGGGCTGCACCTGTGGAAAGCACCAGCAGTGCTCAGCACTGCTGCCGTCCTTGTAGTGCCCTCCTTCTGCAACACTGCTGCTGCGGCAGGGAACCTGGGCTCGCCGGCGGAGGCACGGCTTGGGATATCACGGGGCTTTCTCTGGGACATGGCCTGAGGAGCAACAGCAGCCGGAGGTGGCATGATCTTCAAAGGAGAAAGCAACTCAAAAATGCCTGCAGGTAGGGGATACTGGTGTCTTGGCACCGTATGGGTGCTTAAGGTGAGCGACAGGAGAGCATGGACATGCATTCCGGTGGACAGCTGTGGAGTCAAAGTGTCATGGCATCTTCTGTGTCTGCAGCCAGGCCAAAGTATCTATGGCCTCGCAGCTTCCCAGCCTCTCCGTGCCCAGCAAGGATCAAGCCCCCTTCCCCTGGCTGATGAGTTGTGCTGCCTGAGGCACGCAGGTAACGCTGAGCTTGGGTTCAGTCCCTGGAGAGCTGGAGTAAGAGCTCACAGTGCTGCTTGTATGGGATGAAGGGGAGGAAGACGCTGCCAGTCCATCATGCTGTGAATCGGCAGAGCTGCAGTAGTGGCGTTACATTGATTTTGGCTTTTCAGCCAGTTGAAGCTCTGGTCCATTACGACAGGAATATCATGTAATTACTGGAGCTACAACCTGAGCAGGACGTGACAGTCAAAATCTTGTTGCAAGGAGTTCTAGAGATTTAATGTATATAAAATATCTTCTGTCAGTATTATAATAATACAGATATTTAATGTATAATATTAAATTTATAACATGACCAAGGGTTTATCCTCTGATAGGTGACATCCTGTCCTGGTTTTGGCAGGGATAGAGTTAATTTTCTTCCTAGTAGCTGGCACAGTGCTGTGTTTTGGATTTAGGATGAGAACAAAGTTGATAACACAGCGATGTTTTAGTTGTTGCTGAGCAGTGCTTACACTAGTCAAGGACTTTTCAGCTTCCCATGCTCTACCAACTGAGAAGGCTGGAGGTGCACAAGAAGCTGGGAGGGGGCACAGCCAGGACAGCTGACCCAAACTGGCCAGAGGGACATTCCATACCATGTGACGTCATGCTCAGTACATAAACTGGGG
>NW_008824544.1:3323246-3341137 GCF_000699105.1 Pygoscelis adeliae | reverse complement strand
TGCTTTGTATATTCTATTATTATTATTATTATTATTATTATTCCCTTCCTTTTTCTGTCCTATTAAACTGTCTTTATCTCAACCCACAGGTTTTACTTCCCCCCCCGCCCCGATTCTCTCCCCCCTCCCACTGCGGGGGAGTGAGCAAACGGCTGTGTGGTGTTTAGCTGCCTGCCAGGTTAAACCACAACACACACTGAAGTTTTTCTGAACAACCTCCTTGAATTTTGAGTTCTTGAGCTTCCAGATTTCTCAAGGCCCAAAGGCACTAAAGAAAAAAAAAAGATGTACAAACAGAATTTTAAATAAAGCTCTCTCCAGAGAGGAAACTAAAAAAGAATGAGACTTTGCTCCTGTAAGGGAGAAAAAGAGCTGAACACACAGGTCCTTTGTTGCGTTAGACCCTTTAACTCATCTACACGGTGCTATCATTTCCAGTGGCTTTGACTCGGGGTGGCTAACACCAGGAAAAACCAATGCACAACTTTATCAGTCAGTTTTATTTTGAGGGAGGCTTCCAGGAACTAGAAATCCCGCCTGAACTGTAACAGTTTTATTTTTGTGAAGCAACAAAACAAAGTCTGGAGGAAGGACTCCCTGTGGAGTTAGTCAATGGAGCAGCTCCTTCCATGCTAGCACAGCCTGCGCGTTTGGCACTGGGCAGAAGACCCAACACAAAGAGCTGGCAGTCTGTCTGAATTCAGAAACAATTAGAGAATTTGAAACGCTCTGAACACTGGACACCAAAGCTCTTGCTTAGTTATGTAAATCTCAATCCTGATGTCAATGGCGAAATTGCAATTTGTTAGTGACCTGGGTCTGGGCCTTTAATTCCTATCGAAATCACTGGAACATGAGCATGCACCTGATGCCACCATCTAGAAGGCCATTTAACCTTGGGAGAGACCACCTGTAATCAAGTAAGGGTCCTCAGTTGGGTTTGATCCCTGGAAATCTTCCAAGACACCTTTCCCTTTCCATTGACTACACAAGGGGTTTGGATATTTTAAGAGGATTTTTTACTGGGAGCAAATATGTAGTACCTAGTTTCATACATCTGGCACCTATTGC
Source organism: Pygoscelis adeliae (assembly GCF_000699105.1). Lineage (NCBI taxonomy): Eukaryota > Metazoa > Chordata > Aves > Sphenisciformes > Spheniscidae > Pygoscelis > Pygoscelis adeliae. Next base: position 3,340,066 of record NW_008824544.1, on the reverse strand, counting down.
TCATTTCTGGATGGAGACTTAAAGGACGTGCTTATGGTCAAGAGACTTCAACAGAAATGTAGCAGATGTCTGAGGATAATCCCGCACCACTGAACCTAGGTGGGATGGAGCTCACTGCAAGAGATACTCTTGACTACATGCAAACTTTGAGTAGGGAAAATAGAAGTCCAAGGAGTCTATAAAGGAAAGACTTGTCCACAACAAGAAGTTACAGGCAATCAGCTGGTGCCTAAGTGAATTTTGCAGAGAAACTGGCTTGTTTCAGCACGCTGACATTGAACAACCATTTAAAGATTTTTTCTGAGTTCCTGGCTCAATGGAGGCCTTATGAATGTGTAAAAAGAATGAGAAAAAATGAAGGGGGGAGGAGAAAAAGCTGCTGCCACCTCTAAGTACTCTAGGTTTAAAGAGCTCCTTATGCATCGTCACGTAAGTATTTTGATCCCCGACAAATAAAAGAGCACATACCCTTGGGAAAAAAATGTAAGGAATTGTTTTCCAGGAAAAACCTTTTAGGGATGATTTGCATGCTAGAGGGAGGAAGTAATCTCAGCTGTGCAATTCCTATGGTATTTCAAAAATGACTCGAGATGTACCTGTGCTCTAATGACTCCCAGGACTATAAAGCAGAGTGAAAGGAATAAGGGATGAGCCCGAGAATGTTCCTCTGGGAAATTCATTGTCCTGTGATGAGCAAGAAGCCTTTAACCCTTGGAAAATGCCTCCTACAGATCCCTACACGGTAGTTCTCACGTGAGAGCTAACAATAAATGGGGTCATGTTGCACCCCACATCGCTACAGAAGACTGGTCTAATTGTTACTGAATATAATTTCCTTCCAGCCTGGGATTAAAAATTACTTAAATCTGAGCAGAGGATCCCACTGGATCTCCCATTGTTGGTAGGGAGATGCCAGTGATTTTTTATACCTCTCTTCCTGCATCTCATGTCCAAGGGAGAAGGAAAGAACCGGCTGCTGCCCTTCAGCTGCCCTTACCTGGGATTTGGTCCTGCCAGGCTGTTGCAGACTGTCTTGGGGTACAGCAGGCACCAGCAACCAGCTCTTCTTAATTCTCCTGCCAAAACCAGCAAAATCAAGGACCTAAAGCTATTGGTCCCAAACATTTAAAAAATCAAATGAGAACTACAAAACTTAGGAAACAAACCTTAAAAAAATAGCTTGAAAAACACTCAGTGGGATCATTTTATATTCTACCTACAATTTGTCTACAGCTTTGGGGGCCAGAAGCTTATGTTTTAAAGTGATAGATAAGCTGTCCATGTAGTCATGTAAAGTCAGGAGGCAGGACTATTAACAAATATGCCAAATCTTTCTAAATACCAAAGTATTTACCAGTTACTTAACTACAGCCCTCAGTTTTGTAGTGCTGTTGGTGAAAAATAGGGAGAAGCATGTCCGGAGAGCCTTTCTCCATAGTGCTGCATTTCTAGGGCGCTCCTGATATTTCGTTCCTTTCTGCTTCACCATGATGGTATCTGAACAAGTTCTCGTTGAGCCTAAAGCACACGAGTAAGATCTGTCAAAACTGATTACAGCTTTACTGCTGCTGAGACACTGTAATGTCAATTCTTCTTATATTTAGCTTCTCAATAGCCCCACTCTGAATTCAGATGTTTGCTGTAATTTAATAAAATACTCTAACAAATATATTTGTGTCAAACAGAAGTGTCCTCAGTGGTAAGTAATAAAACACTTAATCCAGCTGCAGAAGCATGAAGTGTAATATTCCTGTAATCATTTCCTTTTCTGTGTAGCAAGATGACCTTAAAATCTCACTGAACGCATCCAACTCCAGTGCTGGAACAGTTCTGATGTACTCTTCATCACCTAATGAGCATTTTTTTTCTTCTCTGGTTTCCAGTCTGAAAGGAGAAGATATAAAAGAGTAAGTACCATGTCTATCACAGCACTGAATGGTCTCAGCTACACATTGCTCAGTTTGTTTTAAGTAATTTAACACTTTCTTTTTCCTTGTTTTGATTTTTTTAAATGCCAAAAAATCTCAAAAGAGAATTTAAAAAATTTTTCTCATTTGAAGAGAATATATTTTGCTTTGATTTTTAATTCAGTTAGGAAACAAATATAATCTTATGGAATAAAGCAAGAATCTCTTTCCTCCTACTGCTTTTTTCCCTGGTTCTTTTTCTTTTATCCCAAATTATTGGAGAATATCTATTAACTACTGGGACTCCAGATCCCAGAGGAGCACTTTATGTTTCACCCTACAGCTTGTTGGAAAGACTGGAAGGGTTTTGGGTGGCTTCCCCCTGAACTTCTGATTGGCAGCAAGTAGGAGAGCTTTCCTTTCTTGACATTTCCTCCCTGGGGCTTTTGAGCATGAGAAAAATTCCGGTTAGGAGCTGCAAATAGTAAGTACACCAGGGTGCAGCGAAGTGCACCATGGAAAGGTGTGAACATCCAAACACCGCCGCTCCACCTTGGTATTATTAATGACTGCTACTGAGAGAGGGGGCTGTACAACATGCTCTCATGGTTTCTTTGTCTGGTGCATAGAAATGGCTTTTCTTTCTATGCTGTGGCAGATCCTCTCCCAGGTCCTCGTTTATTTACAGAACCATTTAAAATACATATATTTAAAAAGCGAAAAATGAGTGTAAGGAAAAAAAAAGCCCCAGAGGGATGCACTGAGTAGCTAAACTTCAAAGCCATTCCTTCCCCACTGCCTCCTGTGTCTACACATTTCTCAGTTATGAAATGCTGGTGTTTCATTTAACTTGCTGCCACTAGCACAGCATGACCTTCCCGTGTTTATTCTGGATGGAAAGAAGAAACTGCGTCTCAAGGGAGCGCAACGGGCACCGCGGCTGCTAGGAGAGGAGGCTGAGGAGTCAAAGCTTGGCCATGGGTTTGCGGTGCATGCTTTTGTCCCAGGAAATGCCCAGCACTTGGCTTTCCTCAGACGCCCTGCTTGCCCCTTCCAGGCCCACAGGTTCACCATCCACCACAGACAGGACTCACCAGGAGACAGCAGAGACTTGGGAGGTCCACTCTGAGTGGCGGGGTTTGCAACGAGGAAGGTATCAGTCATTTCTCAGTGGGCCCCTTCACTTGCCACCGAGATGTTGGAGCTGTCAAGATGTAGTGAAGCTGATCAGAGGATTTCAGGCACGCTGGAAAGAAGATAAAAACAGAGGTATAGTGGAAAATCAACCTCTCTACTGTTTTTATGGCTATTGCACGTTGAATCTTATTCAGCAAGAGTTGGTAAAGGGTGAAGGAGATGGCAGAGCCCTTGGTTTCTACAAAAGCTGCATGTTCTGTGTTTTTGATATCCCCCATCTCACTGAAGTTGGTTCCTAGGGGTCAGAATTTGGTTAGGGTCAGCACTTGGACAAGCGAGATCGAGAGGCCTCCTTGAGACTGGCAAGAAATGAAGGGGATGTGACCTGGGCATCTGGGGGCACTTCTTAGAAAGGCATCATGGCCTTGGAAAGCAGGAATCTGACTCTGAAACAGAGGTTTGCAGTCTCCAGAGTAGCAGTAACACCTCTACTGGATAACTGATCTACTTACCCAAGTAGAATTCGATGCACCTGAAAACTGGGACAGAAAATCCTGAGGCTGTTGTGCCCAAACAAGCACAAGCTGGGTTGTTGTGCTTCAGGCATGCAACCAATATACGGGTCAGATTTCCTCCCCTGACTTATTGCTTGTTGCCGGATCTACAGCACCATTTAAGCATCTAAATCACATTTCCAGTGATTAGGTCCTGGGTTTAGATTTGGTAAGAGGGAAAGGCACTGGGAACAGCCAGATTTTTGAGTCATATAGAAGACTAATAGCCAGCAATTAGATCATTCTCTCAAGTGTGAAAGAGCCAGGTGCTGGTCCCTCCTCTGCTGTGCTTAAAATTTGCATTGAACTCGAGGCTCCTGCCCCCCAGGGACTTACCTACCTCTTGGGCATTTAGAAATGTCGTAAGCTGTGTCTGTCTTTCCTGGCGTTTATCCACTTTCTATGATAATTGAGATGATGGAAGAAGAGAAAATAAATGAGAAAGCTTGGGAGGGGCAGCAAATGTAAGGCATTATAAAATTATTATATGTATTTTAAAAGGTGTAAATGATCTAAAGGCCCAATACTTGAAATTCCAGCTAATAATATGACCTCATTTATTCTTAAAGAAAATTCAGGGCTAGATTTTCTACTGATATAGTCTATTTTGTTGCCAATTTTAAAAAATTAATTATGCAGATCATCACTTTGTGAAGGACGGGTTGGCAGCATGACACCAGCTAAAGCTTTAAGGCTGAGCTTATTATTCAAGCCACTGTCTTCTGACAGATGTAGAGATTCAGGTTAAAACCTGATTTTGTAGTTCGCTCTTTTCTGCTGGGTTTCTGGTGGTTGGGTAGAGTGGCTGGCAAGAACAACAGCTAGTTTACCTTGACATAACTTTAAAGATTTCAGCTTAGCTATACTGTTGTGTATCAGCAGAAGAGCTCAGCTGTGGTATTCAGTTTTCTTCTCTCATTTTCACCTGCTCCCATGAGATTTGGAGAGATGTCAGTCCCCTGTAGGTAGGGCGTTTTTTCTTAAAATATTAGAATAATTCCTCAAGATTCAGCAGAGTCTGGTGTAATTTCAATCACAGCATCCAAGTGGAATTTGATCTATACAGAATCTGTGGATCTGTTCATTTCTCTGCCCTGATTAAACAGACACATCAGCGGGTCTCTGTTCTGAGTCACAGAATTCTTGGAGTTCATTCTTCAGAAACGTTAATGACTCTGGTGCTTGATTCTGGGAAGCCCCTTTTTCATGTTCTCCAAACCGTGCTTCCTCTTCGTGGTGCCCATGAACAGCTGGGAAACCAGCACATCTCTGCAAGTGTGCTCAGAGCAAAGGTCTGGGCAGGGACCCGTGTTCTTCTGCTGGTGCGTTGCCCTTACTGCTTCTGATGAGGAGCAGATCGGGGCGGGAAATCACATATACAGACAAGAAGGCAGCCAGCAATATGCCCTTCACTCTTTGTACTTCAATATATTATTTGAAAATGAAACACATTTAATTGGTGTTGAGGCTTGTGAAATAATTTGTCTTCCCTGAACCTGACCACATTTTTTTTATCAGCCAGGCTGATGTATAACTACCCCCAGATGTCTGATGCTGGCAGCTACTCAGATAAACCTATTTAGTTGTGCAAAGATGAGTATTATATGAAATACCATAGTACTTGGTCATTTCAGCATTTTTTCAGGTGAAAAATTGGTGAAGTATAAAGAGCATGTGTGCTGTCTCCTTCCCTGCATACACAGATGTGTACAGCCATCCACCCTTGTGTGCCCCTTCTGGGCACAGCCCAGCAGTAAAATTCATGCAGAATTTTTTTATATAACACACAAAGCAATCTTTTAAGTCTAATTTGCGATTCCACTGTATTTGGTTAAGAGAGGAGAGCTTTAGCTACAATATCTGTAATATAGCCCAATTCTCTGGAAAATCAGTATCCTTTCATTTAGACAGTTGTGGAGGGTTTGGACCCTGCTGGATCCATAACTGCAAACACCCAGGTATTAGATGCATAGTCCGAAGGGTCCTTGAGCAGCTGCTCTCTGGCTGCTCACATCCGTCCCTAGTCACAAAATATCAGATACTTTCGGCAGACTTCTGACCACTAGATCAAAAAGTTCAAGCAGACAGCAAGAGGAAGGAAGGGTTTTGTCAGCTTTCTGCAGTTGTATTTATGACTGGAATTTTTGGATACGCTGATGTTTAAGTAGCCGTTTTTGAAACTTGTTTTGCAGTGCCAAGAAAAATGAAAAATAAGAAAAAAATTTTTTTCACATTACCTTTCCAATAAAAAATGGGGGAAAAAAAGGTCGTGTTAAGCAATGTGAGATTTGAAGTACTTTTCAAGGTGAATAGCTTTCACCTCTTTCTTTTATGGGACAAAAATGCCTTCAAATCCACTTCATGGAAAAAATTCTCGATGTTTTCCAGTTGCACAGGCAGACCGGTGACTGAGCTGGTAACCGCAGTGGTGACTGCTGCAGCCAACACAGAGTCACCACCTCCAGCCTGGCAGCTGAGGTCCCCAGCCCTGAATTCCCCTTTGAAATGAGCTGCTGTTTGCGATAGGAGATGAAAGCAATGAGCTTTTGTGCTGCTCAACAACGGGATGAGCTATTCAAATTATTTGGTAGAATTTAAAACGTAGCCCTCACCTTTCTCACCAACTCTTGAGCTGTTGAGTCTGACATTTTCCCACTAGGAGACACGTTCATGGAAGAAGTCTGTGATTTTTAAAAGGCTCGAGAAATATAAATAATAGCAAGAAATATGTTTTCTACCTGGCTTATCTTTATGAGCCACTGGATGGATGGTTCCTACATCCAGGCTGAATTACAGAAGGCTTCCCCTGGCTCTGGCAGGCAGGCTTGCCTGCTGCCTGCAGCCTCGTGGCCCCGGGTGTTGAGAGCTGGGGCCAGGGCTAGAGAAAAGGTGCAAGGTCAAATCCGGGGGAGGTAAGAAGTCACCCTCTGCAGACACTGCTCTCCCAAAAGAGACGCTACCTATTTTAAGCCCCTCTTTGACCACCAACACAGGAGCAGGGGGCTTTGCTGTAGCTAAGAGTAATCCCCCATAAGTGCACCACTGGGATTAAACTTCATGACTGGAAGTGGAAGTAAGAAAAAACCTTGCCTTGTCTTTAAATATGTCATCGTGTAGCACCCAGGCTGTTCTGGAGTCAAGAAGAGAAAATAAAACCTCCACTTCCATGTGCCCAGAGGTGTTGTCTCTCTCTGGCAGAAAAGTCCTCCCTGTCCTGTCAAAGTAACTGTAGGATTTTCCAGTGGGCTCCCGTGATCCCGTACAAATCTACCTCTGCACATCGCCCTGGTGCCAGTTACCCCAGGGCCACCCTTGTGATCAGCCATTCAGACACTCACACTGTGCTCTGCGAAAGGAGACACGCCGGGGCAGAAGGAAGAGAAAAAAAGCCCTAATTGACAGGAGTGGAAAAACCCAATTATAGAGATGAAAGAGGCAGGCCAGGCATATGTTTCTCGGCTTTGGATCATCAGACCCGCCAGTTCTCATTATTTTCTAGCAAGCCTCACTCTCTCTCAAGAAGGGGCTCTGGCAGTATATGGCCTTTTGGAAAAACATCATGCCTGCCTGCCTCACCTGAGCCTGTGTTAGCAAAGCACCTGGTGGCAGAGGCAGCAACGTAGGTGCATCATTACTGCAAGAAAAAAAATGGATTAAAGGTAGACCAGAGAAAGGAGGAGGAAACAAGGGGGAGGGGGGGGGAGGGAGCATGTCCCAGGGGAATAAACTAATCAAAACCATGGCATTAAATAAAACAAAGCATCTCCCATTAATAATTGAGGAAGCACGCCAGCGCGCTGCGTGCGCCGTGGGTATCTCATTTGTCTGAAGAATGGAAGGAGCAAAAGGGTGCGAAGCAGGTATGAAAGGCATCATTTCCCTGTGTCTCTAATGAGCACTGCTGCTTTCTTTTTTCCCCAACACCTCCTCCCCCATTACAATCCCTTTTTCACTCTCCTATTTGTTGTCTGCAAGCATCTTACTCCTAAGAGGACACTGGCGTGGCATCAGGTCTGAAGGAGGCAGCAGAGCTGCTTTGTCCTTGGGCGCTATTCAGGACTCGTCCCTTGATCAGGAGATTTCTCCGAAAGGAGAGGAGGGCTCGGTGTGCTGCAGCTGTGTGATCCCAGACAGTGGTCCCAGCATCTGATATGCATGGAGACTGTGTTTTCTTTAGGTGGAGAGACACAGGGATGGGTATGTAAATACCTAGCATCTACACAGCATATAAAATACAGCTTTTAAACGTTAATTGGGAGAAACTGGGCATTTTAAATTAGGATAGGGCAGGGCCAGCATTATAACCCAATCTGATCCCTGTCATGTGCACTGATATAATGTTTTCTTTTGTGATTGACTATCATTTTTATGCAGAGCAATGAGTGAGGCTGTGTTGGTAGCTCATGGTACCCTGCCTTGCTTGCTGCAGCCATGGGTGATTGCAAAGACAGCAAATGGGGTTTAATCCTGTGGCTAAAGGGGCCAAAAGCAGCCCTTCAGAGCTGTATCCCATGTCTCCCTAGGACAGCTCCCCACATGAAGGGTTTCATGACGGATGGTGGCACACATGTCCCTTGTTCCCAGGATGCCCTTCTAGGAAACTGTTCCACGCAGCTGTATTTAGTCTGTCTTTTTGGATACGTCTGTGTTTTATTAGTCATAGGAACTGCCAGAGCTTACATGAAAGAAAGGCTAATCTTGTTAGAGCCTGGCCTTTCAGTGTTGTCCTTTGTTTTGGCACATCCCCAAATGTCAGCACCAGGCAGGGGCATGCAGAGGCAGCAGTGGGACCCCCATGTGGGAACACCATCCCTCTGGACAAGACCACCTCTGCCAGAAGGGCAACCATGGGCTCTCCTCCCCGGAAGGAAAGCTGAGGACTAGACAGGATTCACCCACATCACAAAATATTTCCCCACAGCAACAGGCTCATCTTTTAGCTATACACTAGTATGTTTTTGGGAAAACAGCCTTTTCATTCCTGGGAATAAATGCCACACAGAGCAATCCTTTATTTGGCCAAAGCAAGCTGCTCCCAAGAGACATGTCTAAAGCTGTCTTCTCCATCAATATGGCAACAAATGGTCTACACTTCTGAACCAAGCCTGAATTTTAATGTCCTGATGATCTCTTGTTGCTTTCTGAACGTCCCTGTGATGCTGTATGATCACTGTGACAACCTCTTGTCCCTGCTGTGCAAATCTCTAAATTTTGGTTGTGTCAGTCTTGCAGGCAGATGCATTGCATGGCTACCCTTATGGCCATGCCATTCTGACGCAACGTATATGTGCAGTGGTATCACCCCAGCTCAGCAAGTCCCTGGGATGCAACTCATGGTCGGCTGGGAGAGGGTCAGGGAAGCACCTCTGTGTGTCAGCTCTGTCCTTACACTTACTCCTTTTGAAGAGGAAGATTATTTCTGCCTCGTAGTCCTACCTGAAAAATACCTTGTGAAGGATCTATGAAACAAAGTGGTTTCTCCTCATACAGTAACAAAGAATAAGCTGCAAATATATTTTAACTGAGTTTAGTGTGTTTTAGAGAGAGTTGCAGTAGACCTGACCCTATACTCATTGAAGTCAGTGCAGAGACTCCTTGTCCTCCTCCTTCTACAGAGTTTTGGCCAGACTCAGTTCTCCCAAACTGTCCTTCCACTGATGCAGATCAGGAGTACCTCAAAGGAAACCGCTGAGCGTGTACCTGTTTGGAAGAACCAGCATCACTTGCTAGCTCAGTCACTCAGCTGATCTGACGTATGGCAGGGTTCTGGGGGAATTTATCCCTGCATCACTCCATGTCCTCTCTGCTCGGGTCGATCTAGAGAGCCTAATCAAGAAGGGGAACTCAGCACTGTCTATAAACATCCCCATCTGAAGGGAAGGAAAAGATTCAGAAAAAGCCCATCTCCATTCAGGTTCCTGTTTGGGTTTCCAGAGTCTGAAAGCTGATCTGTTGCCCCAGACCTCCTGCCTGGTCAACAAGAGGAATAGGAAACTCCTGACATCTACCACCGGGGAGGACTCAGCCTGCCTCATGGGCCGAGCACACTTCTCCCTTCACAGCGCAGGAAGCCCAGGGCCACCCAAGATGCCTACAGCTGGCTGCAGAAACACAGACCGTGGTGAAGAACAAAGCTGAGAAGGGAGCTGGGGCTTTTGACTCCTCCTGGTGCTGTTGACCAGGCTGTGCTGCTGCTCAGGGAGGCAGGGCTGTGCCCTGTTTTCTCTCCAGCTTCCTTTCCGAAGCCATTTAGCAAGGTGGCAACCATCGCCTTTCCCAACCAACACAGGAGCGGCCACACACCAGGACCAGCTTTCAGACAGGGAGGGCACGGGTAGATACAGGAACCCTGTGGACCCATACTGCTCTGGGCAAAATAAAGAAGCTGTTGTGCAATGGCATGTTGAATAAAGGCGGGAGTTTTGGGAATGTTTCTACAAGTGGCTTAGAAATCCCCTAAACTTCCAGCCACACAGATGGGGATCTGACAGCCCTTTCTGGGCCCTGGAAATGGAGCTATTCCTATTTCAGTTTACATAAATAGAAGCAAAACTAGATCTGTACGTTGGTCCCGAAGGACGGAGTGGCATTTTCAAGATGGTAATGTGTACCAAAGTAGCATGCAGAGACCCCAGCAGGGATCAAAGCCTTGCTTTGGTAAGATGCAGACTCTTCTTCAAAAACCGTGTAGTGTAAAGCTGCATCCACATTAGCCATTTCCTTCAGACCCTTGGTGAGATTTTGAAGTGAATCCCCCAGCAGCAGTCCCCATGCAGGATTTGGTTTGGTTTTCAGATTCGGTGTGGTGTGCATGGATTGGATTCCTTCTGGAGGGCACACAAGCTCTGCTACCACCGCTAATGCTCTCCATCTCCTCATGGGGACATACGGGTCCAATGATTGCCCTCCAGATATCCTGAAAACACCTGTGTGGTGGGGAGGCACCGGACTAATCTGAATCCCCCTGAACTGCCCATAGTAGAGTTGCAGGGGTTTCATCACCAATAGCTTCCATCTCCTGACATCCCACCACACTGAATTACTTGATAGTGAAGATGAAGCCTTAAGTGAAAAAGGATAGTAATTAGGACCTAAATGTCTGAATTGCTTCTGATAAGGAAATATAGGTGTTTTCTGATTACACCCTTCTGTACTGATCAGCAGCTACCCAGGACAAGAGAGGAGGACCCTGTGCTTAGCGTGAGGGAAAAGAGCCCATACTCTTCAGTGAGTCTCAAATTCTTGGTTTGCGGTCCTTCTGCAGGGTATGTGGATGGAAGTGAGCCAAAGGAGGTTTTCAGTTTAAAGGAACTCCGATAGGAAATTGCTAAACCACCTGCAGTGCTGTGTAACCTATCACTGGAATCAATTGCACTAGCAGAGAAATTCTGTTAAAAATCAGTTCTGCATTAAAAAGGTCTCTGGGGAGTCCAGGGAACTATTACTTGGACTGAAATAGTTATTTACTATACCTGTGCAAGTATGTCTGTTTACTAGTGTATCTGATGAGTGTATTTGACTCCCACACCAGGAAAATCAGCTGAAATTGTAATATAAAATAATTAGTGGACACATGAATAAATATATTAGGGGAATAGGCATGACTTTTGTAGAGAGAAATCATGCATCACAGATGTGCCAGAGCTCTTCAGGGGTCTCAGAGACGATGTGTTTAGGGTACAGAATAACTGAGCAGTCTTAGCTGGAAAAGAGGTGTCTGGGGGGCCAGGGGCTGAGCAAAGCTGTAGCGTCTCAGTGGAAAGCAGAAGGTGCCTGAGGCTCAGCTGCCTTCTCTTTCGTGGCAAGAATTGCACCAAAAGAGACCTGCAGGTGCCAGGCTTTTGAAAACAAGCTAAAGGACATATGAACAGCCATGCAGTAAGAGTCCACAGCTGCAAGGGTGTACTGTAGGGACTAAGCTGTTTTTTCACACAACATAGACTTAAATGATGGGACTCCTTGCTGCAGGATGATCTTGAAAATTTACAAGGGTGCAAAGAGAAATTAGACAAGTTGATGGAAGAAAAATCTGTTAAAGACTGTTAAATAGAAAGACACTGAGTCTGAGTCAGGCAGACCTTAAGCCACAGATTTCTGGGTCTGTGGAAATGTTCAAGTATGGCTCACAACCCTCCCAGTGTCCTACCCTTGTCCTCTTCCATGGAAAACTCTCGGTCACTATCAGAGACAGCACCGAGCGGGACTCTCCTTTGGTCTTCACCCATGTATCCATCCTTATGCTTTTATTGCACAGTGCTCAGGGGTCATCTTCAAAATGACTGAGCAGTACATTTTAAATGAGCAATGGAAATATGTATTCTTAAAACACCAGCAAAACTATGGCAGTTGTCGTAACAAGTTATCAGGGAATCCAAAGTTAAAATGGGTTTGAAAAGAAGCTGGACAAGTTAACGGCAAATACATCCATCCTGCACTATTAAAAATGATGGTCCAGAAGCAGCACGAGACTTGGAAGTGCCTGTGCCACTGGTGGTTAGAAGCTCTGCGGAGGTGCCAAGGGTAAGGATCACACAGTTTCATATCTCCTCTCTTACTATCCAGTATTGGCTGTTGTAAAAAACTGTGTCAGCTGAACTTTGGTCCAAACTATTGGGGCTATTCAAATGTCTCATGTCCATTTCAGCAGACCACATTAGAGAATGTTATCTTAGTCCTCACTGCTGCAGGAGCCCGTGAAGATAGTTGCTGTGATGATCATCCCGTGAAAACCTACTTTTATCAACTCCAAGCATTTATCATGCAGGGGAATGACTCCAGCCCAAATATGCAGGCGGAGGAATGATGCGTTGACATAGGTGCAGCTATGCTAGTGATTATTGACTCCCTGAATGTGGTAAACCCAGTGTAAGCAGAAGCCTGAGCCTTCAGTTTAAGCTGAACTACTAAGCTATTGGCTCTCTAGCTGATACAGAGCTAGCCTCCGCAAGCCAGCTCGCCTCCGAAGCACTCAGTGCACAGCCTTTAGGAACGAAGGACCACACCACAAGGGAAATTTTGCTCAAACTGACCCTGAAACACTGAGAACAATTTTTCCCTTAGCAAACCATAGGCATTTCTGCAAGCTGCACAAAAATCTGTAATCGCTAGACAGCAAGATCAAAACCAGATCTTGTTGCAAAGGAAGCCTATTTTAAAAATGCCTTGGCATTATGAAGATACCACTGCATTATAAAGCCAGAATATTCAGCATTTCTCTAAAGACATTTTTCCCCAAGCAATCACCTTTAACTCCAGCTTCCATCCCTGCATCCCCAGCTTCCCTAACCTGTGAGGGGGTGTTGATAAGGTATAGGTTTTTCAGTAGGAAACTTCGATCCACTGAGTTGTAAGAAAAAGTCCTTTTATTTCCATGAAAAGCAGATAGCAAATTTGCTTTAAAACCTTTATTTCCCTAGGAAAATGGATAGGGGGAAAGTCCATGGTCTGCCTGGAGGTCAGCCCTGTGGAAAGCGGTGGAATGGAAATGGAATTAAATGGAAACAGAAGATTTTATTGTTTTCATACTTGCAGCACTGCAAACCTCATTAGTACAGTAAAATAATACATTTTTCTAATAAAAAGGAGCATTATATGAGCTACTGGAATTGAGAGGAAATTAAATACATGTTTAAGTGGTATTTTTAATATTTAAAATGCTTGCTAGGAAATGTATGGGGTTCTCTTTTCTTATGACTGACATTTCAAAAAAGGATGCTGGGATTCCTATGAGAGTAAAATACCTTCAGTCTATATAGCAAGTGTCAGAAGTTATGTCTCAGTCCTGATATATTTTTGATTCCGCAACCGTGTATTTATAATATGTCAGACATGCTAAGAAGTTGCTGAAAAATGTGTTGACAGAAGAAATATGAATTGAACTCCTGTAGAGCCCCTCCAGAATACCAATGAGTAGACTGATCCATCAGAAATATCCACAAAGACCTGATGTATTAAAAAAACCCTGTTGCTGCAAGTCATATGATTAACACAGCTGTCAGATTCTTGTCTTTATTTCTCTCCCTTTCTAAATCATAGTTTAAAACATAGATTTTCACAGTCATCTACCCCCAAAAGGCAATCCAATAGTATTATGCACTCCAGAAGTAGTTTCAGTCGGGGGAGCTCAAAGAACCTTACAAATAATCCCCAGGCATTGGATGAAATCAATAGACCTACTCTGAAGTGGATGAGAATGTCTTAGGATTGAAGTCCAAAGACACCCAGCAATTTCACCGCAAAGCTGTTGTCTGCTGGGCTCTTGTTGTCTCCTACCTTCCCTGTTAACAGGGGAGCAGTAAGAAAACATTAACATCAGCAAAGCGGACAAGACGTGATGCAGTTGTCACCTACGGCTCAGTGGTGACATTCTGCAGTAGTTAAAGGTAGTTCACAAAGGAAGAACGTAACCAGGATTTTCCCCTGTGATTTGCTTCTCTCCATGCATAAAAAGAAATCTGGAAGTTCTTCTGTCTTGCTTGACCTCAAAAAGATGCCCTTTTTTTTTGGCATCTTAAGACATTAAGAAAGTACTTCTGTTCTTTGATTTTGGAGAGTGACTCAGCAATCTCTGCTGCATATTATAAACATTTTTCAACCTTTGTTAAAAAGGTAGGGACACAATGACATTCAATCAAAGGCTTTTTTTGAGCAATTTTTCCCGAGGTGTATGAAAGACAATTAATGGAATCACACAGAAAAATAAGGCAGAAATCCTGAGCCTGGTGGCAATATTTGTATTCAGTATGTTGGATTTCAGTAGTGTTTTAAAAAGCTAAAAATCATTTCGTCTCTTATGCATTTCATTTGCTTGTTCTTTTATGTCAATTTTCCAGTCTTTTAAAGACTTTTTAATAAAACGCAAGTTTTAAGAGTCTATAACTTCTAGCTAGAAAGACAAATCTTTGTTCTAAACTCTTTAATTGTGGTTGGAAAAGGGGTCCTTGGCCTCTTTTTAATTAATTCTCCTGGGAATGTCTATAGACTTCCCTGGTTTCTGATGTTCAAGAACACCCAATGTGCCATTGTTTCTGTGCAGTCTCCAACTCAACACAAGTCATGACAAATCCCAATTTTTTTAAAGTCTTTCTTGATTTCCAGACCCAGAACCTGAACTTCCATGCTGTCAGGTCTATGCCCTTACAAACACATGAAAGAGGCCTGAGAATTAAGAGGATATAAAAAAATCATAAATAAGAAGGAAGGTGTTCTTACTATATCTCCTGGATTTTACTTCTGTGCATTAACTCACTTCTCTGAGCTTTCCTCTTTGACCTGGAGAACTATGGAAACTCTTCCTTCTTTAAGTCAACTGAAGTTCTCACTCAGGGCAAACTGTCTTAAACCTCACTGAAAAAATAATGCAAATTCCCAGGACTCCAACTTACTCATTCAAAGCAAACTGTTGGAACAAGAAGCAGTGGTTCTTATTTTAGCAGCTTAGCCTGGAGAAAAGGAGGCTGAGGGGAGACCTTATCGTGCTCTACAACTACCTGAAAGGAGGTTGTAGCGAGGTGGGTGTTGGTCTCTTCTCCCAAGTAACAAGTGATAGGACGAGAGGAAATGGCCTCAAGTTGTGCCAGGGGAGGTTTAGATTGGACATGAGGAAAAATTTCTTTACTGAAAGAGTGGTTAAACATTGGACCAGGCTGCCCAGGGAAGTGGTTGAGTCCCCATCCCTGGAAGTATTTAAAAGACGGGTAGATGAGGCACTTAGGGACATGGTTTAGTGGGCATGGTGGTGTTGGGTCAACAGTTGGACTCAATGATCTTAGAGGTCTTTTCCAACCTTAATGATTCTATGATTCTAAGCTGTCCTTTCTTTTGGTTCATTATCAGCACTTCTGGTCAATATTATCTCACATCTTATTTGTGGAGCAAACAAGTTCTTGTCCAGGTGAAGTTGTGATGGCAAGACTGATACCAGGCATCATGAACTATTCCTGGGTTGATGCTCAGTGTCGACCCAAATTTAAGATCCTAGCCATGATGCTTCTCTCAGCATGAAGCCTTCCTTTGGTGAATTGCTAGTGAGGAGCTTCACAAAGAACTGTGCTTCAAGCTAAGGTCTGAACTCAGCCGATGCAAATCTTGTACACTAACAACGGGCAGACATCCCACCCATACAAGGTATGACAAGATGAATAAAAGAGAGAAACGAGGGATTAAGGCAGGTTACAATAGAGAATAGGAAATGTTCTCATGTTGTATATGTTTGAGTGCTTCCGTCTTACCTGTAATTAGGTCATAAACTCTTCAGTATGGAGACTGTATGTGTTGGCAACAGAACAAATAGGTCCCATTTTTTTACAATGAAGCCTTAAACTGCTGCAACCTCTGGAGATGTTGCAATGTAACCAATAATATTAAAAGAAAGATTAACGTGAGGGAATTTGAACGGTAATGGAGGTAAGAAAAAGCCGTGCAGAGTTTCAAAGGTGAGGTCTGAAAGCTGAGAAGGAAATTAATCATTATTACTGTTGTTATTATTCATTTATATTGGGCCATAACTGCATGTGTCAAATCTGTGAAGTGGAAGTCAGAAGAATCAATATTTTCTTATTGAGTTTATGTATTTTTGTCAAAGCCTCATAAATTGCTACCATTTTTGGAATGAGATTTTGAACTTCATGCCAAATCCAGCTGTTGTGCATTTCTAACAGAAAGCATCACTGCCATTTATTGTTAGGCATAAAATTGAGAAACTAACCATAAAAGGATGCTCAGCACTGTAACTCTGACAAATCCATCTCAATGAAGGCTGTTATCTAGGGATATATAAATATTGAATGGGGAGATGCTTGTTTCCTTTCAGCACATTCTCCTGGATAATCCATTTGACATCACAATATCAAAAGCTTTATTTTATATATTAAATAGATTTGTTTGCTTGGTCCCTACTCACTCTGCCTGTGGTTTGCCTTCCCATTAAACTGGTTGTGTTTCAATTGCAGGCGCCATGGGTAGGAGAGAGAGTTATTAAAATACACCAGACTCTGAACAGATCTCTCCCAGCCTGCCACTTGCTTGTATGAGCTGCCACTGTTTAGAACAGCTTTTCTAATTACTGCTGGTCTCCTTGTATGAGGCGATAGGACAGTTAGCCACTGAAGCGCTCAGAGGATGTCCGGCGATTGCAATGGGTGGGACCTGTGCAAGGAGAATGAACGTCAGGGGATGGAGAGAAAACATTAGCTCACATGCCTGAAACACCAACAGACCATAT
>NW_008824544.1:3322819-3323174 GCF_000699105.1 Pygoscelis adeliae | reverse complement strand
TCAGTCGGTAGAGCATGGAAAACTAGAAAGTCCTTGACTAGTGTAAGCACTACCTAGCAACAACTAAAACATCGGTGCCTTATTATACATAGAATCATAGAATCATAGAATCATTAAGGTTGGAAGAGACCTCCAAGATCATCGAGTCCAACCGTCAACCCAACACCACCATGCCCACTAAACCATGTCCCTAAGTGCCTCATCTACCCGTCTTTTAAATACTTCCAGGGATGGTGACTCAACCATTTCCCTGGGCAGCCTGGTCCAATGTTTAACCACTCTTTCAGTAAAGACATTTTTCCTCACGTCCAATCTAAACCTCCCCTGGCGCAACTTGAGGCCATTTCCTCTCGAC
>NW_008824544.1:3320663-3321203 GCF_000699105.1 Pygoscelis adeliae | reverse complement strand
TCTTCTTGCGGCGTACAGGGACAGCCTGCTCCTGCGCCTTTAAGACTTCCTTCTTGAAGATCGTCCAGCCTTCCTGGACCCCTTTGAGGGTCTGACATCTGAGCAGCCATCTGCATTTGAAGCCCTCCTCTATATGGAAAGGCATGTATTTAGTTTAAATATGTCAGACTTTCTCAGGGGATGAAGAGATTTTATGAAGATGGGATGGGGGGACTACTGTGCTATGAATAGCAGACTCCTTGAATATGTCAGGGGATAACTACCTGATTTACCATGTAGACAGGCACAGGAGAAAGCTGCACAGAGAGTCCTGTTATTCATACGCAGTGATCCTGCAAGAGGCTCTGGCTTAGGCAGTCTTCTTTCCTCCACCTACTTTGGAAGCCAAATATAAAGCTGAAAAAGGAAGAGGGAGAAAAATTTCACACTTTTGAATGAGATTACATGACACCATTGCCCATCAGAACAAAGTCTGTCTGCAGATGATGAGTCAAGGGGTCCCTGCTGTTCTGTGTTCCTACAAGTAGTGCCAAACATCCA
>NW_008824544.1:3318265-3320622 GCF_000699105.1 Pygoscelis adeliae | reverse complement strand
AATTCTCAAATCCCTTTCAGCCTCACAGTCTGCTTTGCCGAGAGGAAAGTTTCATTTTGAAGCTCAGCAATATTGCCTTTATTTATGTGTATAAAATTAATCCAAGAAAGTGCTTTCCCTATCCACTTCCAAGTACAGGAATTTAGGGTAGCATTATGGTGTTCAGCATCAGCCCTTGCACAAACACAGTGCCAGGAAGAAATGCAAAACAGAAACATATGTGATGGTGAGATGGAAAATAAGGGTTTTAATGGTTTAAGCCAGAAATGGCCACTTCATCTTTCATAATTCTTGCAAAATCTGAAGACTTCAGAAGACTTTTGTAAATACAGATGTCCCAGTAAACCCTAGAAGGTGGGCAAAAAGTAAAGAAGAGGCATATAGAAGAGTGATCTGTGAGTCTGAAGACTCGAGTCTTATTTCTGGCTCCTCAGTTGAAAATTTCTGTGAATAAGATATTCCATTTTCCTTTTCTGTGTCTCTCTTTCCCCTCCTGCAATTTGTGTAGCCTAGTTTGCAAACTCCTTGCACTAAGCTCTTTGAGACAACTTGGTTTCCTCCCGCAGGGAAGTGCAGCACCCAGAAAGCATCCCCTCTGACTGTGTGGTGCCTTTGGAAGCTATTATAAATTAGGAATATTAGCAATAGCCTGCATATGCTATAAGTTTTAAGGAGACACTACTTTGCGAATGTTTAAACAGATGTACCAGGAATATTTTTATATTTTTACTGTCTGACCATCTGTAAAGCCAGGTGTCCAAATTACATGACTTAAGATTAAAATAGAGACATATATAGCTAATACATTTGGAAGCTGATGAACTCTCTTAAACTAACTCTCAAGCACACAATTGTATGGCAGTTCTGAAGTGTGATGTCTTGGATGGGTCCAGAAACCTTGTATTTCTATACCAAGGTAAGCATTTATTAGTAAACTGGAGAAAGCCAAATAGAGGGCCACTAAGATGGTTAGAGGACTGGAGCACATGGTATAGAGAGGCAAAGGGAACTGGGCTTGGTTAATTTGGAAGAGATAAGCAAGGCTGTAACAGCAGATTTCTGATACTTGGAGGGGCTTACACAGAAGACAAAACCAGACTCCTCTCAAAGATGCAATGCTCACACGCTGGATGGAAAAAAAGTTCTCAGAGACTTTCAAAACTCAACTGTCTGCAGCCCTGAGCAACGTGCTCTAATTAGGAAGTTACCCCACCTTTGTACAGGGGACCTAGAGACCTCCCAAGGTCCCTTCAACCTAAATTCTCCTGCAGGTCTGTGCTTTTGTGATATGAAACTCCTCTTTCTACTTCTGAAGTGGTATGTACGATGCTTATTTCTCTCACACAGATGGTTCTGGCTGCCAGAATAACTAAGTACCTTAAAATGCTTATTATACCTCATGGCACATGATGGGATGTGGGAGTGTTATTATTTCATTAGGAAAATGAGGAACTCATATGAACCTCTTTTGAAAAGAGGAATTCATTTCAACCACCTTTAGCCTTTAGTTAGGAGTTTGATTGAATTACAGCTTCAGCAGTGACTCCACGCAAGCCTTCCCTGCACAAAATCACCGCTTCAAACAGAACTGAGAGTAGAAGGTACTTTAGGGCTGGGAGAGGTACCTGAGTTATCTTTGCATCCCTTTGATGCTGGACAAGAATTTCTGAGTGGGGATTAACGGATTTATTCATGGACATGTCTCATTAACTGCTACCAATTATCAGAAGATGGCTGGGGCTACTGCTTCTGCGCTGAGGCGCTGGGGAGTGAATTCCACCTTATATTATTGATGTATTTATGAAAGCATCTTCCAGGGTTATGCCAAATTCTGCACATTTTCCCACTCTTTGTAGAATTCTTGTGGTATTAAAACATTGGTATTGGTACTTGTTAGTGGGGAATTATCCATCCTCCAGAGCTCCTATGTGCTGGACATAGTGTCCTCAGGGGTTTGGCTACTTAGACCATGGGACTCGCTTTGAGGAACCTGGTCTACTGGGGGCTGACAGGGTCCATCTGTCAGAGAAGGGGAAGAGCATCTTCAGTCATAGGCTTGCCAAGCTGGTGAAGAGGGCTTTAAACTAGAAATGCCAGGGGAGGGGAACCTCAATCCATCCCACTCCTACCAGTTTGATGCCAGGCCAGCAATAGATGCCCAGAGCCTGGAGAAGGAACACAGGCCAGCAGGAGGGCGCCTGAAGAGCAGCACAAAGGAACTCCAGCCAGTAAGACAGCTTCATCAGGGGCCCAACTTAGATGGTTCTATGCAAACGCACGTAGCATGGGGAATAAACAAGAGGAGTTAGAGACGTGCGCACGCCTGCAGGGCTACGACCTTATTGGCATCACGGAGA
>NW_008824544.1:3317913-3318235 GCF_000699105.1 Pygoscelis adeliae | reverse complement strand
TGGAGTGTTGGGATGGAGGGATACAGGCTCTTTAGGAAGGACAGGCAGGGGAGACGAGGAGGGGGTGTCGGCCTCTATGTCAATGACCAGCTGGAGTGCATGGAGCTCTGCCTGGGGACGGATGAGGAGCCGACCGAGAGCTTATGGGTCAGGATTAAAGGGAAGGCAGGGACAGGTGACATATGGTCGGGGTCTGCTACAGGCCACCTGACCAGGAAGACTGAGCGGATGAGGCCCTCTATAGACAGATAGGAGCAGCCTCACGCTCGCAAGCCCTGGTCCTCATGGGGGACTTCAACCACCCCGACATCTGTTGGAGGGA
>NW_008824544.1:3284744-3315508 GCF_000699105.1 Pygoscelis adeliae | reverse complement strand
CTCTGCTCTGGTGAGACCCCACCTGGAGTACTGCGTCCAGCTCTGGAGCCCTCAGCATAAGAAAGACACGGACCTGTTGGAGCGGGTCCAGAAGAGGGACATGAAAATGATCAGGGGGGTGGAACACCTCTCCTGTGAGGGAAGGCTGAGAGAGTTGGGGTTGTTCAGCCTAGAGAAGAGAAGGCTTTGGGAAGACCTTCTTGCAGCCTCTCAGTACTTAAAGGGGGCTTATAAAAAAGATGGCGGCAGACTTTTGAGCAGGGCCTGTTGCGACAGGACAAGGGGGAATGGCTTTAAACTAAAGGGGGGTAGATTTAGACGAGATATAAGGAAGAAATTTTTTACGCTGAGGGTGGTGAAACACTGGCACAGGTTGCCCAGAGAGGTGGTGGCTGCCCCATCCCTGGAAACATTCAAGGTCAGGTTAGATGGGGCTCTGAGCAGCCTGATCTAGTTGAAGATCTCCCTGCCCATGGCAGGGGGGGTGGAGTAGATGACCTTTAGAGGTCCCTTCCAACCCAAACTATTCTATGATTCTATGATTCTATAAGTGGAGTGTTAGTGGCAGGGGTTTTCATTGTTTTTTTCAGCCTGGCAGAAGCATCAGGAGATGGTTACTTCCAGGCACATCTTTTGAGAATGGGCTCTTTAAATTTGGCAGACTTAAATTGCTGCAGCCCTAGATCTACCATAGTGTAATTAATTCTAGCTTCACGGCGTCTATTCCTCTTCATTCTGGGAACCAGCTGTTTCCCCTGTGCTACTGTCAGGGAAATTGTAATTGTGTGAGAATGAGAACATGGATAGACATCCTACTTGCGTGTGTTGGCAAAGCACTTTAGCCCATGTCATGTAAAACTCTGAAAGATATTTGTGAATTTTCCCTTTTTTTTTGAATGACATTAAGAATATTCCCTGGGAAGCTCTTGCTTACGAGACATGGACAGTATAGGGAAGGCACTGATGTGAGTCAGTCCTTATATATGGCTCTAAGCAAGCCAGGTAGAGCTGACTTTCAAAGGCATTTTATATCTATTTATATGAATCAGACCATTCTCAGGAAGCTATAAGATGAAAACAAAAGAGGAACAAAGACAGTGACTCAGGTAAGTGGAGACCCCAAATTTCCTCCTTCCACAGCAAGACCTCCATACCTTGCTGTCCCATCTGTCCAGCCAACACCCATAGAAATTGCAGAGGCTACACAATGTTCTCTAGTTTGTGAGGATAGTACTTGGTAACCTCATGTGAGAGCTCACTTCAGCCTCACACATTCATTGTGTGTGTTTTTCTTTCATTCTCATTCTTTAAGCCTGCACTTGCTGATAATAATGAGGATAATAATTCCACCAGGATAATTTACTGAACTAATAGAAATACAGCTAGATTAAGATGGAATTTTATAAGAGATCTGTTAGAACAAAATGATGCAGGAAGAAAAGGACTAATGGAAAAATAACATTTTAATTTATGCTAGTGCCATTAAAATGCTAGACAGCCCAATTTTCATTTCTCTTTGCATGCCCCCAGTATGTGAATAGGTGTATTTCTGTGGTAATTATGTCTATGGGCTGACATGGGGATGATAGAGTCAAGTACCTTCAGACAAAACAGTTGAGTTCTTTGAACTTGTATGAAGGTTTTGCAATGGGCAAGCCATCCATCTGGCAAAATACAAAGATGCTGTCCTGCACCTCTGCTCAGAGGAAGCTAGTTCGTGTGCTTTCACAGAGCTTGGGTTCCAGGGGAATGGCCAACAGCAAAATCCAGTTGTCCAGTGGAGTGGTGGTGTTTATATCCAGCTGATGTTACTCTGAAGAATTGTCCTTTTCTTGTGCAGACTTGGAAAATTTAGCTTCTGTTGTCCAGCAAATCAGATGAGGTTGGAGTAAATCCATCACCTGGGGCTATTTTCCCTTTCTGCTGTGCTCTTGCCGCTCTGCTCTAATCCATGTGGTGGGCTGAGAGGGTGATTCAGCCAGCTGTAGAGGAAGAAAGGACAGCCAGCTGGTCAGAAATACATCAGCCCTTCTGATCAGATATCAGGTGAAACCCATCTGGAAGGCTTTGCTAGAGAAAGCAGTTTGGCTTTTGCTCGAGTAACTTAATGGGAGATTCCTAACTTAACCCAGCTAAGGATCCTGCTTCTAATCAGGATGAAAAGTATGCATAAGTAAGAGATATTTGTGCTGCCTGTGTGTTGTGTTGTCTAGGGAGATGTCTATGGCATAGGCATTTAGGCAATACCTCAAGGTAGGGGAAAAGAGCCACTTTGGCCTCCATTGGCATTTGAGACTTACTTACAAGTTCCCTGCTGGTTCAGACCTTGGAGGGGTGAGATTTTCATTACTCTCAGGCAAAATCCAGCTTTCAATTAACAGTTGTGCTACAGAATTGGAGGAGACATATAGGATAAATGCCTGGGGTAGGAATTTGGCCAAGTGACTTGACCCCATTTAAACTAGCCTATTCTTTTTCCTGAACAGTGGAATTGTTTGGCAGTGAGTCCTTTCAGTTGCAGAGCAAGCCTCCCTGTCAGCAGAGAGCCCTTTAGCTGGGGCAGCAATTTGTACATCACAACTAATTGTGTACACCATGTGGTGATGTTTGGACAACACCCTCAGAAACATCCTCCCTTGCATCCACTTCCAGCTGAAGGACACTTTACTGTCACACACACAAGCAAAAGGACAAGCACAGAGTTAGTCTATGCTCAGGCTCACCCAAACCACCCAAGTGCACCTCATAGAAAAAAATAAAATCAAATCCCAAACAAGATTTTGAAGGAGCCAGCTCCAAAAGGAGAATCCTGGAGATGCCTGCAGCTTTGGCGTAAAACTTAGCTCCCAATCTGCTGATCCTTCCAAAATTGTGGTGTGCAACATGGTCTGAATTGACATCTGCATGCCGATGATGCTCTTAGAAACTAGGAAGTGCAGTTCCGCTCTGCAGATATAGGGCATGACTCATTCGCTAATTAGAAAGGACACCGAGAGTGTGTGAAATTTTATTGCACAGCATACTTCCATTTGTGGGTCAGGCATGATCAGCAGACCATGACGCTTAACAGTTTGGGAACACGTTACAATTAATAATGAAATACAGCTGGATTCATTTGTAATTTGTAAGCTGTTATTATCTAGTAGGGGCAGAGGTTTTGTAAATACATGGTAGGAATTTCATACAAAAGGCATTTTCAGCAATAGGAATTTTAAACTGCTGCAGTATTTTGCTTATGAATGTTTTTCAGGGCTGAAGCATCATCCTGGAGATGTGAATCCTGTTCTTAATCCTAAGAGCTTTGCTTCTGTTTCTCCATCTTCTCTGGTAGATGACTCCTATGAAATGAGCATAAAACACCTTACAAGAATGGTAATGTTTCTGTGATTGTGCAGGGAGTGTACCAGCTGAAAGGCAAGGAAAATCAGGGGCACCAGGCTCTGTTTGTACCAAGGGCAGTATTTAAATACAGTTCAGCATTTAAATTCCATGGTTGTAAGTTAATATCTGAATACCAAAATTCCTTCCCCTTCCCCTTCTCTTTCCTTTTCCCTTGTCCTTGCCCCTTCCCCTTACTCTTCCCCTTCCCATTCCTCATTTCCTTCCTGTATTTGTTTAACTGAGTCCCATTAATATTGATAGGAGTTGCACATAAATAATGAGAAAATAAACTGTGTTTCTTATTAATATTCCTGGCGAAACTCTTCCCCTTACCAGGGCAGACAAGCTTAACACTGAGCTCAGGAGTTAATAAATGACAAAACGAGGATAACTTTGTTAATCCTAACTCTGCCCCTTTTCACATATGCACTCTCATTATCTTTTAAAAAATGTGCTCTCAGTATGCAGCGTAGTGGTTTTGCATTTCTTCACATCTTTTTCATTCAGTGTATGAAATTCAGTGTATTTATGCCTCAACTAAAAATAAAATCAACAATTCCCCTGCACTGAAAATAGGCATCTTTCCATATAACCTTTATGGAGCTTCTCAGTGTAATACTTGAACATCTCACAAATATTACTTCTATCCTAAAACAATCCTGTGGGTTTGAGAAATATCATTCCTACTATACTAGCAGGGAATTGAGGCATGGAAGGAATAAAAAAGACTTGCTCTAGTCACACGATAAATGTGTTGGACAGATAAGAATTAAACATGCTTTGCCTTCCTCATGAGTCTGGCTTCAGTCATTAGACATTGTACAACAGAGCTCAGGCCACTCATCACACAGCTGGATCCTGTTGGCCTAAGAAAAAACCTGCATGGGCTAGGAATCCTAAAAAAGCGGGGAGGCAGAGATCAAAGAGCCAAACAGGATTTTCTTTTGCATGCCTCTAGAGGTCTTGGTTTCCCTTCATCAACTGTATATGGACATTTAATTTAGAAGAACATCTTCACTGGCACCTAAAATCCAGATGCAACGTCGATGCCTGCTTTAGATAACATGGATTCCACCCTTTGTTGTCAAGACATAGACTGAAAACTCCTGTTCTGAGTCATTATTTCTACCCCATGTTCCATGTTTGACTTTGAGGAAAGTGGCTCAGAATCATCTCACTTGACTAATGACATTTACTTAATGCCCTTGAGGTCTGCTGCCTCTTGAGACAGTTTCAGGAGGAAATTAATCTTCCCCTAGATCTGGGTTGCCCTCTGGACATGTCTACAAAGTGAGCAAAGTTGCTGATTTAAGGTCATGGTGGGGCTCTCATCTCAGCTAAGAAGAGAAAATCTAAAAACTGCCAGGATAGAAATAACATGCACAATGTCTACGCAACATGGGTTCAATTGCTTCCTGCATTGCAATCCCACTCTGGCCAGAATGGGTTTGCTCCACAAAATCACATCAGACAGAAAGATCACTTATGAGCTCCTTGTAATAAGGGGCTGTCTGCTACCACGCACGTTTTGTGCGTGAGTCACCTTTCGTTACCCAGTGCACCATGTTACTCAATGCACAGAGCAGCCTGCTGCAGAAATCGAGTTTGGTCACACCTTCACGCAATGCCAAGGAAATTGTGCCTCTTCTTGGCCATCACCTCCAAGCCTGTGTTGTGGACTTGGTGACAGCGGCTCAGCACTTCGTTGCTCCTATTTTAACTGGTGTGACTTTGGTGGTGGTGTAACAGTCTAAAACTGGGGCAAGGTGATGGAAAACAAAGAGCTGCAATTTCAAAGGGTGTCCATGAGCCAATTAATTAGTCTTCTTAGAAAAGTTGTGCTAAGAAAATAGGTCAGTTGCTTCTCTCGTTTATACCATTGTAGGCTCTTGACTCCAATGGACCAGAATTGATTTTTCAGCAGCACAGTCTCAGGACTGCTGTCTGTCTGAAATGCTGCTCCCACTGTCGATGTGAAGTCTGCCTTTGCAATGGTTTACATCCCTTGAAATGATTTGAAAAAGGCTGTGTGAAGTCAATAAAGAACAGACCATTTTTTCTCTGCACATTTCCTGTTTTAGTACCAAAAGAAAAAAAATTACTCTGCAGACAATAGGAACGTATATGGCCATTGAAAAGATAAAGTCTTGCCTTAAAGCAGGTATTATTGTTTCTTTCAGGGTAATGAGACCTCTCTGTGAGCACTAATAAAAGCTGCAATATGTGAACCTAACTCTTTTTGTACCTGTAACAAAAACCATGTATATCTTAAAAGGTTATGTGGACATAAAAGAAATCTAGTATAGAAGCCACATGAAAGTCAAGGTAACCTCATGAGAAATGTAACATAAAGTAGCAAACAGAGGGCAACATTTCATGATAGAATATATAGATCATATGGAGCACATAATGAAACACATAGATTTTACGGTGAAATTGCATTCTTTACTGATACATGTGTTATGTGTATGGGGTATTAAAGAGAATGGATGCACTTTCCCAGCAATTGAGCACAACACTCCATGGCACGTAGAGCTGGAAAACATGACATCGGTGAACTAAAACTACAGGGTGATGGAACCGGGAGAAAAAACAATTTCAGCTTATGTGGTGGATGCAGGGTAACTACAGCTTCCCCAAGCTAGTTCCACTGCCTGTTCCACAGGGTAGAAACCTCTCACATTTTTGCTGCAAAAGGCGTAGCTGGGAAACCTGAGACAAAATTACAGGTGGAAGCCTAGGGAATGATTTGAGCTGGGATAATCGGAGGCGTAGGCAGGACTTGGCAATTAGGCCTCATGCTCTGGATTCACTTTTCAACAGCTGATCCCCACTGCTGGGTTAACATACGTGCATTAGCATTGTTTAAAGTTAATACGTTTTGCACTCTTGTAAGAGACCCTGGTGAATTCAGGCCAGGATGTGAGTTTGATGTAGGACTTATCTTCCAGCAGAAGGTGTGAGGTCAGGGCGCTCTTTCTAGGGTAATTTAGTCTGTCACATGATGCTGAAAAACTAGGTCAATTAGTCCATGCTGAGCAGTGTGCTACCATTTAAACAGTGACTAACACCCTCAGCCTTTTCATTTACTAATGTTTGTAGTATCCCCACATTTTCTCTCTTTTATTGACTAGAAATGCATTGCAGTTCCAGCTTTTGCTTGAGGGATAAGTCACATCCTCTAAATTAAGGAGTAATCAAAAGATAGGTTTGGGGACTAAACTGGGTTTAGGTGTTCCTAACCCAGTATGACCTCCAATTATTTTATTATCACTATGACTTGATTTAAATGAGAGTCAGCAATGAGCAGCACAATGTAATTCCTTCTTTATATCTGGATTAAGTGTTGTTGTGTAGTCACATCCTGGTTTGAACTATCATGCATAGAAAAGGTTTGCACGGAGATATTTACATCACTTCCTAAGAGAATGGGGGTGAGTCCTTATCAGGATTTTGTGAAGTCTGTAGGATCTAATCTGCCCAAAGGAGCACAGGCATTTCCTAAGTGAGGACAACCACAAGCTTGGAGTGGGGAGCGCTGAACCTGCTTGCTAAGGAGGTTAAGGACCGAGAAGGAAAAGTCTGAACTGAAACCCTAGGAGGATCCAAGACAATGACTAAAGATGAAGATCTACTGTAACAAATGATTCCTCACCTGTAATTGCACCCTGATATACTGTATGCATGGAGGCGGGGGTACCATACTCTATCTGAGTTAGATCTTCAACTTCCCAAATGGACATGGAGAAGGAATGAATGAATTTAATCTTTGAATGAGTAGATAATTTGGTTTTCTTTATTTATTTTGATTTTTAGATTTATGATTAAGCTTCATCTATCTGAAGCGATTTTAAGAGAGTAGGCTAACATCAAGATGTCCCATAATTCTGAATGTGTTAATACTGGTAGCCCAATTTCTGAACCACCCATAGAGTCATAGGCTTATTGAATAATATAGGTTGAAGGGACCTCAGGAAGTCCATAGTCCAACCCCTTGCACAAAGCAGGTCTAACTTCCGAATTAGGTCAGGTTGCTTGGGACTTTTTGTCCAAGTGGATTCTGAAAATCTCCAGGGATGGAGATTACACAGCCTCTTTAGGAATCCTCCTCCAGTGTTTAACTACTCTTATGGTGAAGAATTTTTTTCTTGTGACCAGTTGGAGCTTTCTTTGTTCCAGCTTTTGTTCAGTAACTTTTGTCCACCTTTCATTGTGCAACCCTGAGAACAGACTGTCTCTGTCTCATCTATATCCTCACCATTAGAAAGAAGAACGCTGAGTCCCAACCTCCCAATGCCTTCCTCAAAGCATCTATGGAGGAATGGAATACAAACCCTTGTGCAAATAGTTTGAGAGCTAGCAACAAAGAGGTCTGAGACAAAGGAGTGTCTTCACTGGCCCAGTGTTAGCCATGCAGCCCTGAGGGATCCTGCAGCAGATGTGCTCTCCTGGAGCCTTAGTGCAGGTTTTGGCAGCTGGAGCCTGAAAATTTTTCTGTTTCCTAATGCCAGAAAATGTTGGTGTCTCTTCCAATGGAAGGCTCTTAAAGAATACAGACGATAGCCACAGACACAACAGTAGCTAGATATGATGTCGGTGAAAGATTTCCAGCTATTTGAGACCTGCAGGGAATAGAGAGCAAATTTTCAAGGGAGACCTACTCAAGAGCCCAGGCCACTCTCTCTTGTGAGCCTCTGCATATAGCAGCTACTCAGTGTGCTTTAAAAATAGAGCTTTTTCCTCCCATTGCGCCTCCTGGCATTGCATGTCTGCTCCTAAAGAGATGCTGGACATCACATTGTATATGGCTTTCATATGCATCTGGAGTAGTACTGAAGCAAATAATAGAAACACTGCATGGATCTGGTTATGGAAAGATTTTAATTCTCCTCCCACCCATCTCTACTAAAAGCTTTGATGGTCAAAGTCCTCCGCTTAGTTAAACTGTGGAAGGGAACTGTGTTCTTCATCTGAAGTCCTTCCTAATGTCAGGATAATCATACTTATTGGCAGAGGGAGACAGGAAGGGGGAAAGGTGAAGCAGGACCACTCTTTCTGCAGGGCAGCAATGAGAAGTGGAATTAGGTCTCTGTCCATAAGTCGGGCACTAAACCCCTATTAGTGAAATGATGACAACCTATTAGGGCCATTCAGATGTGTCCCTTTGGAGCCATAGACAGCTGTTTAGAAAAGACTAAAGCTTGCTACAAAGGCTGTAAATGAGAATTATCTGCACATGATGACTCCAGTCCAACTCCCCTGTCTGCAGCACTTCATGAATCCAGGGGCTGCACTGCGAAGCAGGTTGTCTGCTCTGAAAAAGTCGAATCCTGATGGCTCATATTTCCTATCTCCAACAAGTGTGTGATCACCCAAGGGCAGGACAGGCTATGGGACAAGCGCACATCTGCAGAGAGCCACTACAGGCTTGAGACTTGTCAGGGCTGTGGAAGCAGGTAAAAGGGCTCATGGTTCCTGCCTTTTGGCAGCAGGGAGACTGCAAGGAGCAGTAACTGTGTCCTTTATTACTGCTGGCTTTGCTAATGCCATCTCCACTGCTGTAAGCATCAGCAAGCAAAATGCCAAGCACTGGTACAACCACTTGGTTTTGTGGGTTTGGTTTGGGTGTGCATAGGCTGATTCTCTACAGATTGTGTGATACCAGCCAGAAATTGCAAGCTAGTAGACAGAAAGATTGGAAGAAGAATTTTTTGCATCTAAATTACCTACCAAAGAAGTCCAGAAATCTATGCAGAGCTAGAACTTTTCTACTCAGTGGTTTTCCAAAGTGTCTTCCTTCATTTGGTGCAGCAAAACTGATAGTAATTGCTGGAGAGACGGAGCAAAGCAGAGTAGCAACACCACATGCTCAGCAAGGCACTTGATTGTTTTTACTGCTTTCATCCAACCGTGCAACTCCATTTCTCACTGTGACTCAAATATCATTCTGTCGATCTACTAGGGCTGGAAAATTCATAATGCACTGTGGTTCAGGGGAAATTTCTTCCCTTGAAAAACAAACCACTTCCACCTGACTAAGTTTTGTGGGTTTTTCCTGACATAGCTAGTGATGGATTACTGGAGGAATGTACTAAAGTGTAAAACCAGCAAGGAACTTTATTATAATATCTGTAACATTTTTAATAAAAGCACACTGAGCAAAGTAAAGGAAGTGCCTTGCAAACCTTATGCCTGCAGCTGACTTTGGTATCTATAGATATGCTTATGAATAAAAATACTCATTTATATGAGACTTGTTAGGAGTGAAATACTGCCATGACTTACAATTATGAGCAATGCAAATAAGAATTAATGAACTTAGGGCATTCTGCATCTACTTAGGCCCCCAGTACAGCATAGTTTCAGATAACTTTGAACTACTTTGAGATGCCTAGCTTGTGTGCTGGAAACAGCCCAGTTGCAACAGCACTTTCTTCCAGACAGCACTTGAGAGCTGCACTGCAAAGCCTCACATATTAAGCCTACAGAAATGAAAACACATGGGCTGATCTTTCAAACTCATGAAAACCATACGTCTCTTACTGAATGACTGATGTAAGTGGTAATAGAGAGAGAGTTTCCTTCCGTCCATCTAAATGTCTTGACTGCAGGGGAGGACCTGCTGATTCATGAGCAGGTCAGAAGAGTTGGGCTGGGGCTTGGGAATGAGAAGCCCTTGGCAAGCGAGCTGGTGCTACTCCACCTGCTTTTCCATACACCGCTTCTTGTGCCGGGCATGAGGCTGGTGCCCTCCTGTGTGACAGTCCTGGGGATGGCTTATTTAAGAGTGCCACGGAGAGGACCATAACAGGGAGCAGTTTCCTCCTACTGACTGCCAAAGAAGGGGTAAAGACCTGAAAAGAAGGGGATGAGACCCACAAATCATGTGGACCTGGGTCTCTTTGTAGATACTTTGAAGCAGAGCTCATATGGACAGATAGGGTAGGTTGTTGGCTGGAGCACTTCTCACTGTGCTTGTTCTAACTCTGATTAATATGCCATGGTGATCAAAAAAGATCCTGTAAGTCACTTCCCACATGCCTCTCTCAACATTTTGATTACAACTCTGAAGTTTCTCAAAGGTCACCACTGATTTTTATTATTTATCCAGATTTTGAATAGCTGCATCCCATCCAACTCAAACAAGCACAAACAGCTCAAGGCTGTCAGGTGATGATGTGCAGACATACCTATCATATTGCAAAAACAAGCCATGTCCGCATTAATTTCCTTTTCCAGCATGATCAATAGCCATGAGGTTTATTGACTTCACACAGCACCCAGCTTGACAATAAAGTATATATCACCATGCACAGACCAGTCATCCTATCTATCCTTATCTTCATAGTTAGACAGCCCCTGTCTGAATCACCCTAGCAATAGGGTTAGAAATTAAAGGACAGGGTTTTTAGGCAAGAAACAATAACATCCTTTTTTTTATTTCAAACAAGCTTTTATTTAACCCTTCTTTTCTCTCAGTACAAAGTGTTGTGCAAGGGACTCATTTCCTTTCGCCTGCACTTGAACTCCTGAAATTTTATCTTTGGGCTGGGTACAGGATTTCATACTCAGCATCACCTCAACCACAGGCTTGCTGAAGTTCATCAGCTGTGATCCGAATGAAAGTAATTCACTGTCTCTATTTGCTTAGGCTCTGAAAAAGCAATGTATCAAAGTGTGTTGATAAAAATTGAGCTTGGCAGTTAGCATGTCTGTCTGAAAAAGGAAAGTTCTGGGATGACTGTCAGTGCTCAGCACCTTTTATATAATTTACATGAAACAAAACCTAGGAATACCCCTGACTTGTCAGTCCCAGGCCAATGCCCTGCTGCTGGCTCTTGCTTGCTCCTTGTTGGCCTTGAGTGCTTCTCTATGCCCCTGAGACTGGCGCCCTTTGCTTGCACTGACTCTGCAGGAGGATGGAGCACACATTGCTCTGCCTCTGTCTTGGGGGTCATTTCATGAAAGACATGGGTTTGCCCTGGCACATACATTGACTGGAAGTCTCCGACAGCCCAGGCTGGCTGGAGAGTGAAAGAGGATGGATTACATCACAAGATGTGTTTTTAAAAGAGAAAACTGGGATGTGCTCAGTTCTTGCGAGAAATAGAGACCTCCTAGGCTCAAGAAATGGTGCTAATCTGGATCCAAAGATGGAGATTTCTGTTTGCAGGCCTGGAAGCACTCCCGTGCTCACCATTTGCATTGTGGAGCTTTTTGGTCCAAATGCCATCTCCTTTTGAAATAGGTCTTCTGAGGAGCCTGACCCACCTAACACACTGCAAAGGGAACTGCAGTGCCCAACAACTGTATCTGCAATGCAGCCTCTACAGCATCTAACTCCATAATCAGAAGCCAAAATAGCCCAAAATTAATATTCTCTTAAAAAATACATTACTTGCATCTATTTGTTTTAGGAATTTCTAGAGAATCCATGATCACAACAGCAAAGAGTCTGGGTCATTTCCGAAATGACATAAATGAGAAACAAGTCTGCATTCGGTCTCTAGAGCGCCATGGTGTGACAAGGCCAAGAAGGACCATGCTGAAGGACAGCCAGACCCCAGAGAAGCTTCATTTAGAGCTCAGTTTTGCAAAGCGTTGAGCCGTCTGGCCTCTGTCCAGCAAGGCACTTTAGCGCATGTTTAACATTAAGCATGCAAGTAATGCTATTGACTGCAATGGGCATTTGGCAAAAACAGCCTCCTTTGATAGAGGTCCCTTTATTGCCTCCCTTCAGGTGTTTCCTGACCGTATTTCCAGGGGTGTGACAAATGCTCAGCAGTCTTTGAGAAAGGCACGGACAAAGGTGACCGCTGAATACACCTTCTAAAATGCAGCCAATACCTTTGTCACGCTCAAGGGACTAAGATGCTTCCACATGAGATAGAGCTCTTTCCTCTACTCGCAGTCCTTGTAATCTTGTTTTCCTGCTGTTTCTGAGGCCAAGGTCTAAGTTCAGTGAATGTGCATAAAACAGTTTGAAATCCACAGACCAGCCCCCTTTCCATGAAATTTTCCATTCCACTCCATCAAATGCCTTCTCTCTGTATAGGAGAAAGAAAATGAGGAAACTGAATTTTAACAAGGATAATTTTAGAAAGAATTCTCTCTTCTTGTTAGCAAAACGCAGGAGAGAAATGCATCTTCTGGTGCAGATTGTAGTGGAGTTTAACTGGCTTCAGCTGAGCTACACCAATGTATATCCCAGCAGAGTAGCTCCAGCCTTCATTTAGTAGCCATATACATAAGTGCATGCTTATAGAGCTAATGTTTCTTGAGGGGCTCATGTGTCCATTTGTTCATCCCTTTTTTATATCACAGGACCAGAGATGTGTGATCACAGTTATACTGATATAATGAGAATAGTGAAAAATTACCACTGACCTCTAAATGTTTTATTGACATCGGACATTTTGCAGATGAACATTTTTTCTGGTGATATTTCATAGATCCTCCTCATTCAGACATTTCTCCCAGTACTAATAAGAAGCCTTATAAAATTCTTCTAGGTATTTCCATTTGAAGGTTAAATTTGGCAGTGCAGCTAAGTAATTACACTTCATCAAAGTATGTGTGATTTATCTGAATAAGATTGTCCTTCTGCCTCATTATATTCCAGAAATTTGCAACACAATGTTAAAATGTAAATCATTAAAAAGGTTTTGTTTGATTAGCTCTGCAAAAATTTGTGTTCTCAGAAGCTCTGATTCCCCATGTGTGTGCATACACCTTGAGCAAGCCACCTCACTCCTGAATTACTGGGATGCCCAGATCAAAATCTCTGTGTTCAATTTCAGTTGATTTAAGAAAAACAACCAAACAGAAGACTATGGGTTGTGAATGGGTAATTCGTCCCATTGATCTCTGCAGATAATTACTGATTCAAATTACCATGGAGAAGTGTATTTTCAGTTCCTCACCTCCTGCTTAGAAAAAAAGGAAACCTAATCGTATTCAATTATTGTATAGCATTGCTACATGTTACAAAGACTTGACTCTATTTTAGAGGCAGGAATAATTACATTAGCAATATTGTTACCATGGTGTCACCACTGCTTTGGAAATTTATTACATTGTAGTAAATAAAATTCAGGCTCCACAATGGCTTCCACAGACAAGTTTAATAAAAATTCCACTTCGTTATGAATATACGTATAAAACATCTGTAACTCTCATGGCTTAGAGGAAAGTATCATGTGGTATTAGTATAGGAGCAGCAGCGATAGGTATGAGTGAAAAAGGGGTAAGGAAAAAGCAGTGATTTTCCATGGTCTGAATCTTCCACTCTTCCTTTTGGAACTGAGACATTTTTTGTTCTTTCCCACTCATCTCCCTTCATCTGCTGTGGAAGTCTGGTCCAGCAGCATTAGGAGGCTTTTCCTGTATCATTTTGACACCTTTAATTGTAAGTCTCGACCCTTGTCTCAAATCCTGAGCCCTTCCAGGAGCTAAGGCTGCATGAGGTGAGGCATTTTAATGACAGAGGTGTGACTTCGTGGATGAGGAAGTCTTGAGCTTCTTTCTGCAGAAAAGATTTCTGCAGTGGTTTCTTTGCAATGCAAAGTTGCATAACTGTTAATATTTTTGCAGTTTATTCCCCATTAGAGCAGTTGTTTCATATCAGTAAAATAGCACCTGTTACAAATTACTTCATGCTTTTGAAATAATTTAGCTGTTTTTTTCTGCCCTTCAGTAAACAAGGAAACTGTTACGATAGAAAGGTTTTCTATCTTATAAAAATGCAAGCATAAATCAATGCCAAGATGCAGTCACGGAAGGATTAGTGCTGAAATAGGACCCTGCAGGCCATCTAGGTAATGGTATTGTGTTAAGCAACAAAGAAGAGCAATGCTATTAAAAAAAATAAAAACAGGCAATGAACTTTGTGAAAATGATGGTTTTGCACAGGGGGATTCACCTTTTACAACAGGTCTGTAAGCAGATTCACATCCTTGACCGCAATACTTTTAACTGCCGTGCGTGTTAAGATTGTGAATAGATTTCTAAAATAATTGAAATAGTTATATTTGTATAAATTATTTTGGTAATGGAAATGATTCATTTAGATGCAGGTTCAAAGGTAATTAGCATTCTTGGTAAAAAGATTTCTTGAGAAAGAATCAAGGGGGGAAGGACTTCCCCCGTGTTTTTCTCATTTGATGCCTTAAAATGAGCTTTAAAAAATGGAGGTTGGAGTTTTCATTTCCAGTATTTCTACTGCGCTCTCTGCATCTTTGTGGATGCATTTTCAAATATCTTGCTTATAAGCCTGTATTCCTGTAACTGGGAAAGATGTCAGAGAAAGTTAGGTCGGAATAACTTATTACTCCTAATAAATAAGCAAACTTAAACAAAACAAGACTAAACTCCTCAATTCCCAAATGCCAAAGATATTTAATTAATGTAGGCCTTGCTTGCGTGCTGATAACCACTAATGAATATGAATGGTGATGAGTAATCCAGGAAAGGATTTCTGAGAATTTTGTTTGCACCTAAGGCATTATTCGAGGGAGCCCGGCACGGCAGCAGTGAGCTGAGATATGACACACAGGACTGCTGAGAAGAGACTGATTTTGATTTCTGCCCTTCGGCCACGTAAGGCAAGAGTCCCTCACCCGATGCTCTTGCGCGGCCACGTCCCACCAGACCCTCGATGCTGCCAGTGGGTCCCTCTGGGTCATGTCATAGCTCATCCCATGGGATGAAGCTGTGACAGCCCGGAGGAACCGGTCACCAGGGATGCTCTGCCAGAAGGAGTATAGGAGTATGAACCAGTTTAGCAAACGTAAAGTAATGATACAGCTGTGAGTGGGGTGATTGGGTGTCCCCCCTCAGTTTCTAGAGGGAGAGGACTCAGTTTTCAGTGTGCTTTGGCAAAATGAGTGGGACCACTCACTGATTTCTCTTAAACATCCACTCCCCTGGTAATAGGACTTGGGGAACGAGAGAGGATGAAAACAAGCCTCAAGTGGGGCTTGCTTTGTTTGACATTTGAGTATGGATGGACACTTTACTTTTGTTGATTTTCCTCTTTCCCATGTTCTATCATGTTTTCTTTTTATAGTCTTAGGAGGGAGACTTCCAAACCCAGACTGTGGACCCTGATTCAACCCCTAATTTTTTTTAATTTCATCCTTCAGTAGCTGTGGGAATAAATGTCTTTATTTCATCTAGAGATGGATATCTTCACACACCTGGCATAACGTGCAGGGTCTGACCCCAAAAACACTCATATATGTCTCTCTCCTACTTTCAGTGGGCATTTGGTCAAAGGAAATATCCCAGTATCTCCTTGCAACCTCAGTGTAATGGGTGCTTTGATTAGGATTGCTTTCATTAAGATAATTCCTTTTATATTCCCCATAGAATTGAAAAGGTGTTGAATCAATAAGAATTTTATTCTACAAATCTCCACCACTTACTAGAGAACACATTTGCAGTAGAAAATTTTCAATATCCTCTACCAGAGGATAGATTTTCAACAGGATTTTTTAAATCAGTTTGCAACCTTTTAGCAATTGTGACTATTTCTCAAAGGACATGCAAGATATGAAGCTATTATGGGAGAACATGCAAGATTTGAAGCTAGCAGCAATTGCAAGAATAACTTGTTGGTGTTTATTTTCTCCTCTCTTGGAACAGATGGGCACAGCACAGAGCCAACATTTAACTTGGGCTGTTCGGATACACGCTTACATACTTGTCTGCAGGGGTTTGCCCTGCAGTGCCTAAGCAATCCAGTACATCTACATCCTGCCATGGAAAGTGTATAAATACCTGTGTCAGTCGTCACAGCTGCCAATCTGACTATGAAAGCTGGTCCTTGCATGCTCCCAACTCCAGCCCATTACTCTCAGCTTTTGGCAAACTTGAGTCTTCATCATACCTCCTTTTACCTCCTGCTTTTCAGCTCATACTAATGGCCCTGAGTATTTCACATGTTCTTCACCCAACATTTCTTTTTTGAGGTGTCTTCTCACTTAAAAGCATAACTTACGTGGGGGGATTCTGTTGCCTAACTTCAGATTTCTGCAGAATAGTTGACTAAACCTGAGTCAGCTGGCTAGGCTATTGGTAGTCTTTTCTATCGCAATCCTTCGTTCCTACTGCTGTTTGGCAACCTGGAAAAATGTGGAGTGATTCAGCTTATAAGACCTACTTACTGGCTGGGTAATTCATTTCATTCAGAAAGACTGGATGAATTCTTCCTTTCAAATTCCCATAACTCTCCATTGACCATCAAGGAGACCAGCTCACAGAGAGATGACTACATTTTTTAATTAAGAGGCACAAGCCCCTCCCCAAATGCCTGTCAATGGACTGGAAACATGCTCCAGCACTAGGAATGAATAGAGCTATGTATCTGTGTATGAAATTGCAGCTGCATGGGGGACACTGCTGCAAAAGAAAGAGAAAGAGATACCCCAATGACAGTGGAAGAAGGTGGCATAACTCGACTATCAAACCCAAAGCTTGTAAAGAAATTTCCTTCCCTCTGAAAGGAATACACTCCACTTACAAGTAAAATCTGTCTTTACTAATGTAATTGCTTCTCCTATCAGCTTAAGTAAGTGTGTCTTATGAACTCAACCACTCAGTGTTTTTCCTTGGTTGTCAGACGGTAGTGGTAGGGAAGGAGAGTTTTGCAAACAGACCATGGGTCGCAAGGCAAAAGTGATGGGGGTTGAGGGTGAGCAGGGACTGCCTTGTCCAGAGTTTGCCCACCGTAAGGAGCTCTCAGCAGGTTTTTTAACTCAAACATTGTAACAATGGAAAATAAACAGACGTATTTGTCCACGCTGATAGCAGGCGTTTGCCCAAAGCAAATGCATCTATATGCAAAGGGCTTTCTTGGTGGATGTGTTCAGTGTAAGTCCGGATAATAAGATGCATATTGCTTCATTGGCAATTCTCCACCAGGCAGCAGTTTAAATCTTTGCCCCTTATTTGTGTGCTGTATTTGGTCCATAATGTACTTATTTTCAAGTGTCATTTTTAATCTAATGCATGAGAGAACTTATTTCCCTGGCAGAGTTAAATAGTTAAACTAGGACCTGCCAGTTCCTCCTGAACTGTTGACAAGTGGGATAATACTGCACTGTGATTAGTTTATATGAAGACTTACGGACTAGTTGAAGCCCTGGGAGTCACGCAGTGATTTCTGCTCTGCATGCATCAGGCAAAATAGTCATCTGGGTGTTTTCATTGTAACCTCCTGTGGCAGAAAGAGATAACTTGGACTTAGACAGGTTTGGGCCCCTGAGCATCCCAAAGTTTGAGGCTGTTTAGTTATCAAGTTTTGCAATGTTTAGAAGATATTCCCATGTGCAAAACTTAACACCAACCTTAACCACAGCATTTAAGCATCCCTGAAGATGTCAGGTATGGATCCAGGTGTGGATAATGCTATTGAAAGTCACTTCCATAGAGATTGTTACAACTTCAAGAGGTTTCTTGTTTGCATCTGTCATGATCTGAATGAAACGCTGTGAAACAATTTTTTGGGGACCTCTCCCCCCTTTGCTTGCCTTGCATGAGGGGTGTTGTGTGCTGCACCTTCTTTTCCAGGGAGGCAGCTGGTGAGTTGGAGGCAGCTGCCAATTTTGCTCAGCTGCTGAGAGCTGTGACACTGTCCTGCCTGGTAGAGACTCCTCGCTGGCTTTTATTTTGTTCTTCCTATTAGGAAATGGAATGTCACTCGGGCTGAAGTAGCTGGTAGGTCATTATTGTGTATGGGAAAATGTAACACTTACTGCTGCCGTGAAGAATCCTTAAGATGGAAATTAATGAGAAGGAAAAACACATTCCTCAAAAAGACCTCAGTGCTTTGGATCACTCTGAAGAAAAGCTGTTGTGAACTGCTTTCATACAGACCTGCACTCAGTGAACAAGATCGTATTTTCTTTATTGCTAAGGATATTTGAAAAAAAAATCACAGCTTGTGTCTGGGTGGGGAAAAATAATAATAATACCAGTTCTTATATAAGATTTTTCACCAGTAGATCTTACATCAAATCAGTACCACTGGCCCCATTTCACAGGAGGAGAAATTGAGGCACAGAGCAGGAA
This sequence comes from Pygoscelis adeliae, assembly GCF_000699105.1. Classification (NCBI taxonomy): domain Eukaryota; kingdom Metazoa; phylum Chordata; class Aves; order Sphenisciformes; family Spheniscidae; genus Pygoscelis; species Pygoscelis adeliae. The sequence goes on along the minus strand of NW_008824544.1, from coordinate 3,297,055 downwards.
AACAACCTGTTCCAGGTCACTCGGAGACCAGCGGCTCTGCCAGAAATCAAGTCCAGGTCTTCTGAAGCCTAATTCAGCTCAGCCTAACAGCTGAGGCTTCTGATCTCTGTATATACTCCAACTTAGTGTTTTCATTGATTTTTTTTTTGTTTGAAGTGAGCAAATGTTTGTTTCCCAAGAGTGAAGCTCTTTTGCTTCCCGCATAGCAATCATGATGGCAGATAATCCTACCATGCTGCTGCCTGAGAACATAGCTTCCTCTTGGGGTGACTTTCTAGTCTTCTGGTTTGCCTCATCCTTGGCACATTTACTGGGCTTGCCATCACAGTTAACTGCAGTGGTTGTTCATGGAATGGAGATGTGGAGAAGTGGGAAATGGCCAAGTCCTTCAGGCATGTCCTGGGAGAAATCAGCCTTTCGGCTCTCTTTCACCTCAATGCAATGCTCATGGCAAAAGTCTCATTCTCCCTCCTGGGAAAGCAGCCTTGAGCAGAGGGCTTCTATGTGGTCGGTGTCTCTGCATGGTGGGGAGATGGGACCCTGTAAGCCCTTCCCTCTAGCCATGCAGGATGGAGATGTAGCACTGTGTGCTCATCGATATCATGCCTGTCAGGCAGTTTGTATTCAGTCACCTCACAAAACCTCTGTCCTTGTGATGAGCAACATCAGGGCCTGCTGTGGAGGAACCCAGAGAGCAGGGGAACAATGATTCTCCATGAACACCACCAGACTTGGGTATTTCTGCAGGCAAGGACCTTGCTTCAGTGGCTTCACTCTGCTCGGCAGTGAACCCATAGCTATAAAGAACAAAATTACATGGGTAATAGCCTTGAATTTCTGAGAATAGCTTTCCAACAGGCAACCTGCCAACTTTGTGAGGAAGAATTCCTGCATCAGGCAAGACTCTTGTGGGTTCCTATTATCAAGGTGCAATATTTTTAGTAGGAGGCTGGTCTGAAAAGAGGAATTACTTTGAGCTTTCCTGGTTTAGTTTTACCCATTTTAAATAAAGCAGACTTCAAAGGTGTCTGTAATAGAAAGTGTGACACAGAAAGAATCACTGCATAGTGAAAGCAGTAATTGATGATGGTTGAAACTGTCAGATTTGCTAGGAGCACTGATCATCTAGTCAAGGGAAGCAAAATAAATTTCACTGAGACCATCATGTTTCATTGGATGTGACTGGAGCGAGCAAGCTTGCAGCAACGCAGCCACCATGGGCTGGCACAGGAGGCCCTGAGTTGCATTACAGTGTGGTGCAGCGACAGATGAACATTCTTGCACCCACATCTGTAAAATTTCAGACTGAGGGTGTGGGGATGCAGTTGCATGGAGCAATATTTCAGCCTTGCTCCTCAGATGGGTTTCCTGCCTGCTGTTTATGCTCTGCTTGCAACTTCAGGCGATCACCTTCCTCTAGGGTTGAGATCAGAGCCTGGGTCCTTCTGGAGTAAGTGTCTCATGTTGCAAACACGGCGTCTGTTGAACCCCATGATGTTTGCTTGCCTTGCCTGACTGAGTCAAAGCCCCTTCCTCATTTCCACTTTCCATGTTTTAATGCAGGGATAGTTGACCGCTCCCACAGTCCTAGAAGGATGTTTGTAGCCAGTCACCTTTGTCACTGCTTTTAAATGTTGATACTATGTTTGCTACTGTGCAGATGAATATGAAAAATAAGGTTCAGGCTGTGGATACACTTCATACTGAGAGGAGGGAGGGGAAATTTTCCCCTGCAGTGAGTCAAGGACTGTTAAAGATGTGACATCTACACTAGCAAGACTGTGCTTGCATCTCCAAGGAAGTGGAACAATGCTTGTTGTTATTAAAGCTACATCAGGTTTTTTTTCCTGAAGATGTTAGAAAGAAATATCTTTCAACAGGAAAGATTAAATCTGGTCAGACACTCCTGATGGCTCCAAAAAGGAAACTATCTATAAAATCTAGTGCCACCTACCGTGAACGGGTTCTCTGAAGGCCCAGACTGGACCCCTGACAAAGGATGCGTTAGGATGGTGTCTGCAGCAAGTCGTTGGGATGCTGTGAGAGAGAGAGACAGAGACCAGGCAGAATTAACCTCCCTATAACCAGGTTGTTCAAGAGTGTTCTTTCATTTCTTCAAGCTATGTCTTTTATGAACATTGATAACTACAATGGGGTTTTTTTCAGGTGTGTAAATAAAAATATTTATTTTCACTTTACCCTAATGTAAGTTAAAGAAGACTTATGATCACGTGGGAAGTGACAAGACATCCTTCATACATGACCCCACCGGGGTCAGGAAGAGGAAGAAATGTCTTCTGATAACCAGGGCTGTCCAGAAGAACCTTTGGGGTGGGGAAGGAGCCTGGACCCAGAGCGTCCCCAAGGTGTCTGCTATAACAAACTTTCCAGAATAGCAGCTGAGCGTGCTGGTAGAAGCTCTGCAGGACTTGCAGGATGCTGTTGCTCAAAGATGTTACTTCTGAGGGTGCTGTTGAATGTGTATATAGCTGAAGGTGTGACACCAGGTCCCTTCTTAGTTCAGACTGAAGAGGACTAGGACCAGGACCAGGCATATGCCTCTGTCACACACAGGTCAAGAGGCCACATCTCACAGCCTTCAGCCCTGTGCTGCAAGTCACCAAAATCTGAGTCTGTGTCAACTTTGCTGAATCCTCTACATGCAGAGAAATGGGGGAAATTAATGGTAATCCCATCTATGTTCCTGTTTTCCCCACAGACCTCTATGGTGGGCATAGTGTTTCAGGGTGCCCCAAGTAGTAGCCAGGTGATTGTGCCTTCACTGCCCATCTGCAGGAAAAGGGTGTTTTAAGCTCAGCAGGAGGGAAGGAAGAGAGCGCATCTATGTCCTCTCCAAGAACATGCTTTGTTCTCCTTTTGTACTGCATTTTGCTCATAACCGGTGCTGCTGAGTGTCCCTGTGGAGCAAATAAGAGATTCAGCCTGTAGATACTACATATTTGATGTACAAGACTGATTTATAGGATTGGAAGTTAATCAGATTGCAACAATACGGTGTAAGTGCTGTGTCACTCTTAATAATTGGGTGATTAATGTCAGTTAAAAGTAAAGCTACCATGATAAAATAAAGTGGAACACAAGACGGTTGCTTCTCATTAGCTATCAAGGACAGAGAACCTGATTTTGCAGAAGAGGATGTTTTATCATATAATAGAAAACTGTGGAGATGACCCAGGGCAGAAGATGAGTCCTGGACTGTGCAAGGGCCATTGCACTCTTCATACAGCATGGAGGAGATGGACACAAATGGCAAAAGCTGTGCTCACTAGCTCGTCCTGTGCAGCAGGTTGGCCCTAGACATATTTACTCACAGAGGTCATTGCATCAGCCTGAACAGTGCATTTCTTATGATTAAGGGGTTGCAAGTTTGATGTATACAGCCAGCCATTATTTAACAGGCTTTGGAACATCACTGAACACCTGTACCGGCTGTATCTACCTGCTTTTCATTTGTCCTAAAGGAGTAAAGTATGTGTACTGAACTACTGATTGTTTCTGGTCATGGGATGCAGCCACTGCACATTTTTGGCCCTTCTCCATATCACATCCATAAGCACACGTGGTATATACATAAGCTCAGATCTATACTTCATGTTTTTCCATTTCTATTTGCTAGATGAGGAGCCCTGCCCCAAATGTAAACACACATTTGGCCCCGTGCTGTTGCATAAATGTCAGCCTGTTAGAGAGGAGCCAGGACGGCGTCAGGGACACGTAAGAAGCAAGTGAACCTGGAGGAATGTGAACCTGTGGTTTTCGAAGCCTGGTGAGTAGGAGTCAGATCCTCCGACTCTGATATTGGTTAATGGGATCTGAATGCTTGACTCCCACACACAGCTTTGAAAATTTACTCCATCTGCTCTGTTTCTTGTTATCTTGCCTTTTTTTCTCCCCTAGCAGAGAAGTCGGAGACCTCTCTTTTCCTGAGAGAAGCTTTGAGAACTGTAACAGTTTGAGTACAAATGTTAATTTTATCAAAGTCAGTTTTAATACCAATTGGGAATTTGGTTTCTTCTCTAGAGGCACTATATCTACATTTAAAAATAGATCTGCGTGGCAAATGAATGCACAAGTTCACAGATGCAAGGTAGCAGTAATGGCCAGATTAAAACCTTATACTGTACTGATTTTATCACCTAACTCTGAAAAATGTATAGGGATTGTCTACAAGGTCAAAGGGTTACTTTTTATTGATCTCCTAGAGTTCATTTTATTTTTCTTCATGTCCATCTTATTACATCTCTGGCACACACAAACACGGAAGTTGTTATATTCCTTCAAAACATGCTGACTAGTGTCAGCTGAGTCCGGAGTGACTTACTGGTGCTCCTGATTTAAAAGGAAGCTTGTGGATGAAACAACAGCCAAAATCTATATTTTTTTTGCTAAAATCTTTTTTCACCCTTTGTTCTTTCAACGCCTTTTTTCACTCTTTTGAAAAAGTGTTGTCAAACTTCTCCTTTATCTGTTTCTCATCTGATTTTTCTTTGTCTTTTCCCTTCTGCTTTTTTGGTTTTCTTTTGTTCTTGTGGTTTTTTTGTTGGCCTTATTAAATGGCTCTAGCAGCAACAGCAATAACATGACTCCTCATTTCACTTTTAGCATTTCACAGTCTCTGATAAAACAGAGCAGAAAATTTTAGCCAAGCTATTGATTTCCACAGAGTAACCTAGAAATGCTGTATAAATGATACTCCTCTCTTTACAACTCAATAAGGGAAACTCAGGCAATCTTGTTCTAAGGAAATACATGACATCTCATGCTAAGGTAGAGCCCTGAACTAAACTTTGTATTAATTAGCTAAAGCAATAAAGACATTCTGGCTCATTATTTGTTAAAAGGCACACAGCACTTACACTTGTGCAGCAATCACTCAGCCATTGGTAACATCAAGGCTACAAATTGCTTTCTAGATGCATTTCCAGAACATAAAACAAATACATCACATTTTTGTTTAACAAACATCACTACCTAATATGAACTATACAGGCTTCTATTTATACCATTTGCGGTAAACATAGCATTAAATATGTTGTCTGGATAAGAACTTGCCTAAGAACACTTCAGTCACAATGCAAGCTGGGAGCACTAAATTGATTTTAAGTTAATCTGACATTTTAAAGGAAATTGTCATTATCTAATTCACAAGGAGCTATTTGGAATGACTGTAAAGAAAACTGTTTTCATTTTGCTTGGATCCGGCACTGTAAAAGGTCACACGCTTCTAAGCAGACCTCCTCAAATTACAAAATATACTTGGAAAGATTTGCATTAGTAGAATTATTTAACTGTATTTTAATGAAAACAGTCAGTGTTCTTTGTCTCTGAAGAAAGGGAGGATGGAAAGATAAATCCGAGAGGCTGAAGTTCAATTACCTGTTTCTGTGTGTGTGTCACTCACAAGGCTTAGCATATAATTGACTTTTTGATTTTCTGTTTGTTTGATTGAATTCAGAAGTAGAAAGAACATTTTAGGTCAACCTAAACCTAAAGTAATCTTTTTCATTTTCATTAATTTTTTTCAAATCAAATTAAACTTTTTTTTTTTCCCAAACAAAACACATATGTCTTTACTATGGGGGTATAATATTAGCTACATCTCTAAATGTAAAGTCATTATAAAGCATAGAAATTACTGAAATAGAATATTTTGTTTCAATTTTATTCTCTTCTCATTAATTTTCCCCTGGACACTGTGTGCCAAACATGACTACAGTTTGTGAATAGCTTCAGTCAATTTGATTTTGTGGGGGTTTTGGTGTCTTTTGTTGATGTGGCTGCATTCCTCAATGCTTTCATTGGAACCCACCTAAATACTTTCGGACTTCTCCCTTGTTTTAAGCTCACTAGCTACAGAGCAGGGATATGGGAATTTTCTCGCCTCAAAAAAAATGTTCGGTGACTAAATTCAGGAGTAGCTGTTGAGATACTTTCACCATGGGAGGAAGGAGGCATGTGTGACCCCCACAGTCTCAGGGCCATCCTTACTGAGGAGAGGTTAGAAAAGGCCTTGCAGGACACCGATTTCAGTGGTCTCCCAGCAGCCTCCACATGCAAATTAATAAATAGGTGCACGGGTGCAGCACCCTGCTGGAGTGCTGCACCCACCCAGCAGGGCGGGGCTGCTCTAACTATACGCAGTCAGCCCAGAGGACGAGACCTTCTGCACCCATCTGTGTACATGGACCCTGCCTGATGTTTGCACGTGCTATAGGAAAAAGCCTTAACATTGTCTAAAACCTCAAGGGAAAAAACATCTTGCCACCTATTTCTCACTATCAGATGTCTGGGGCCTTGGTGGTGTTTGGGCATAACTGCACCCGTGCCTGTTCAGGTGCCTCCCAGGTGAGACTGATCCAATGATTACAAAAGCCTTTGAAGATTTTAAATGAAGGAATAAGGGGGTGTGGAGAGAGGTAATTGGGCTGGTTTCTGGGAAAGAAGGAAGAGTCGTTATCAGAGATAACAGTAAGGTTTCTATCATCTCTTTGGTCTTGGAAATAGCTTTTTTTTTTAGTGTAAGGTTGCAATTTTATGTTTGCATAGAAAATCTAATCCCTGAAGCAAGAACTTGAATGGTTTGCACAATATTAGCATTCCCCTGGACAGGTTTCATGGCTGAACTTCAGCTGCTTGATTCCCAATTTCCAGATGCTGGGCTTGGCTCTTCCTTCCCAAGGACACCCAATTTGTCACAGGCAAGTAAAACTCACTGGCACGGGAAAGTGTAGTTGAGCCAACTGAACTTGGTGTGGGGGGTTTTGGTTGTTTATTTGCTTATTTTTTAAAAGGTTATGAAAAGCTGTCTGTTATACCTACATGGGCCTCCCATGATGTCTTGTCTCTGTGGTGGCTCCCGCATGGAGCCATAAGGAGTTCAAATAGGGGAAGACCAAATGTAGCCATACACGACTTGTGCACTGTCTGCTCAGATTAATAAGCAATATTGGCCAAGAGAGTGACTCTCTCGCTAAACCCAACTGGTGTAATCAAGGTGCATCTACTTTGAGGAGTTGGAGACATGCTCTGCTCGTGAGAGTGTTGGGTGAATTGGGCTGTTGCCCATGGCCCTGGATTTGCACTGATGGTCTCTTTCATTATGTGCAAGGGTTAGGGGTTAGGGGTTAGGGTTAGTGGGAGGGGAGGGCGGGAGTGGGGCCCTCAGGGCCACGTTGAGCATAAGGACAGCGGTACAGACCTCCACTGAGAAGGGAGAGCACTCCCACCTCTGAGCACGGAGTCCAGCTGGGATCTCCTGAGCTACATACTGAGGTCCTTGTGGGGACTGTGTTGAAGCACTACTTCTTGGGATCTCAAGGAAATACAATGACAATATTCCTGTTCTTTTCTAAATATCCCATGTATTAGTCATGCAAATGGAGTGTTGTTCCCTGGTGACACAGACTCAAGCTAACACCGTACTTTTTTTAAGCTTTGACTATGTATTTTTTTTAATGGCCACTCACTGCTCTTCTACACTCCTACCTGTGCCACTTCATGTGCTGCTGAGGACATTAGGGAAATGAGAGCTGTCAAGTTGTGATAATGGTGCAAAATTCATGGTCTGAATATTGCATCTCCGCATGGCCTTTGCATATCTGAGCACTTAGGCATTGTAGCACTGGGACCGTGTAATGTCATGGAGATAACACTGCCCTCAGCTCAAGCATGTACTTCCCCGAGTGGCAACATCTTACAGAAATTAACAGGCATTTGCTTATCCAAGGGAAGGCACTCCAAGTAAAATGCACATCTCTGAGATACCCACTGTTTGTTTGTGTATAGAAGAGCTGAAATATATTTTCTCAGTGAGAAGTTGATCTAAATCCTCCTTAATTTCAGTAGGAAAATCTATTGAGCTCAGCAAACTCTAATTTAGATACCCAGCATACCTGGGTATGTATGGTACATACCATACAAATGCATACAAATGCAGAATAAAATATTATTTTACATTTATTTGCTTTGGAAGGAACAAAGCATGGTTTTTCAGCTGTCTGTGTAAGCAAAGTGGCACACTTAAACTGCTGGTGCAAGATTTACAATAGTTTGCAAATCAAATGGCTGTGTCTGAGGTGGGGAGAACTTGGTGTATTAATACCATGTTTGAATCTGCAAAATTAAGGAAACAAAAATGCAACAGAATAGCACTACAAAGCATCAAGGTTAGATATGTGTGTGTGTGGAGCCAAGTGGTGTGCCATCAGCATCCCTTGAAGTGTGTGTTTTGCCATACTTGCTTTAGGAGGGTGAAGTGCAGGTCTCCTGTCTCCACCCTGTTGCTGCTTTTAAATGTTTGCTGGAAACTCAGTGGGAGATACTGCCTGGAACATACTATAATAATGTACAAGATGCCTCCTAAAGGAGGTGCGTTGCCTCTGTAGTACCTTGGAGACAAGATATTTGGTTTGAGGTACCTCTCTGGAGTGATAAATACTGGAGATAAACTCCTTGTTGCTCTGCAGCTGTTGAAATCTGGAAGAGTCCCTTGGAGTTGCATCTGCAAGATGACGCGCTCATGCTCTGCAAAGCAGCGTGACACAACATCTCCAGGTAGCTGTGGGTGGCTAAGTGCTGCCAAGAAGTGCAAGTCCTGCCAACAACTCAGCTGGGTTACTACAGAGTCACAGGAGTCTGAACTCCCTTGGTCCACTGTGGGCACCAGGCCATGATGTCCACGCTGTTCAGGAGTGTTCCAGCCTCTTGGTGCTTGACTGAGGCAATTGCCCCTTGAGTATCTCTCATCTGTACCTTCCTGCACTTTTCAGGTTTCTGAAAGAGCAGCCGGGATGCCTGAGCCCAGCAGGGGCTTTTGGGTTGCAGACTCCTCTGATACCACATCAGCTTGGTTGGATGCCAAAACCTCTGAGGACAAGGAGATAGAAGAGCTTTCCATCTCCTCACTGCTCAGCACCGCAGGGCATGCTGGCCTTCCATTTGGCAGTCCCAGGCTCTTGGGAGAGAGCTTAAACACATCCTGATGTCTCTTGTGCTTATGTGATTTGAGACATTGAGCCCTCCGTTGTCATCCCTGCACTACGTTAACATCTAATAGCTGTTGCCTCTCTGGCCCGCGCCTGAGGTAGGAGCCAGTAACTAGTGGTTGAGAGATGGTAAGGAAGAAGAGCTTGATAAGCTGCTTTAATGGCAAAGCCCAACATGGGGATGGGGAAAAGTCAGTATTTCTCTTGCAATAAGCTACAGCTGCAGGAGGGCTGGGAAGCAGCCTTCCCAGTTGCAGACTGACACCGGTAACAGTTTCTCCAATGGTTTAAACTTGAGCTATTTGACGCTCTCCTAAAATGGAGATTAATTTCTTCAGATGTGTGTGTCAGGTACCACACTCATGACCAACAAATGAGAAGCGGTGAGGAGCATCTCTGTATGCAGGCCTGTGTTACTGCCTTCACACTCAGAGCAGATCTGAAGGGGTGGTCATTCTGTGGACCTAGTTGTTAATTGCTGTGTTCTAGAAAGGCATTTAAATACTTTTAACTCTTCCTTTCCCCAGAATGTGAAAGTTACTATGGGTAATGTGCACTATGGTCACCCCTGATTTCTAGGTGTAGAGCATTCCAGCCAGAGCTATTATCTGTCTACCCCACTTGTCAGACACACCAGATGTCCAGAAATCCCTGGCTGATGTGGTAACTTCTCAACATCTCACCAGTTTATGTTCCTGGCAAGGAAAAAAAAAAAAACCACACCTGGGGAAAACTGGACATACAATGTCCCTACATGGGCCTGGAGCCGCAGCTCCTGGCTGCCCAGAGGTGTTGTAGGGAGGAACTGCTTAGATAAAGTGGAGACCAGAAGTGTCTTTCAAAATTGAGTTATATGGGCAACCATAAACATGTAACGACTGGACTTAGGACTCATAAAAACAATATTCATTATGAAGCTGCTTTACTGTGAAATCACTGTTGGCTTTTTATTACTGTTAAGCATAAAATACAGTAACTGTTTTGCAAACTAATTGCCGAGAAAGCAGAGGCAATCTATCTTAACATTTGTTTATATGCAATGAGATTTTATAATCTAATTTGCAGATTACCAGCCATGATATTTAGGGCAATTAATGGACTGAGCTGAATTGCTCACTTCCTTATGTGAGGTTTTCACAGAACATATTTCTGGACTAAGGAAAGGTACTTAAAATTCTGCACTCACTTCTGTTTATTAATGGCCATACTCTTCCAGAACTGTAGATGTTACCTAGTGAACACAGTTCTGCTTTTATTACTATTCTTATAAATTAGTTACTTGTAACAGTAATTCATAAGTGAATGAAACTAATTTTCCTTTTTATTTTAAAATTGGCTTTTGATAAATATGACACTGTTACTCTGACTACATTATGAAATAGCAACTGAATGATAAACTCAACGCTTTGCTTGCTCTGGGAAGCATCAATATACGGATTGCTGTAAATATTCTAAATGCAGAAAGCCTTTGCATCTTACTGCTGTGAGTGTAACTTTTTTCCCCCCTTCTTAAACCACTGTTAGTCCCTCCATCTCACTGTGGATTGTCAGCTCTTCAGTGTGAGCAATGCATCTTACTTAGGTTGTGCCACAGCAATCACTGCTGAAATAGCCATGATAGTTTGAGAGGTTACAGCACTGTGCTGGAAGCCAGGTGAATAGATTGTGAAAGTATTCATCACTTTCCTCTTCTTTAAGCCCAGACTTTGCTCTGAAGCAGATGAGCACTCATGATTTGATCTGATGTGGGAGTGGTAACAAACAGTTGATAATAGCATCCCTGGTCTAGTAAGGTATACGTACAATGCCTAAGAACACAGGGTCATCTGAATCTCTGGTGGATATCTAAAATGCAACTGTGGTACAAACAAATAATTTTGACAAAGAGATCAAGAGTGGATGTTCATGCTCACTTTCACCTGTGAGCCTGTGCTATTTTTATTCCTCAGCCCAAGGCAGATGACCTACCTCTTTGGGTACCCCATCCTTGCCACAGCTCTCGATAAGTTTTTCTTATTTGTCTAAGGGAACCTTCCTAAGAATCACTTTTGTCTCTTTCTGGGCTTACCTCAAGTTGTGGCAGAAGGAAAGGGTAAACCTAAGGGAGGGCAGGTGGCCTCTGGAAGATGAGGCTGATGCTGGGAGCATCCTGAGTGGTCAGCAGCCTCCAGGACCTGGGACTCACTCTGAGCCTGTGGTTTGCATGCATTCTCAAATGCACACCCAGCACTGGAGTGGTGCTTCCTGGCTCAGGCTGGAAAACCTGAGCTGAGATGCTCACAGCACGTGCAACCAGCAACACTGGTAGCTGAGGGTAGCTCCCAAGGCTGATGCGCAAGCTGAGATTTGCTGACAATGTTAAAATAGTCATTCAGGATTCTGTAGTAGCCAATGGAGAGAGTCCAGGCTCTCCAGAGAGCACTCATCCCATTTGAAGATTAATGGGATGTGTAACCTACCCTCTGGAGCTGCATATATTAGTCCATTGACTGGTGGAGGAGCCTTAATTGGCTATGTTTGGCTAGACGTCTTACTCATAAATTGTTTTTACTAGGTTAGGTGACTCCTGTTCTAAGGACAGAAGCTGAGAATAGACTGCTGTCAGTAACACTTGCATTCAGGTAGGTATTATTTGATTTAACTTGTCTGACTTTCTGCCCTAAGGCATTATGTAGCAGAAGTCACGTTACTTAATATCCAGCCCAAAAAAATCTGTATGAAGTCCACACTGTGCAGAAGCTGTTCTGAGGCTGAAAGGCAGAAGCTCTGTGAGGAGAAGAAAGGGGTTTCACAGTGGGGGCATAGGTGGGACTGAAGAAATGGACATCAAGTCCCTGGCTGCATTACAAACTCTCTTTGAGAATATAGGCAACTCTCATACTGCTGCCCTAAAAGGACCCATGGGGCTTGAGTTCAAAGTGTAGAGCCTTCAAACCTTCACTTTCCAGGCACTGACAATTGGTCTACTTGATGTGCTGAAGTTTTTGTTAGAGAAGTTTCAAAAGGTCAAATACATCTTTCAGACCCAAGGACAGTGCATGGGGCAAAGACTGGAAGTTTCAGACCCTCCATAACCCCTAGCCACTTACAGGTAGTCTTGTCCATAGGTACTCATCCCTGTTTGTGTTGTGATTTTTTTTTTTAATGGGACTTAGGTGGGCCTAAAGATGGGTGCAATGCGCTAACCTGAACATATTTAAGAGGTGAATGAGTGCATAATGAGATGCACTGAGAAGAAAAGGATTCAAATGCTCAAGCCTTGCCCAGAGGAAAAGGCAATTGCATGATATGCACAAATATGTGGCA
>NW_008824544.1:3278964-3284706 GCF_000699105.1 Pygoscelis adeliae | reverse complement strand
GTGTCAGGTCTCATCTGAAGTAATGTAGATGGTGTTGGTCAATGCTGTTCAGGGAAGAGAAATCCTGGTTGGTGTGGGTAGCAAAAGGTTTCTAATGGAAAGAGACAGTCTTTTCCTTGACAGACTGCTAGAAAACCCATAGAGGGCAAAACAAATGCTCAGAAGAAATTTGGTTATCTCAAATACATCTAGAGATAAATCGTTAGGAGCTAGAGCTGCTTCAGTTGAAGTATAGTGTCAGCACAAAGATTAAGAATTTGTTATGAATAAAAGTAGGCTGGAAGTTAAAAATGTACAGTAAAACAAAACCTGGTAAGTCTTTCAGCACAGCTATGCAGAGGTTGACCGTAGAAGAGAAACTAGCCTTGTTGATGAGAGATCACTCTCCCCACCCCAGCTCTTTTAAATGAATTCTAGAAGAAAAAAACATTAAAAAAAAAAAAGAAAATGGAACGGGTTGAAAACTGCTGCTTTATTTCACTAAGGTTGCACTTGCACAGGTGCAAATTAGGTCAAGTAGCACAAGTATAGCCCGACAGATCGTGCGACAGCACTGGGGAATGCATTTCCAGAAAACAAATATAACTGCAGCAGTGATGCACACTTGCAGACTCCACACCCTGTACTGGGCCTCTGTGTTCAGCTGGACTCATAATATCTGAGTCTGCTGAGGCCATCATCTTATAAATGTCAAATTAATATTAAACAATCATAATATGAAACCCAGGGCTTTCAAATTGAGTAAGATGGTTATTGAATGTTAATTACTATGCCACTATTAAGTCATACTTTGAGTTATGACATATTTATTTTCTAGTTATTAACCTCCAGGATTTTTTAAATTAGGGTTGTTCCAGTGCACCATTAGTGTTAAGTTATCACATGCTAAATTAAATAGAATATAAGCTGGAAGAACATTGGAGGTCAGCTTTTGGAATGCTTTTATGTTAGGTTTTTCTTTTGATGTACATCTTTTCTTGCAACAGGTTTAAATGCCACAGGCTGCTTCATGAAGTAGAGGAAGTTCAGAGTTTTGCTGGGAATTGGGCTCTTCTTCTGGCTTGCTCGGTGTGGGCTGTGATAACTGGGTGGGGGTATACTGGGGAATGGGAGCTCAGACAAAAATCGTAGGTAGGTCTGAGATGTATGAGTGCCAAGCAGTTACAGAAGTCAGTGCAGCCGTGGGCTGAAACAGCTGCTCATGGATGACAGGAGATGTTATGTCTGGTTAAACCTCCTCTGTTCATGACAGCAATAATTCATGTCCAAGACTGCCCAGCCCCTGCTGAGTTCAGAACAGAAGGGTGGTACCGATGGATGGGAGATGCAGGAGGTGCTGCTGGGCATCAGCTCGCACTGACCAGAGCTCAGCAGGAGATGCTTTGCCTCCCAGATGCCATGTGCAGGCTACCAGGATTCCTGAAATCTTGCACAGCACAGGCTGAAGGGGGACCTGGAAGACAGGAGACTTTCTCACAGAGAGGCACAAAAAAGTAGACCAAAGTAGACCAACCTCATCTCAAAATTGAGAGAGGCAGTAGCACTGAGGCAGGTGGCCTTGTGCAAGAGCAGTAGGTCTGCTCATATGTCGGAGTCCATTCACTGCTTCTGATGGGAAGCCACCCCACTTCCAACACATATTTCTTGTATGTGACTGTGGTATGCTTCTGTAAGCCTGTTACTTTCAATTGTTACTACTGGCGTAGCTCCCTCTGGACACTGCAGTTCTCATACTTACATACAAGAGCTTTTTCTGGCCTGCTTAGGTCTCTTGAAAGTGGTGTAAGCCTCGGCATTGCCTCGTGGTTGGCACAGAGGCCACAAGGAGCCTCAGTTCTCTTCTTGGCCCAGGCAGCTGTCTGCTAGGGGACTCTGGACTAGTCGTCTTGCTTTGCCAGGTCTCAGCCTCACACTTGTGGAAGAGGTGTGCAATGACCTTTTCTTGCAAGGATCTTTGTTCTCCAGTGATAGTCACCGTCATGAAGTCTGAGGGTCCAAGGAATATCTCTGCCTCTAGCTCTGGTGGTATATCAGGAAAGTTCTGCGCTATCTCACCCTTGTCCTTACAATAAGAAGATATTTCTAGGACTCTTATTATTCCACAGCAGCGTCTATCAAAGCTAATTAGTGTTCAGACATAAGTCATCTTGGGAGTGGGACTGCTTAGCGATGAGCAGCCTGTGGGTTGCTTGCACAGCTCTAAAGATAAATGATCCAGAGAGGTTCAATCAGGGAAGCACTCAGCACTAGGATGGAGGCAGAGCCTCTGGTTTATACCACTCATGAACAGCACTATTTTCTTAGTGAAGAGTTGCCAAAAAAAGCAAGACAAGGGAAATGTGCCAATCAACAGCTAATCTGGAAATTAGACACGAGTTTGAGATTAATCCTTCTCTTAGCCTGTGTCATAATCTAGGTGTCCACCTAACCTGGATAGATTTCTAACAATATTTTCTGTAATACCTCCTCATTGAGGAAGGCAAGGAAATATTTTCCCAAACACTTGGTAGGGAACCCTTCACTAACATCCCCCTCCAGAGACAGTGGCGGTGGAGGAAGAGGCTGACCAGAGACCCTTCCTCTTATATATCCACACACAGTAGCTTCATTTGACAGTCTGCTGGCTCCAGGAACAACATTTCTCTTCCTATAAAGTATTTCTTTGGCAGCTTGGAGAATCATCCTTATCATTGCAATTATAATTATCAAAAGCTTCTAAGAGAGTTTTCAAAATAAACAGTCCCAGCCCTGCTGGGATCTGTTTGTGGGGCATGACAAGCGATTTTTAGAGCAATTGGGTTGATGGAAGGGAGCATAGAAGGTAAGGAGAAGAGCTAATGCAATAAGTTTCTTCCAGATCTTTTTTAAAACTGAGTGAATAATTCACAATGAATAATGTACTTGTTGGCATCAGGCTTTTATCTTCTTTGGGGATATGCTACAAGCAAAATGTAGGTCCTCAAATTTGTCTGTTTGAATCATGTGAATATTTCCTTTTGTGTAATTCTCTATAGCTTGGTTAGGCATCGTAAGCATCCCAGCTGTGTTGCTTTGTTGCAGTTTGTTGTAGGAATTCATTCTTCCTTTGTGAATTAAAGCAGAAGCACTGCTGCCATGGCCATTCATAATCAAATTTGATTTTTGTGGCTAACACATTCTTGAAACTAATCACCTAAGTTCCAGCAAACAGTTGAGATGCATGAGGATCACATGAATGGCTGAAGGAAATTCAATGAACTCAGACAGCTTTTCATACTCTCACATCATCTATTCTTTTCACACCACTGAAAGCTCATTGTCCTTTAAGTTTAAACATTTACAAGCATGGTATAATCTTTGATATATCTCAAGTTCCAGACATGCTTTTTGGGTTCTCCGTTGGTTTCTTGGATGAGTGAGTGTCTTGTAAATGGGTGTGATTCTGGTCATGTCATTGCTTATAGTAGTACCATCAGCTTTAATTGACTTTTCCTGCCAAAACAATAGCAGGACTTGTTTTATTAAGTCCTTGTAGACTGAGGTAAAAACTTGTGGTGGGTTGACCTTGGCTGGATGCCAGGGTTCCACCAAAGCCGCTCTATCGCTCTCCTTCCTCAGCTGGACAGGAGAGAGAAAAATATAATGAAAAGCTTGTGGGTTGAGATAAAAGCAGGGAGAGATCATTCACCAATTACCGGTCAGTTCATCACATGTTGTTTCTGCCGCTCCTTCCTCTTCAGGGGGAGGACTCCTCACTCTTCCCCTGCTCCAGCATGGGGTCCCTCCCACAGGAGACAGTCCTCCACAAACTTCTCCAACGTGAGTCCTTCCCATGGGCTGCAGTTCTTCATGAACTGCTCCAGCATGGGTCCCCGTGGGGTCAGAAGTCCTGCCAGCAAACCTGCTCCAGCGTGGGCTCCTGTATCCATGGGTTTGGATATCTGCTCCACCATGGACCTCCATGGGCTGCAGGGGGACAGCCTGCCTCCCCATGGTCTTCACCATGGGCTGTAGGGGAATCTCTGCTCCGGCGCCTGGAGCACCTCCTCCTCCTCCTTCTTCACTGACCTTGGTGTCTGCAGAGTTGTTTCTCTTACATATTCTCACTGCTCTCTCCACTGCTGTTGCGCAGGTTGGGTTTTTTCCCCCTTCTTAAATATGTTATCACAGAGGTGCTTACCACCATAGCTGATTGGCTCGGTCTGGGCCAGCAGTGGGTCCATCTTGGAGCTGACTGGCATTGGCTCTGTCAGACACAGGGGAAGCTTTTAGCAACTTCTCACAGAAGCCACCCCTGTAGCCCCTCCCATTACCAAAACTTTGCCATGCAAACCCAATATGAGACTTCAACTCCTCTTGATCAAACAATTTTCTTTGTACATACCTTTGCTTAAATAAGTGACCTTCTGGCAGTTGTCATATCACTAGACAACATTTCACTCAAACACACATCTGTGATGCAAGAAGGCAGATCAAAATTCATATCAGGATTTTGATCTCTCACAAATGTCACAGGTGACTGGAGGAAGGACTTTGATTTTTTTAGTGGTAAAAATATATATGGTAGCAATACATGGGAAATTTACTTTCACTTCACTGAAAACTAGAGCTCCCGTTTGCTCATTGAAGAAAAAAAACAGGAAATAAATGTAATAAGAAATATAAGCTCTATACCAGCTGAAATCAAGTCTTGCAATTAACCCTGAGCTCCATATTGCCTTTGTTCATACCATTAATAATGCTGCCTTCTTCTTGGCCTCCAAAGCCACGTCTCCAGTTGAGGACAATAGGTGCCTATGAGGTTCTGTATGTCCATGAACATACAACATAATGCCCTTTTAACAGAGGGTTTTCCTGCCGCATTGCACTACCAGAACCTCAAATCACAGCCCCAACAACCACCAGCTCTAACGATGGTGACCCACCATGGCATGGCATATCTGTGCTTATATTATCCCTGTCAAAGTAATGCCAGTGATAACACTGGAATTGGAAGACCCTCTATATATACCAGTCTGCAAGTGCTTTATGTCTTCTTACTAGTATCAATTTTTCTATTAATCCAGAGTTTGCTGTAATAGGTTTTCTTTGAGTGATTGTAAGCAGTTAGTTACTTTATCAATCAATTGTGGCACCTATTTCTCTTAAAGTAATGGGGGGAGGGAGGGAAGGGAGAGAAGACAGCTAATAAACTCTTTTCTTTTGCTAATGTCATAGCTTTAGGCCTTGAAACAAAACCACAAGCCTGTAGTTTTAACTATGTATCCAATGAGTTTCTTTTTAAAATTGTTCTTCTTGTCTCTTGACAACCTGCAGTGAATAATGTTCTATTTCTTTTTCCTCTGCGCTATGAAATTTATTAATCTAAATAGCAGAAAGTGGCAAACCTGTAGGTACGTTTGCAAACCTACCTTGAAGTCATAGATCGTATACTTGTGCACAGATGGCTCCCTACGTATGATCATTACCCTGAGACTTGCAGAGCTCAGGAAAAACCTAGAATTTTTTCAAGGACACCACAAATCATAACTAGCTCCTAGTGTTTGACTGCAATTTTACCCTGCTCAACTGTAGAGTGAATTCAGGACCTAGAGGTGGAAGAGATATCCACACTTCCAGATTCTTCATGTTAGCTGAGTCCAAAAATGTAGGCATAGGCTGGTTCCTTAAAATCACTTGGCAAAGGAGAAACCTTTCTTGTCAGACTCGAGAGTTACTGAATGCGTTGTTTCTGCAGCCACCTCTTTACAGTACTTCAGACTG
>NW_008824544.1:3256781-3278946 GCF_000699105.1 Pygoscelis adeliae | reverse complement strand
TTGGGATATTTGTCATGGTACTGTTGAAAAAGATTTAGATATGTATTTTATAATTTGATGCCTTGAGGTGTTTTTTAAAACTTACCTTCATCTTTTATTCTGCATGTTTTCCCCTTTCAAGAGACATTTAAGTAGCCTGCTTCTCCACTCCTTTTAACAGTCAGCAACCTGTTCATCTTCAGGGATGAAGACAAATCTCTTTGGAGGGAAGGGAGCAGATCACATTGTATGATAGCTCATAGCTTCAGACGACTGTGAGGTGAAGAATAACCCACTGCAGACAGCCAAGATGGGCCCTATGGTTAGAAAGCACTGTGAAACTCTGCCTCAGCTCTCTGGTCTGATTGAAGCAAATCGCTGAAGCCCAGAGCTCTTTGGTGCTTGGGTACCTTAATGCATTTGAGAAGCTGGGCCCCCATTCTCCATCAGTGGAGATGACTGACATCCAAGGGTGGAGATAAGCGTGACTGCTGGTGTTAAGTGTGCTTTTGCAGGAGCTACGCTTACTGCAGTGAAGGAGGTCAGGTCTCAGACACAATGCAGTAAATGCCACCCCCAGGTGTGACACAAGGGACTCTGCTTGAGTGTTGATGTCTGTAACCCAAAACCAAGGAGGGGGGACCCCAGAAAATGCCTTCCTGTGTGCCCATGAGTCTACACTTTCTCTTGAGACGTGTCCCCTCTGTGTACAAGTGACTTCCCCCTCCCACACCTCTTGGTGGAGAACCTGCTCAGGGAAAGAAGCCCCTGCCGTCTCCATGCAACACCCAGGCTTGGTGCTGCAGTGTGGGGAGGATTTCACTGGTCTATGTATTTACATGAAAAAAGCCAAGCTTCTCTATATGCCACATGCTAATCATGCCTTACAAGAAGGGCGGTCCCTTGGCTGAAAGGTAGTATGCACAGATGTCCTGAATGACCTCCCTAGGGCAGTGTCTGCAATCTCACATGTCTCTGTCCCCTTTGCTAAAACATGGTGATAGGTGAGCAATGAGAGGTTGGGCAAATAAGCACTCCAGTGTGGTACACGCCACAGCTGACCTGCCAGATGTAGCTTGCAGAGCACAAGGGCTGGATTACTGCTGCCTGCCTTCATGGAGACAGTAATTTGATTCTTTTTTCTATCCTGGTGCCAATTTCTAGAAAAGTTGCAGGAATGACATGTGTCAGAGAATTCAACTCTGGTTGAATTTGTCTGAAACTTTTAATTGGGTTCCAAAATCACGGGGGTGTGGGGGAATGTGCAGGTGGGAGTTGGAAAATGAACAGACGTTGTCATTACATGAAGCCTAACGTTTTAGGAAACGAAACCAAAATGCTGCTTGTTCAGAGGGGAGATGCGAGAGTTGATACACTGAAGTCCAGGAGGTTTTAGAGCCCTACAAAATAGGGGTCCTACAGGTCTGGCAGGGCACATCTATGTAGGGTACTGGCTTTCCTACCAGGATGCTCTGTTTATTTTTAAAGGCTTTCAGAAAGCCGTCTTCCATTTACAGCTAACATTTAAACAAGTGGCTTATTTTCAAGGCTAATTTATCTTTGTGTCTTAACCGGCCACATTTTCAGAATTAGCAGTCTCTGGCCCCCCGAGCCGCAGGAGGGATTGCAGCATGTCGCCTTACGAAGGGAGGGAAGGGGGGGCTGCCTGGCTGCCGTTTCCATGCGGTGCAGGCGGCGTGATCAGAGCGCTAACACAACAGCCTGTGTAATTACATGTTTCTAGGAAGTGTGTTAGCTCCACGGGGAGCTGAGTCCATTTGGAGAGGAGGAGGAAGAGACTTTGGGTTTTGTGGGGGGGGGGGGGGGAGGGGGTGGTGGTGTAAGGTGGAAAGGGTCAGTGCGTAACCCAGCTCTCGCTCGAATATGATAAAGGTAATTGTTGCTCTCAAGTGAACGCCAGGTGCCTCCTGGTTCTGGCTCCTCTCACTCGTTGCTCATGTCTGTATCATGCAGGCATCTGCTTTCAAAACCAGGCGAAGCAGGGCTTTGCAAGAAGAGAGAAGAGATTTGACCCTGTTGGAAGCGGTACGTTGTGATATTTGACATTGTTTCTGTGCTAGCATTGCCAGGGCAGGGAGGAAGATGCAGAGTCAGGGCAGGGCAGTTTTATGCTACCTAGGCATTTATTTACGTGGAGAAAGGATAGTGGCAATTAAAAGCAATTAATTATAGTCCATGTGCTGGGGCAGGGGGAGGATGGCTTGGACCTAACCTGTCATGTGGGTGTTTGATACGTGTCCTGTGTTGCTGCTGCTCGCTGTGGCGGCGTGTGCCTGAGCTTTAAATATCCTGCAGTTCCCGATATCTTGTTTCTCCAGCAGGCTCTCCATTTCATTTTCCTCCTCTCTCCAGTGTAAAATTTGGCCTAGCTTAAGCTTCTTTCCCTGGCTGAGAAGGTTATTTCCTTCCCTCCTCTCCTCCCCACCCCCTCATCCATCCTCTCCTCCTCTTGCAAATGCTCTCCGACCCTGATTTGGGGTTTCTCTCCCTGCAGTTAGCTGTGGGCTCTGTGGATGCTTTGCTGTGACGGAGGGCCGAGGGCTGACTGAGTCGTGGGGAGGATTTGTATGTAGGAAGAGAGGAGATGGCTGTGCAGCGTGCTCCCGAATCTGCTCTGAGCTTGCTGATGGTAAGTGCTTGCTGAAATCCGTTTGTGAGGGGGGTGGGTGGGTGAGGGGAGCTGCACTGCATGGATTCAGGGCACCAAATCCATGGGAGGATTTTGCGTGAGCCACCGCTTGGCTTTTACAGGTCCTGGGGAACTTTGCAAAGGGCTTATCTGGTGCTCGCACAGAGGCATTCCACCTGTGATGGGTTTTAATGCATCTGGACCAATGTTCAAAGCAGGATTTTGAAGTCACCTTTCCAGCAGAGCTGACGCTTGCATTCGAGGTTTATCCTGAGCTGCAGTTTTTCATTTTATTCATTATATCAGTGTCTTGAATTCTCACGTCCTTCTGCTTTCTCCTGCTTTTGCCCTTGCTGATTGTGAGACAACTTAAACGATGAGAGGAAGAGCTTGATTTCTCTGTCGGTTGAGAGGCATGTTGTTAGCTGTGACCAGCTACTCAGATGTATCATTTGGGGAATGGTCTTCTAATGCAGTGAATCACTATTCAACTAGCTGCAGAGTGTGTCAGACCTGCTACTGACTGCAGACCACAGGGTAATGACTAGTATTTATCTGAGCTATTTGCTACAACATGTTGAGCCACTGACCTACTTCTCAAAGTTCTGCATATTTATAATATTTTAAAGAAGATTATTTAGTACAACACATGGCTGAGTCCAGAAACATGCCACTGTCTTGCTGCAATTAAAATAAACCCTTTTGGTGGGGTATTAGAGAGTTATTTAGCTTTACTGATTTTATTTTTTTTTCCTCTGTCCTACTCTTGTTGCCATTTTCTATGCAGCAGCATCAAGGATGGTTTTAGTGTAAGATCTCTGCTGGATGTTTTTCTGCCTAAGTGTCACTCTAATGTTTTCGCTGGAGAGTTGTTATAAGCAAAGAGCATGCGTGTGTGCGTGTGTGTGTGAATGCATAGATATATATGCATTATATATATATTTATATAATTATTGTTACTGATCTCTCTTCTGATTGTATTAGGAAATGGTCCCTAGCACATGATGGGTTTAGTAAAGGGAATGCTGCAGGATAATAGCCCTGTAGTGCCTAAGGTTGTTAACAAAGGTCAAGTTGAGAAAAGCAAATTTAATGTCCATTACTGAAAATGTTAAACATGCTATTAAGCCTCCACATGGTTTGTTTTATATTTGCCAGTGACTGACTTGCTGTGTAAGCTCATTTTATTTCCTTTTGCTTACCTCTGGCCTTCCTGGCTTTCTAAATGGCCTCTTTCTATTTCTCTTTCAAACATAAATTGATGGGTGCCTGTCACCCCTGTGTCATTTTTTGGGCTGTATATGCTTTTAGTTTCACTACCCACTTAATTCTCAAGTTAAACCTCTCTTTCCCCCACCTCTGTACTCCTTGAACAGACCTTGTCAAACTCTGGTGTGGTGCCAAGCTGCTCACAAATTTTCTCCCTTAAAACATGGCTTTCTGCAGCTACATGGCCTTGCCCCAGTTTTCATTTTTAGGGGAGTTGGGTGTTTCTACAGCTCTGGCCCACAGCCTGGACCCCTCAGGTCTCCTCACCTTGGGCACAGCCCTGGGCAGGGCTGTTGTGGTCTCCCAGCCCCACACGGATGGGCTGGGTTGAGGGGTCCACAGCCAAACAGGTTCCTCCCTTTGAACCCGTGGATGGTTGGGGTGGTGGTGCTGGGGATGTATTTCTGGGTTGCGAAAGAACTCATGTAACTTTTGGGGCTCTGCTGCACGGTGGTCTGGTGCTAGAGGCTGGTTATGGGTGTGGAAAAGGTGACTTGGTATGTAAAATGCTCCACTTTGCAAACTACTTCTTCTGCCTTAGATTTTTCTTGGGTCTTGAATCAGTTTAGTTAACTATAGAAACCTCGTCCTTTCCCCTCTGCTCTGCCTTGGCTTTGATTGCATGCTTGAGCAGGCTCCCCTTGAATCAATAATAAATTCTTGCATAATTCATCCCACAATGAGCAGCTATAATGGCATCTCTTCTAAAACTGCCACCCTCCAGAGATTAAAGGATTAGATGTCTTCGGGAAGTCCACAGAAGTAGCTTTTAATAGTTTGATGGGCTTTCTCCATTGAGAGATTAATCTTTTAGCAATGAGGAGTATTTCAGTACTGCATTTCCTCTGCAATAGGATGCAGAATGTGCATCCAACAACTGGCTTTTTATGAGACCTAATCAGCAGCAGCATTTGGCAGTGCTGCATCATACTCAGTCTGAAAAGATCTCCTCAGTGGGGTACCTCAAAGCGCTTTGTGTTGCAGGTAAAGAAACCAAGGTACGGAGGCATTAACTGACTTCCCTGGAATTTGATGCACTGAATTGAGTGACTCAAATTAGGAGTTTGCTCATCTCAAACTCCTTTCTGGTCAATTAAGAAAGATGGGCATCTCCAGGGTATGGGGTCTCCTTCCTATAGAAGGACCATCTATAGGACATGGGTGTCTAGCATCAGTATGCCCCAGCAGAGAGAGCTGCACATCAGACCGTGTGGCATTTCTGGGTGCCAGCCATGATGAGAGCTCACAATGACTCGTGAGCCTGGTAAAGCAATAGGACGAGAGGAAATGTCCTCAAGTTGAGCCAGGGGAGGTTTAGATTGGACGTGAGGAAAAATTTCTTTACTGAAAGAGTGGTTAAACATTGGACCGGGCTGCCCAGGGAAGTGGTTGAGTCCCCATCCCTGGAGGTCTTTAAGAGACGTGTAGATGAGGTGCTTGGGGACATGGTTTAGTGGGCATGGTGGTGTTGGGTTGACGGTTGGACTCGATGATCTTAGAGGACTCTTCCAACCTTAATGATTCTATGATTCTATGATTCTAAATGCTACCCAGGACATGGAGTTGACATGGCCTAAAGCAGCTCCCAGACGGCAGGTCAGTGGGGAACTGCACATTGTTTGTGCAGCCATTAGAACACCAGTGAATCTCATTAAACTTGCAGCCTTAGGTAGACAGTTTAGTGAAATAAATATTGACCATACAATCAATTAATCTAAACTGAATCTGTTTTTATTTTGATCTTGTTTTCTAGCCGGTTTAATACTTAGGTGGGTTTTTTCTGGTTTTAGTGATCTTTTTTTTTTTTCTTTTTTTTCTCCCAGGCCGGGGAAAAGGCTCAATGAAGGAGAGTTTCAGCCTTAAATATGTATTTTCCTAACATAAAGATATTGGATTGTGCCTG
Source organism: Pygoscelis adeliae (assembly GCF_000699105.1). NCBI lineage: Eukaryota > Metazoa > Chordata > Aves > Sphenisciformes > Spheniscidae > Pygoscelis > Pygoscelis adeliae. The sequence continues at coordinate 3,273,145 of NW_008824544.1, read as the reverse complement.
GTCTTGTAGGACTCCTGCCTCTACCTTGCTCCAGAGATCACAGCAGATAAAGGATGTTGCCTGGTTCAGCATGGAGGAAATTGGGCTGAACTGTGCCCAAAGTGGCTCTGCCTGTAGCATTATCAAATTGTTAAAACACAGCTTCCTCAGCTTCTGTGAACCAAGAGGAGGGAGCATTTAAGCATGAAATAACAAATACCATGTCTTGTTAGGAATTATAACACCTGCTGTGTTAAGATCATTAATGCTGATGGGAGTAAGTGCAATATCAGTAGGATTTTATGTCTATCTTATTAGTATATTGTAAAATTTTAAAGCTGCAGACATATTGATTGTACAGATTTTAACAGCACAATAAGTTATGATACCTGGTGTCTCTTGAGACGGCATTACTGCATCTCGTGAAAATTCATCTTAGGGACTTGACCTTCAAACTACTGTAGGTCATAACACTAGCACTAATTAATCTGTGTTAAATGGCAACGGAGGTTCAGATGAACAAGGTATACAGCTCAGTGTATACCAATTAATCCAAAATGATCTTAAAATGGTAGGGAAGAGCAGCATGGTTTTCTGTTTCCAGAAAAGCTAGCTCCAGCTAGTTTCTCTCACCCCCTCCATCAAATTGAAGATTTACTCTATTTATAATCCAGCTTTGCTCTCTCTGGTCTGTATATATAAATGCTTTCCTTGAAGAAATAACAATGTACCATTTAGAAAACAAGTACACTTGTAAATTAATGGTAACTGCTTGTGTTTGGAGGAGCATCTTTCATTTCAGGGGACTGTGTGATGCTTTCACACTCTAAAATTCATTATTTTGTGTCTGAGTTGCATTCAAAGCTGAGGCTGGAATAGAGGTGGATGTGAGATATCTTAGGTGACCCTCACTACATGGGACTTGGTTACCTCTATAGTTCAAGGGGAAAAAAGCTGCCAACAGGGAATTTGGAGCATTAACTCAGGCCATGGTGTTCACAATGCCCAGGATGAAGAGTGAGCAATTGGCTGGCCAGCCCACCATCGGGGCTGCTGACCTTGGTGTTTCCTTGTTCTGCTGGGTTGAAGGCATTGCAATGGATGTCTAAGGCAGACACCTGCAACAGGAGGACATGTGAAAACTGCTCCATCTCCAAACCTTAGCATAAATAATTGGCATTGCTGTGCTTCCAGTCCTCCTTTTAAAGAGGGTTCTTCTGAATCATCCTTTCATCCCTCAAGCAAAGCTACACTAGAGTCCTCAAAACAACGTTAATCTCCTTGATCTGATCATTCTTCTGAAACATAGCACTGAACTCTCTAGGATCGCCCTTAAAACACACTTGGAGATTTAACTGTATCCTTACTAAATGCTATGAGGGCCATGCTTGGTTGGCTTCTGAGGTGTTGGACTTGGCAATGTTCTGGATATTTCATAAATTATTTCACATGTTTGACTGCTAAGTTTTTATGGCTGAAGTCTGCCTTTGTGAAGGCAAACTTGGTAACTAACTAAAAAGATATAGAGCTTCTAAGCCCCATTTAGACCTAGGACTGACACCTCCCCCCCCCAAAGCTATGTTCTGTCCCACTCAAATCTCTAGACAGATTGCAGCAGCACAGCTCAGCTTGGAGGATCATATTAAAGCCTTTGGGAGCAGCAAGGTTACAGTGGAAGGGTGAGGTCATTTTCTGCCTCTCTCATCTCAGGCTTAAATTATCTCTATGTTGACAGTATGCAAAAGCCCTTGACATTCAAATCTCCTTGCTGCGACCTCATCTACAGAATACATTGACCTGGAAGGCAAGCTACACTTGGCATGCTCCTTCCGCAAAAACAAACCCCACCCATTTCTTGCCATTGCATGGTGTAGGGGTTAATGCAGCTCCCATCTGACGTTGAAGCAGTGTGACGTGCCAGCAGTGCGTGACCCATACACAGGTCTGGGTGTAAGCATCGTTGCTTGGGAATAAATAACGCCTTCCCCCAGGAATCGGCTGCACCGCTGACATCTGGCCCTTTTCAGCTTCATGCCCAAAATGAGGTCTGTGTGGATACTTGAACAGCGAGGGGAGGTGATTATGCAGCCTTCTCTGTGCTCCTTTTGCAGATATTTCCACTGTGCAGGTGTGTGGGCTTCATCCGCAGCCTTCCCAGAAGGTCTGGGCCGGAGACGATAATGTGCCGTGGCACCCGGAGGTTGCTGGGGAGGAGCCGTGCTGGCAGGAATCTCGCTTCCTCCCTGGCTCCTTCCTTGCTCCAGCCAGGCAGTAATTTGCTAATGGGCTTCACGAGCAGCAAATAGCTGAGCTGTGCTAGTTGCTTTTTTGGAGGTTGGGATGAGAGTAGGAAATTCCTGCTCAGTGCTTTGTGGCTGCTTGCTACCATGGACCAAGAATTTAGCCATTTCTTGTTGATAAGTTCCCCTGTAGCACTGAATTGTATCTGAACTTTACTGTATGCCTCCGTAAACTTGCAGTAAGACTTCAAACACGGAGATTTAATGCAGCTGAATGAGATTAAACACTCCCCAGGATGGCTCTTGGCTTCCCTGTAGTGGATGTCACCTTTTACCCATCTGAGCTGCAGGACTACAAAATCGTTACGCCTTCGATTCTGGTCTAGTGCATGCCATCAATTTTCTTTTTCTTGACCCGCTGCATGAATGTGCTGTAGAAGAAGCAGACCATAATGTTTGCACATCTGAATTCTCCCATTTATTACTACGCTTTAAAACAGGAGTAAGAGGGATTACTGGTTTATTATCTTTTATTTATTATGAATATGGCTTGTGCCTTTAATTCCAGCTGCTCGTTCTGAATGACTGATAAAATTATCTCACTCGAGATATAGCCATTGATTTTTTTTTTTTTTGTTTTTTATGACGCTATAGAGCATCGCTATTTGTAGAAGAGAATTAGTGGGCACTTGAGTAAATGATCATTATGATTAATTGGAGCCTTTCTACAATTAGGAGGAAAGTAACATATTAACAGATTGAAAAGATCACTAAATATGACAACTCCTTTTGACAATATATAAAAGAATAATGTCACTCTGACTTTTTAAAAATAAAATGCATTGGAAAACTTGACTGATATCCCTAAACCAAAATAAAATGTTAAAAATGCTGTAATTGCTACAATTAAAATGCAAGGCTATGAATAGCTACTAATACATAGGAAGGACTTGTAATATTGGGCGATTGCAATTTTTCAATTCTTTGCCTTCTGGTTACGAATGTCATACTTCCACAATTACTGTACTCGTAATTTCTCAGCTTGGCAATGATCCAGCCCTCTGACAGGCTAATGCGGTTAACACATCAGGGCTCAGAGACGTACAAAAGTCCTGCATGGATCCTTCCTTGGTACATCCCGTGAAAATGCAGATTTTTGTGATTTGGCGCCTATAGCTGTCGTGCTCAGGTGGCCAGTCCTGCGGGCGCTCATGGAGTCTGCCAGCACCGGTGATGGCCGCTTCGTTTCATGTCCCTCACTGAAAACAGAAGCACCCAGCTGGATGTGGGGTCAGTCAGAGGGACCGGACTGAGTTTTGTGCTCTCCCCAGCTGGCATGCTGTCCCCGGCTCTCCATGACCACCGTAAATACTTCTGGGGAGTGGGTATTTCCACCACTGCTATCACTGGCAAACCTTGTGTAAACATCTCCCCTGCGCCCCTCCAGGCAGATGCATCCATTTTGCCCCCACATGTCTTAATTCTCTCCGCTTTTAAATATCAATAAGCACAGAAACTTGCAGAAGTGAGTTGAAATCAGTCATTTCACAAACAGGTTTTAACGGCACTGAGTATCAAACTAACCTGAACCCATCATCACCTTCCAATGATATGAATTTTCTTGTTTAAATGAATTCTTGGGTTGGTCTGAAGCTGAAACTCCCAAAGCATGTGAAGCGAGGCTCCTGCTTGCCTTTTTGAAGGGTCATATCATATTAGGTAGTCCTACTGAGAGCCCCATTAGCACACACTTGTCCAGCAGCAACGCCTGAGACCAAGTGATGTTTCCAAAGCCTTGCTGGAAGGCAGTGCAGTACCAGATCTTTCTCAAGACGCCTCCCAGACATGAAGAGACCCACAGAAGTGTCTGCCTGTATTTCATGGAAACAAAAGCCATAGTGAATGCCAGAAACCTATTTAGAGGAATGGATCTACACACAAAATCTTATCAGCTTTTTACATCCTTCATGGGATTAAAGCTGGTAATCCCCAAATTAAAGCCAGCACCTCCTAGTGCTAGTTCTAGTGCCTGGCCTTAGCTTTTCAGGTCTCCAAAAAGCTAGTGATCATGCTGAAATACCAACAACTGACCAGGAACAATGAGGCTTGAGCCCAAGGTGCTTTGTTTTCAGAGCATGTTGCAAAAGCCTTGCTGAAATAGTAAAATGTAACGAATGGAAGTAAACCGGAAAAGCATAAACCCGGGTGCAAAAATAATCTACCCTGATATTCTTTGTAAATCAGCTACAGAGATATCAGGGCACCACACAATTTGGTAAAAACAGAATATCCCTTCCCCTTCCTGCCCTTACCCCAACACACACTGCCCACCTCTTGCCAATGAAGGGTTGCTCTCTGCAGTGCGTCCTTCACTGTTCTCCCTTCTCTCAAGCCATTTACAGCCACCAGAGAGCTGAAAATTATTTTTAGGGAGATTGTGCTAGTGCAGATGTAGAATTCACACAGAGCCTTGCTCCACAATATTTTTCTGGGGGCAGGCTGTGATGATCCTCATATTGCAAGACACTCGGCTTTGGCTCCCCATAATTTGTGTGACGTTAATGGAAAGTATTGTAGAACATATGTTTGGCTTAATATAGGTTCAAGTTTTTTTTAGTCTAATAAACTAAAGTAAAATCTGGGACAGCTTCACAGTAAATAAGATTGAAATGTTTTTCATTTTTGAATAATATGAGACTAATTGAGCCGTAGTGGTCAAAGCACATTGTATTTCCTGGTAATTAATTGCTGGCTGTGATAGTTGACTGCATAAAACTATGCCTTGGGCCATTAACCCCAGGTCATTAATACCCAAGGAAATGTCTAGTGAAGGTCATTATTACTGCTGTTATATAAGCTATTGTAATAGAAAAAAGTTGGCATGAGCTTTTCAAAAAACCATTTTCCCTGTTCTGGTCTCATTTCAGAGATCTGGGAGCAAAGACTGTCCTCAATTATTCTGCATGTACACTGATTTTCAGGGGATTAGAGTTTGCCTACTTTCTTAAAAACAGAGACCAATTAATTGAAGTGTTTGAGAAGAGGATCATCTAGCTTTACGTGGCCAAAAATCATAGAATCATAGAATAGTTTGGGTTGGAAGGGACCTCTAAAGGTCATTTAGTCCAACTCCCTGCCGTGGGCAGGGACATCTTCAACTAGATCAGGTTGCTCAGAGCCCCCTCCAACCTGACCTGGAATGTTTCCAGGGATGGGGCAGCCACCACCTCTCTGGGCAACCTGTGCCAGTGTTTCACCACCCTCAGCGTAAAAAATTTCTTCCTTATATCCAGTCTAAATCTACCCCCCTTTAGATTAAAGCCATTCCTCCTTGTCCTGTCGCAACAGGTCCTGCTCAAAAGTCTGCCGCCATCTTTTTTATAAGCCCCCTTTAGGTACTGATAGGCTGCAAGAAGGTGTCCCTGAAGCCTTGTCTCCTCTAGGCTGAACAACCCCAACTCTCTCAGCCTTTCTTCACAGGAGAGGTGTTCCATCCCCCTGATCATTTTCATGTCCCTCTTCTGGACCCGCTCCAACAGGTCCATGTCTTTCTTATGCTGAGGGCTCCAGAGCTGGATGCAGTACTCCAGGTTGGCCTTCCCAAAGGATTGGTTCAGGTTGTGTTCTTACTGGCAATCCAAGGGGGCTGGACAATGACTGAGCAAAAACCCAACCGATGCCTCGTGTTGGCTTCTTTAGCAGCAAGGCATGGACATTGGGTAGGTGGCTGTGGGGCAAATGGGGCAGTTGTTGCTACATGTTGGACCCGTGGTGTTTGTGTCCTGATATCTCAGGCTTGGATTGAGTTTCCAAGATTCTGGTGATGGACCCAAATCAGCCTTCTCATGAAAACCAGCCTTTGTTCTAGTTATCCTACTGCCTCCAGGGGGGCTTCTAGCTTCCAGCTCAAGCAGGAGCTATAGGGAGATTTGCTTTTGTGCTGTCCCTCAAACTGCTCTGTAGGTCAGAGTCCCCAGAGCAGCAGGGTGATATTTCTACTGAAAACTAAAATTAAAAAATGACAGTTCTAAGAAGGATTAATAGTATTTCCTCCCCTGGCAGATCGGTGTGGTTGAGAATTCCCTATTTTCTAGGTAAAGACAAAGAAAATGCTGATGAAACCAATAGAATAATGAAAAACATTTTTCTAGTACCTTCCTTTAACAAGATATTAATAATAATAACACTTATTTACTATTTTAAATACAGCTTTATGTTGAATGCTGTTTTCTCTAATCATCTGTTTAAAATAAGGTATTTCATGTGGACAAAAGTCCTTGAATCAGTATTCTGAGACTGCTGGCTTTAATGAGATTGCGAGGAAGCACTTCAGCTCGAAATAGACAAAATTACAGACAGCAGAAGATACAGTGATGACACAAGAAAAATAGTGGGGAACTTTTGTAACCTGCTGAAGTTCCTAGCAGTGTTTTTTTTCCCCACTTTGAAATTTTGTTTTGGAGTCAGGAGTAATAATAATTCCGTATGAAGAGACCTGTATTGCCCTCTTGATCAATATAGAAACTCATTTTGTCACCATCCTTACTGCAGTATATAAGTAAAGGCTTATTTGTTCAGAGTCCTCCACTGATGGATTGCTTCTCTTGAATTCTCTTCCTCCTCTGTATCTAATATCAGATGCAGTCTCTGCTGTCCACTGCCTTGCAAGAAGAAAAAAACTAAACATGCTGCTTATATTGGTTCCAACACAAATGTTTTTGTATTGTGGAATATTTTGATCCATTCTTTCATCAAAGTTTTACTACTAGACCTCTTCGGTCAGGTAGTGCTTAGGTCATTTCAGGGAGTTTCTCATTTTTGGATGCATCATTTAAATATGAAGAGCTAAATAAAGAATCACCCATGTGAAATTTCCCTGATAGCTTTGATTCACCAGTAGGCATTAAACCATAGCTTCAAAGTTCAGAGGTGCCTGGTGTTTCGGACATGGATCCTGTTTTGAATATTCCTGTTTGGTTGGTTTGTCTCTGTTTAGTGATTTACCTGAGATACCACTTCCAAATACAGGTTTCAGTCATTAACTTTCTACATTTCTCCCAAGAAAATGCATCTGTTCTCACATTGCAAATAAAATGTGTCTGTTGTGGCAAGTCCCAAATATATTTGGGGAGGAGAGGAGGAAATGAGTGCTGTCCACTTGCATGATGAAATGTAAACTGATGTCAGAGAGTTACTGGACATTTTAAGACTGTATGACCACATGGACAAATGAAAAACCCAACAGTTTTGTACATAATGGGAGTAAGGAACAAATCCTATTTGAAATCTGAATTATTTTCCATGTACAATAAAACATGTGTGGCTTAATTGCCAAAGCCTATGCAAACAGAATAATATATAGTCATATCTGAATAACAGAGCAGTCAGGTTTAATTTTTAATAATCTTTAATTAAGTAAGGATTCACAACACTTCTAGTATTTGCACATTAACACAGCTGTCTCTGGGTAGCCAGAGTCATTCTTTCATACGTAGGCTGGTGTCAATTGATTTCTCCGTGGTCAGTAGCTGTAGTTGAGTCTAAGTTTCATAAAACTTCCCCCATTGCAGAAAACCATTCCTGTCTGAGGGAGAAGGATTCGACCTTTCTTCTCTCAGGTTCCAGCTGGGAGGAGAGTGTAAATCCATATTATTCTACTTATCTCCATGACATTTCCAATTTCTACAGATGCAATCAGAGGAATTTGGCTCATTGATCTTCAAATCTTTGACAATTTCACACTCTGAGCTGAGTGGTGTGACCCATGCGGGTGCCTTATTGGTTTTCATCAATAGAAGATTTTACCTAGATCAAGATAGCACGGTTGCTGCATAGGAGCTATGAATCTTGGAGATTATTATTGGTTTACTGGTGGAATATTTATTTTCAACTGAAATGAATTCTTAGATGAGTCATTGAGCCCATACCCTGCCTTGATATTCTTAGGTGCTAAAGCCACTATTTCAATGAGGCTGGGATGGGGAAAAGTGTCCATAATGTTTCAGAGGTACAATTAAAGTGCCATCTGCCTCTGTGATGAAGCAGATGTATAATTGATATTCACTGCTGATTTGCCACTTGATTTTCTGCAGACATTGAATGCTATAATTGTTTATACAGTATGATCCTAAATACCCATGTGAGAATTTTCCTCCTCACGTGTTCCCTACCAGAAATATCACTACCATCCCTAATACTCAGAAGGTGGATTCATTAAAAGATAATTTACAGTTAGCTAAACCAAAATCTGACAGGAGTCCACTAAGTAAGTAAGAAACAAGTTTTCAAAAGGAGTGGTTTATTCCTGTAGAATCATGGTTTAATATACGAAAGCTTGTTGGGAAAACTTAAAATTTGATCCTGAATCTTGTTACCTTTGTGCACTCATTTAAATGTAGGATTTAGCTAGGATTAAAGGAAAAAAATTTGCTCCTTTTTTTTTGCTCCTGGATTTATTTTTGCTCCTTTTTTTCTGAGATGGGAACCTTCTTCAGGGGAAAAAATTTATGTAGAGTAAACCCAAAAGGTCAACTGTAACATCAAAGGAACTATTTTCTCTAGGGCAAAGACTATTTAAATAAAAAACAGAGATAGAAACCACAGCAGTGAATTCTGAACATATGGGAAAGCATAGATGTGCTACTTTTTTTTTTTTTGCACTGTCATTACTTTTAGGAAATGCAATCACTAAAATCTTGATCAATCAGCAGGTGTTAATTTCACCTTATGACTGGCTTCTAAGATTCTGAGAATACTCTAAACCTGAATCTGCCTATGCTGAAATCAAAGCAAATGTGACCAGTAACTTCAATGGCAGAAGGTTAATGGCTCTATTTTACATTGCTGCCCTTCTTTTTGACAGCAGTGGCTTTTTAGCACATTAGTTAAACTCACTATGAAGCGGAAATGGTTGTCCAGGGCTTTGCATTCAGATTCAAAGGAAAGAAAAATCGGTGATATAGAATCTGAATCTGGCTTTGTTGCAAGTGACATTTTGAGTAATCATTTCTTAAGCCAGTGCCTGGCTCGCAGGAAAAGTCAGCTCTCCAGGCGCTCAGAGAAACCGAGGTCCGTTTTGTTGCAACTTGTTCCCTTTTTGTAAGTCATTGCCTGTATGTGGCACCCAGTGTAATCTAAAAAGATCCCCTGTGTCTTCCCAAGGCTGAACACTTGCTCTCATATTTCAGGGTGTCTAACAGTAATAGTCTAATCGTACCTAAAGGACATTATGGCTGATGGTTATGGCACGTAATTCAGGTGGCAGCATAAGCAAAGGACCAAGCGTGGGGCTAAGGATGCTGGAGAAGGAAAGCACAGGAGATGCAGGGGATGATTTGGGGAGGGGAGATGGAGTCAGATCTAAGGAAATGGGACTGCATTGAACTGCAGATCAGTCTGGTTCTGTTCAGGTTTTCTTTCAGATCTCTGTTGCTGTCTGAAGAAACCCACCAAGTTAAAGAGAAACGGAGACACAACCCAGGAGAATCTGTAAATCTGACTACGTTAATGCTGTTAAACATTTGAAGTAGGGAGAGGAACTGCTTTTCTCCATAAGACATTTAGTCACAGCCATGTTGGGTGCTCTGTGATAAATGCAAACAGAAATCCAGCTACAGCACAATGCATGGTTAATTTTACCCATGTAACTTCTTGTTGAGGTCTAGTTGGGCTCTTTAACATGTAGAGATGACAACATCTGTTGCTTGTGTGTTCTTGTGGCTTTTATTTTATTTTATTTTATTTTATTTTATTTTCTTATTTTTCTTATTTCCAGTGTCTTTCTCTGATTCATGTAACAAGCTTTTGGATATGCTTGTTGCATAAAGATTCATCTTCACGTTTAGTTTATACTTACTGAGAAGGTGACCTGCAGAGGGGAAGGTTGCAGTCTCACAGCACGTGTAATGCAGTGCTCAGGCAGAGCCTGGATCGTGTTGGGAAGCACACAAGAAATTAGGAGACCGCCTGATAGAGAGGGGTATGCAGAGGGGATGGAACTGTGATTAAAGGGAGCTGGAAACTTGCACAGATATGGAGGCAGCATAAAGCTGGGATCCCAGATCTTGTGAGGAGCAGGTTGAGCATCTCCCTGTGATGTACCTCTGCTAACTCAGCACCATCATTGTCTCGCTGTTACCCCTTTGGCTGAAACATGGCTTTTTCTCCTAATTACACTGTGCTACAGATAAATAAATCAGCCATAGAGAAAATGGTCTTGAATATTAGTCACTGACCGTCTGAAGTGTTCAGTTCCTGTTAACACAAAGTGTCAACAAAACGAGATTTCTACCACTGTTTAACTCACATGCTTAAAAATGAAGCTCCAATGACAAATTTAAACTATAATTCAGATAAAAAGGGTCAATATTAATCTTCATTGGATACTTATCAGCTTTGCAATTTCTAAAAATGACTTCAGTATGTGGAACTGCTTTCCTTCCACTAGCACAGAGGACTAAGAGACCATAGAAGTGGAGGCAAGAGGCTGCAGTACCCATTTGGGAGTGGGAATGCAGTGGGAGTCCGGTCACAGCTCCTGCAGTGCATTTGAGTTTGTATAAAAAAGGTGCTGGGAAAAGTGGAGAACCTATCCAGGGAGCAGGGAAATGGACCACAGGACTCCTGTCACCCAGCTGAGTGCTTCCCAAACTGGGAGACTTAGGGACAAGTTCAGTGGCTAGATTTGCCTTCTGGTTCCTTCCTTTCCTTGTGGCCCTGGCAAGAGAGGGGAATGTGCTCTGGGACACTTAGATATGGACACCTCCTTGAGAGCTTATGTCTCCACAGGCTTAAGAAAGCCAGTGACAGAGATTTCCTACTTCAGGGGCAAAATCTCACCATGGAAAACAAAGCAATGTGTTTGGGGGGTGCTCGGCTGGTTAATGGCACCTACTAGCCATTCAGATGGCAGCTGCCTAGTAGCAGCTCTGGTGACACCTCATTCCTCTGAAGACATCACCTGCAGGTGACAATACACATTTGTCAGAAGCCTTTAAAGTTGTTTTGGCCCTCTGCAGCACTGCTCGGCTTATTTTGTGTATTAACAAACTGCAGCTTGTGATTCCCATTGGATCTCCAAAACCATGTGAGCAATCCTAAGGGACTAGTCCCTCGTTCCTCCAGGCAGTGGGCTGGAAGGACCTCCTTGTGGGAAGAAACAAGTTTTCTCTCCTCCACGTCTCTTCCACTACAGCTTTATTAGATTCAATTCTGGTTCTGCCAGTCTAAATAAGAAGGCAGCTTCCCCTCAGAGAAGCATTCAAAGCTTCACATAAAGTGTCTTAATTTTTATCATGTAGTGCTGTGCGTGGCAGCTATGAGCTGCAACATTTACAAAGGCACCATAGTGCGAGAAACCACAGCGAGGGCTTCCAGAGCACAACATCTGGTGGGGTGTCTGCTGTGACTAGAAAAGTGTTATGTTATTGCCAGAATCAAATTATCTGAAGGTGTCCTGCTGGTAAGCAGCAAGTATGAGCTGTACTGAGTCCTAAATTGATGAGTACAAGAGAGGCAGTATTAGATCTTTAAATTCCTCTTTGAGTTAAGTTGCGTTTTGTCAATATTCTCATCTAAAACCTAATGCAAAGTGTCTCGAGATACATGCCACTGCTGAAACAAATTTTATTTTTGCTTCTACACATTAATATTATGTTCCCCAGTTTTGGGGAGTGTTTCCCATCAGAAGTTTCCCTTAGGAGTAAGAAGGGCTTTGCTGGGAAGCAGAAATTGATGGCTCTCTTGTCCTAGGAGGTCTCTGTCTTTCTTAAAAATAATCTCTTCTAGCTGTGGGGAAAGAAGCCTTCACAAGGAGAGAAGTTGAGATAACTGTAGCTGAAAATCAAGAAGCTTGCAGGGAACGTGGAACGGCATCCGGTGGGGTGATCTTTGCCATCCAAGGGATCAGGCCAGTGTAGGTGGTACCTGCATCCCACCTGAGATGCAGTAGCTGGCTGTGTGGACACTCCCCTTCTGCTCTTTGTACTCTTCCTTGACAGTCTGGGTGACTTGATTTTCCTTTGCTTTGCAGCAGATAAAATTTAACTCCTAGGTGTCAGCTGAGGAGCAGTAACCTCAGCTGCTTCAGTTCTAATGGTTAATGTGGTCTTATCATTCCCTATTGCACTATTCACGCAACCGCCTAAGAAAACAGAAATGTCATGTTTTGAAGGTGTGCCTAAGTTTTTAGCACAGGATGGGGCATCACTGGCAGTGGTAGATGGATTTGCTTTCTTTTCCCCTTATAAACAGGAGTCAGCCTCCTGCTACGAATTCACTGCTATCTCCCTTCCCACATCCCAATAATCAGCTGGGATCATCTAAAACTTATTCCCTAGCTCACAGTCACACATCTGTATGCTGCCACGCTGCTACTGTGTGTGCATTAGTATGGCATCTAGATTCTCGTTGGAGGCAGGAGCTTTATTGTAACAGAAACTTTGCAAACATGGTGAAAAAAATTAATAATTCCTTTTAATCCTTGAATCCAAATCTTTTAGATCATTGTAAATTGGACATTTGTCTCCCTTGGCTGATAAGGATGACTGCATCCTTTGCAGGTTTTCCTCTGGGGAAATTTATAGTAAGATTTAAATACGAAGTTAATGGTTCCCTTTAAAGTTATATATGCTAAAGGAATGTGACTTATGAATCCTGTTAGCAGTAACGGCTGCATGAGAATATCAAACACTTAGTCAAATCAAGATTTTGTTGTGATGCATCTTGCACTAAAAGGGTTGCTATAAATTCTGTACTGTGACAAACATTTTTATGTACCTCAAGTGTGTGGGCTGTGTTTGATGCTTATAGAAGTTGAGTCTGTTTTGCTTTTGTTGCTGACTACTGGAGGAACACGTGCATAAGTTTGTGTAGCTGAACGGAATTAAAACTCATCTGGATTGCAATGTCAACACCAGGGAATGTTGCTGCCTGCAGTAAAAACAGGAGATAATGTTAAACTGCAGATAAACCATCCACCTTGTGTTGGGAAGACCAGTGTTATTTTCGTAATTTCTAGCGGCCAGCACAGGTGGCATCTTCTGGATAGAGCAGATTCAGTGGAGAGTAGCAATTTACTTAAAAAATTGCCAGTATGAAATATTCATATAAAAATGTGCTTCATGCAGTGAATATTTGAACAATTAAGAGTCTGTTCACTGTCGCTCTCTGGCCTCGGGCTAAGCTAGGGGGCTGGCTTGTGGATGGTGGTGTTTATAGCCTGCCAGCTGACTGGTACCTATGGGATCATACTGGAACAGACGGGAAGACCAGCAAGCCTAGAGGACAAAGTAGCAGCTGAGAAGTCCCCTGCATCCAGACACCGAGGAGTTTCTAGCATTTTGGTGTAGCTTACACACTGGACTGCACAAGTCCAGGCTCCACCAGGAAGCCTGGCTCTTCTCTGCTGTCCCGCTCCACGATGGCAAGGGATGGTTATGGGGACCAAAAAGCCATGGCCAGGAAAGTTGACTCTGTGTGCCTAAAGTGATCTGAATAGCAGGGCTCAAAGGTGGGCATGGGTCCAAATATCACCGCAAATATATTCAGAGCCTCTTGAATGAGGATGGGTTGTCACAGTTTCACAAGTCCCTCTTGAGCAGGGGACGTGATGCTCCCATGGCTGGCGGCAGGCACATCTTCAGAACACGTATTTCATTGCGTTGTCTTGTTTTTGAGCAACATGGGCAATTTTAAATAGAAAAAAAACAACAACAAAAAATAGGTTTTGGGATTCCTTGGGTGCAGCCCCCACTTTTCCTCCTGAAAGGAAAATAAAGGAAAAGCAATACAATTTCAATTTTGCCTGCTTCACCAGCAAAATTCTGCCTGTGCAAATTCCTGGAGCTTGATTCTTTTGTGAGTTTATTCTATTTGAAGAAATGTCTTTGTCTTAATGTCATACTAATTGCTTGACCACAGCAGGGATTTTAGGGCTTCTGCAAGGTGTGGGAGCACCAGAGTGATCTCAGGGGCTCAGCCCGTCCCTCGGCATCTTTCTGAGCTGGGGCACAAGTGTGCACTGAATTTGTCCACTGCAGGTTTTTTTGGGTGTTGTCTCAAACTGTCTCTCTAACAATGAGGCCATTTCACAGTTAATCAGTGAGGTGGCCACTCTTGTGGCTAGAGCTGAAAGAGGTTTTAAAACCAACTCTCCAATACGACATTAAAAAATTATGAGGGGAAGCAGAGGGCTGCGATTTTACCTTTTTATTTGTTTTTCTAAGCAGGGCTAAAGAGTTTTGTTTCTTTTGGGTTGCGTGCTTGAGTCCCGCTGAATCAGGACAGAAAATTACTGAACGCATGAGAGGAGTGCAGTAATCATTTGGGGTCAGTGAACTATAGATTGCAATATTCGGCAGAGTTATTGCGCTTGCCTGCGAGGCACAGCCATGTCCCCACTCTACCTGCCGGCAGCTGCGGGAAAGGAGGGGAAGGCTGCTCTGTGTTTCGCTCACTTGGCCTTTTCCATTGTGCGCCCTGAGTCATCAGCCCTTCCTACCTGCTGAAGCCTTTCATGCTGCATTATTGATTATTTTTAATCAAGGGGATCAGAGTTATTTTCCCCAGTTGTCAGTTTGGTTCGTGTCACTCTGCTGATTATTGCGACTCAGTGAGATGATGAAAAGAACCATCCAGATCATGAAGTTTAGAGGTAGAAAAACTGACTAGCCAAGGCAACTGGTTTTGTTTGACTTGATATTTGATTTTTTTGCCTCTCTGGCTCTGTATTGTATGAGTTATTTTACTTTTGCTTCCCCAAGGCAATCTACCAATAATTCAGTGACAGCTGCCTGTTATTACTCCTTGGTTTCTAAGCCTCCGGACACTAGACTTGAATTTTGAGGACCTGTTTTCAAGCACTGGCATACATCTTCTATATACCCTTGGGCAGTCTCCATCACCTCTCGGTATCTTCTGGTTTTGTAAATGGGCTCAATGTCCTTTTTGCAGGACCAGTTTGTGCATCTCCAGTGTACTAGGCATTTTGGCAGTCCACTAATCCAATAATGAGAGACAGGAGAAATAAAACAGGTAGCTGACCTATGCACAAAGATGAACATATAGCGAAAAAGGGAGATCTTGCTGGAGTGGATTCAAACTCTGTCTCCTCACCAAGGGAGACTTGTGTGAGCAGAGGTTCATGACGCAATGGGCAAGCCCCAGGTTGCTGTTCACCATGCTAGATGTGACTCCTAGCTCCCTAAAACCATTCATTAGTTGGAATCAAGAATCTCACCGTTGCTACCATGACTCAAGCTGTAACAGCAATGGGAACTTTCAAAGTAAACTTTAAAAGTTTACTCAAACTCTGCCAGCCTGCTTATTAATGACATGCAAATTATAGAAGTTCAAGCATTTGCATTCAATGCTCATAGCTGGTTTTTTGATTGCTAATGATGTTGATTCACAAAGAAAAAGCTTTCTAAATAAAGAGACTATTTCATGTACCACACCAAAAGCAAATGAAAGGATGTTGCATATAGCAATTTTTTTTGGTTATGTTAAGCCCTGTCCAAACACCTCAGGACTCATAAATTAGGTGGAAATAAAATGTGATTTACCAGCTAATGAGCTAGTCTTTAATTTTTAAACAGAATTATAACTTAGAGTAAATGATAAACATGCACATTTAGTCATGAACTTCTGTCCTCAATTTTACTATGTAGTTGTCATAGATTTTTATTATTTGTTCATGTTACAAGATCAGCACAATCATTGTACACCTCCTAAAATGCTCATACCCAGAGCAAGTTGTCCACCTATAAGCTTATGGTATGAACTACCTTTGCTACGCATCCTTGCAACCAGAGATCATCTGAGGGTGAAAGACAAGATGCCAAGCCCCTAACACAGAAAAAGGTCCTCACAACTTGTTGCAAGAAAAATGAAAGTGATTTTTTTTCTATTGAATTGCATTTTCAGACAGGCTTTCATCAAATCTTCCAGCAGCCATTTTCGGTTTGTTTTTCTGCTGAGTGTGAAGGTGCTGAGTACTGTTTAAAATAAACATATAAATAAGGGTTCCTTTTTGTTGTGTGCTTAAATAGGAGCCTAATTCTTTGGAAAAATCTGATCTTCAGTGCCCCAGCTGGTCTACAACAGTGAATGAAATTGCCTGGCTGGTTCAGAGTTTGGGCTATGAAC